>NC_079311.1:12770188-13071853 GCF_023638135.1 Falco biarmicus
TTCACAGTACTGAAATAAATCACAGAGAAAAAGATTAATTTACTAGTGATTCTCCAGTTCTAAGTATTTTTTCATAGTATTGTGTCACTGACTCAAGTGTTATCTTATTCTGCTGAGAGCAGCATTTTCTTTGACAGATCTACTTGCTGCTCATGGATCAATGTTAAGCTGAAGTCTACTACTAGATAATCATCATTGTAATAATAATAACAGCAACAACAACCACTGTCTCATGCTGTAGATAGAGTATACAAATATTCTCAAAAACATCTTTTCCTGAAAGAAAAGGTAAAGTTTGAGATTCTTTCTGACATACAGAAGAAGGTAAATCGTTGAAAAAAACCCCGTTCTGAATCTTCCTTTTTATTTTAAAGCCAATTCTTAGTCAGCTGAGTTTTATATATTACAATTGAATCCATGATCTGTAAAAGCACAGTGGGAACTCAGGAACCTGTAGAGGACTGAAGGCAGTGGGCTGATTAGCATTGATAACATGCAGCTGTGGCCTTGCCTCAGCGGCAGTGGGTTGATTGACATGGATGAAGTGCAGCTGTAGCTAGTTCTTGCTAAGTGGTAAAATAGCCCTGAGGATTATGGGAAAGGGAGTCAGATGGAGGAGGAGCAGTGTGGTCTGACCTCTGGAGGAAGGAGATACAACACAGACAGTAGAACCTGACCAATAGTAAAGCCTTGTTGCAGTCTACTAGTTCGATTGTGCTGCAACGGGAACCTAAGCCCTATTTTCAAAAACCGCTGTAAATCTCCACCCAAGTGATTCTCAGCCTAACTTAGGTACCTGTAAAGATTTCACATGGAGCCCCACACACTTAAATTTCACTGGTTCTTACTGTGGTGGAAGCTTCCAATTTCTGAAAAAACAAGACTCTAAAAGGTGAAGTGGCTCAAAGACCTTTAATGACTTCCATCTTCAGGGTCTGCCTACTGTGCAAGGATGGCTAGAATAGCTCCCATCACTCTCTCAAAGACATCCAACCACCCCAGAGAAAACACAGCTGCTTATGGAGCAGTCAATGCCCTGCTATGGTTTATAGGCCAGTATGTGAAGCTAAAAGAGCACTGGTTTCCACCCTAAAGCTTTGTTCTGCCATGGGTAGTGCAGCTGCTTGCACAGGCAGCTGAGCTGCCTCAGCAGCAGGGTGGTGTATGTGGATGGACAGCTGGGGCAGGAACTGCTGCAGCCATCTCAGTGCAAATCAATGCTGTTTGCAGATTTGAGGTTTCAGGCACATAGAAAAATTCTCTCCACCTTTTTTGGTTTGTATTATATAAAAAAATAAAACATTTCTACTTAACTGCTGTATTTGTACCCAATTCTGAATATCTACAGGTCAGGCTTTGTCATAAGAAGCTCTTGGTGTTTAGGGTGGCAACAGACTTAATATCAAGCATTCAGAAAGATGGACAACAGCTACTAGTTTAGTTCTGTTTTTCTGCCCACTTTGTTGACTTATTGCAAAAACGAATCAAAGCACCATGGTTACCAAAATGAAAAATGCCCTGGTCAAAACCATTTCTATGGAGAAGCAGGCCTCCTCAAAAGTTTTTCAACGGGCAGTATACACACACTAGTTCTTATGCTGGTCAATGGCTTTGCTTTTAATCTTTGATCCTATTATTCTCAGTTAATAAGAAGCAAAATTCTGTTTGAAAAGAGTGGCAAAGGTTTATGTCATTGTCTTGTCTTGCAAAACCCCATAAAGTTTGAAATACTTAACAGGCTAGAGAGTGGTGACACGTATTCAAGCAAGTTCTGTGCTGCTTTCTGTTTTAGTGACTGAGGTTTCCCTTTCCATTCTTGTGTACAGCTTGCTTTCAAAAGAAGAGATCTAGAGAGTTTTCTTTACACACACACACAAAATACTTTTAAGTAAATATGCATGCACACAAGTGGACACATACCAGTAGACACAGTCATCACCATCATATTTGGATCGATATGTGAAACTGGCCAAGAACTCCCATGGGTGATTAGTGTCCTCAACAAGGTCCTAGGACCCTGAAGCACT
The DNA here is from genome assembly GCF_023638135.1 of Falco biarmicus. NCBI lineage: Eukaryota > Metazoa > Chordata > Aves > Falconiformes > Falconidae > Falco > Falco biarmicus. Next base: position 12,772,216 of record NC_079311.1, read on the forward strand.
GCCCTGAAGTGAATTGCTGCCCCTCTTTCCCCTGTTCTACCCTAGGCATGCAAGTCTCCCTCCGCTTCACAGAACTTGTAAGCACTGCTTGAGTTTCCTGACCCAGTACTGAGAAACAGCCACTGAATCCTACCTGAGCTGGGATTGAATCCTTCTGAAATAATGACCTTGACAAAGAAGGGTCTTGCATGTTGGATGTTCTCCTTGCCCAAGTGATGCACAATTGTCCTTGTATGAGATTCGGGGGGGCGAAAAGAAAAGAAAAAAGAAAAGAAAAGAAAAGAAAAGAAAAGAAAAGAAAAGAAAAGAAAAGAAAAGAAAAGAAAAGAAAAGAAAAGAAAAGAAAAGAAAAGAAAAGAAAAGAAAAGAAAAGAAAAGAAAAGAAAAGAAAAGAAAAGAAAAGAAAAGAAAAGAAAAGAAAAGAAAAAAGAAAAGAAAAGAAAAGAAAAGGAGAAAGAAAGAAAGAAAGAGAGAAAGAGAGAGAAAGAGAGAAAGAGAGAGAAAGAGAGAGAGAAAGAGAGAAAGAGAGAGAGAAAGAGAAAGAGAGAAAGAGAGAGAGAAAGAGAGAAAGAAAGAGAGAAAGAAAGAAAGAGAGAAAGAAAGAAAGAAAGAAAAGAAAGAAAGAAAGAGAGAAAGAAAGAGAAAGAGAGAGAAAGAAAGAAAGAGAGAAAGAAAGAGAGAAAGAAAGAGAAAGAGAGAGAGAAAGAAAGAGAGAAAGAGAGAAAGAAAGAAAAGAAAGAAAGAAAGAAAGAAAGAGAGAAAGAAAGAAAAAGAAAAAAGTGGCTCCTTGATATTCTATTTTCCCTGGAATTCTTTGCTTTGTAAAATGCAGACTGAAAAGGCTGCTTGCAGACAGTTTTGGCCTGAGTTTTGACCACTCAGTTACACATAAAAAACCCCAGAGTCCACCAGATTTAAGCAAATAATTATTTCTGGTGTTGTTGAGCAAAGAGGAAGTTTGATATCTGGAGACAAATCTAAATACAAAACACGGCACAAAACACCTGTGCCAGCTTTGTTTGTAGGCTAATAGAAAAGCTTTGATGTCTAAAAAGGAGGATGAAGCAACACAGATCAGAAAAGTCTTGACAAGAAGCACTAAACTTGGCACAGGACTGCTTGTTTACTATACTGTCCTGACAAAGTAAGGACTCTGATGCCATAAAAGGGAATTCATGCCATCAAGAGAATTTAAGAAAACCTAATCTTTCATATCATGCATCAAGTTACTTGTCTCATAACCCTAAGAAAGAGTAGAGTTAACTCACTGTTAGTTTTCAGTAGGCTGTAAGCGTTTAGATGCTCATGGCCATCTAAATATCATCACTACAGAAAAGTTAGGAGTCCCAGCGGGCTGCACCAGCTGGTGGTGATGGAGAAGAGCTTCACCACAATGACCTGCCTGAGTTCTGTGGTCAGTTACAAAAGGCCTAAATAGGTGATTTTTCTCTTCTGTATCTTTTCATTCTTTTCTCACACTGTTAACTTGCTCCATGCTACTCAGCTTTCTCTTTTCTATTGCAGTGCTTGTCTTTCCACTTATTTCTTTACCTTTTTCTCCAGCAGTGACAAGATTTCCACACTTTTAATACCAAGGTGCTCTCCCTCTGCTTTAAAATGTTCTGAAACAAACAAAAAAACCCTAAACAGAATCAAATTCCAAAACCTCCAAATCCGAATAAGAGCTCCAATGTGATTTCATTTTTCTTTTGCTTCTCTTTTACCAGATTTTTCCTTATTCAAGTCTCTTTCCTGTTTTCAACCCATTTTTTAAGCATAAAGGGTTGCATAAGCTCTAGGAAAGACACAACAGGTCATAGCCAATTCCTTTGACTCTATGCCTGTATGACCAACAGAAGAGAAAGAAATCAACCGAAGTTTGTGCCTAGAAAAAATTTGGAGAACTTGAATTTAGGAAGGAAGAGGTTTCCTAGTGATAAATAAAGCAGACATCGTATGGAACTGGAGGCATACAATAAATTTGGTATTTAAAGCCAGCATGTCCATGGTGTTCCATTTTGGCTTTGAAGTGTGGCTTTACAAAGTGCTCCAGAACTCTCAACAAATGCTGTGAATACCTAGCACATATAAAATAATTAATGAGATCTTTTCCCCTGTTTTTTCCTTATCCTAGGTGTTAAAACAGACTTTTTGTAAGATGACATCTAGCAGTTTCTAACATCTTTATACCATCTTTCCTCTACAAATAAATTCCCTAACAACCTGCTCCAGCTATGACATACTTAAACTTCTGCTTCTTCTTTCCAGACACCTTCTAAATAATGGCTCAGAAATTTACTTGGGATGGGCTCCTTTCTCACATACTTGATGTAGATCGCCCATATTGCACCTTCCAGGAAGACCCAGAGCTTCATTCAGGTGGGTCAGTCTCACCAATGTCCTCATCACTTTTGCGACATTCTTGCTTAGGTTTCCTACCCCTCTGTCCCTGATAAAACAGTCAGTGTTGCTCTGGCACACCTGGGTGGCGAATGGCACTTGCAGAGGTGCTACCTGGTCTGTTGTCTCTGCTGAAGCTCTCCTCATCTTTGAGATGAATGCAGTGTGCACAGGATAGCTCAGGGACAGAGACAGCCTTTTAACATGTAAGCAGAAAGCCTAGCCCAATATACTCATCAGCTCTACTCCTTGCTGTGGCTTTATTTTCTGTCACTCCCAGAAATGTCCAAAACACAAAAATGTGTGTGTGTATGTGTATACATGTATAAATGCACATATATCCGTATGTGGTACAGGTGTATAAATGTAAATCTGTATACCTAATACTAAAAATAAACTCAAACCCAGGAGTGTTTTAAAAAAATAAATAATTTCAAGTTAATGAGACCTTAGGGAAAATGTATAGGACTGTGCTATGCCATTAGACAGTTGAATTCTTGAGAAAGACTGAGTTGTAGTTGGACAATAGCTGAGTAAAACCTACTTCTGTGATGAGTTTGATATTTAAAAACCATGGGTAGGATGTTCCTGTGCAAAGTTGTCTTGCAAACACTTTACAGGAGGATAGATTTCTGTATGCAGGTGTTAACTTCAAACCTATGCACCCTTTAAATCGGGCTGTAAACCCTGACAATGCCCTGGCTGTGACCCCAGGGCTAAGACGAGACTCTCATGCTTTGGTAGAAGTGTTTCCTTGGCATGACTCTGTATTCTGCATATTATACATCTGCTAATACACTGTAACAGACCTACCACCACATTGCATTTTCAAAGGAGGGAAGCAGCAGTAAGGTGATGAATCCTGTGTGCTGAAGAGGCTCAGGCATTCTAGGCTGTATTTGTTTCCTCGCATTACAACAGAGGTATTCAGCAAAGCTAGCTGTCTGTCTCTCTCTGGTCTGTGGGGAGAAACAGTCCTTCCAGAGGAGCAGTCAGAGCCTGGGCTAAAAATAAGTCACCCAGAATCATTCTTTGTAGGGAGATACATCCTCATTCAGCAGAGGAAACCCAGGGATATGATATCTACTGAGCTAAAAATTGCTTTTAGAAGTACTCCAAAGATGACAAACCTCTCATCGCTGGAGGTTATTGCATCTTTGAAATTATAGTCCTTCCAAGCTGGAGGCCTACGGAAAACAGCAAGTGTTATTTTCATGAATGTGTAACTATCTGACTTATGACACTGTGTATTTAAGAGTGTTCCCCTACCCAGATGTGGGTAGGCATACTTCCTAAATAGACAAACTGCAAAATATCCTCATTAAACAAGTTGCCTTCACTAGGGACTCAGAAACATGGTCCTGCTATTGTGGCCAAACAATCTCCATACAAGCAAACTTGTTTTGTGTCACCTCTCTGACAGGCTAAAAAGATTTGCCCCATCCCACTGTAGATGAGACAAGTAGATGCTCACTCAGTGTAGATGCTTGCCTAAGTGAGAACCTGAGTCTTGCCTGGCTCCCTCGATGGTCAGTAGGAGGAGCCAGGAATCTCCAGAGGGTCAATCAGTCCACTGGGGGCTTGAATTGCCTTTGGAGCTGCCAGTCTCAGAAGAGCTACAGAAAAGAATTAGCTTTTAACCACTTGCAAATGTGCATTTTGATGTATTGGTTATTTAAACAGTAAACTCTTGCACAACATTAAAGCATTGAAAGTAGACAGTGTTAAGCGGCTTAACAGGCATCAAGAAAGCAAGAACTCAGTGCCTGTAGGTTAGTGACATCAGGATTTAGGGAAAAAAATAGATTCCTGAGATACCCGTGGGACAAGCTCACTGTGGTCATGGAAGTCTCTACAAAAAGGGTCTTAAACTGTTAAGACTTGGAACATATATTAGACACACCCTTGAGCCAAATAAAACTCAAAGCAAAAAACAGAAGTGAAAAATAAAAGACTGGTCTACAAGAATTCTGTTTGCTTGCAGGTATCTCAGGAAGTGCCTCAAATTTCTTTTCCTGAGCTGTGATGTCCTGGGATAAAGTAGATCAGGACAGAAACACTCTCAAACTTTGTGCATAATTATAGTGTATAGAAGTCTCAGGAGTTTGCACTAAACACTGAGATAAATGGTTGTACAGGAGATATGTGCTTTCAGAAGTCATTTTGATGCTTATTGTAAAGGGAGGCCAGGTGTGCTATGTGAAAAGAGCCCATAAACACAGGTGGATTACCACGTACCTTTATGCAGCTTGGGAGAAGGCAAATAGTCATACAACCCTTTGAAGTTGCTAGGTTGCTCTTCCTCTCTGCTTAGTTTGAGGTGAGCTGGGGTTATTGATCCTCCCTTTAAATCCCTGGTGTTGTAATGAAGAAGGTTAAAGACACCCCTGCCACATGTATCTTCCTTTTGTTCAGCTCCTGCAGTTTAGACAGCAATGCTGGCTTGATCTCTGTAGACATCCTGCTTTCATCTTGACAGATGGGGAGATGAATCCCATCAGAGGCAGTGTGTTGGGCTGGGAAATGCAAGGGGAGGTACGACACTGTCCATTTGTGCAGAGATGTGCACAGGAACACACCGAGAAATCTTTAAGTGAACTGGCCTGCTGGCTTAAAGTGCTGCCAGGCTGGGTGCTGCCCCAGGCTCTGGCTCTTTTCTGGGTACTTCCCTCCTGGACACCATCCTCTGCTGATTCTTGAGCATTTATTTCCCAAGGTCAGCAGGGAAAACAGCACCTCCTCTCTCCAGTTTGTAGGGAGGATTGCTCAGTGCCTCTGCTGATGTAGTGCACAGATGAGATCAGGACATGGGTAAGGAAAGGTGGGTACTCACTGTTCATATCCAGAAGCCTAAATCAAAGATGGGAAAAGACTGCAGAGTGCTAAGCCCTTGGCCTTGGACAGGCAGCCGGGGGAGATAGGGTGTGCATTTGGGAGAGGTGGAAGGATTGTCCCGTTCTCTACAGTGGGAAAGACAGCTGAGGAAATGGTTCACTGTTCCCTTAATGAAGAAGGAGCTGGAAGACCTGGAGGACTGAGAATGTCTTCAGAGACCATCCATCTATGGGATGGAATAAATGATGAAGCAGCACAGAGAATTTTTTTTTTCAAATCTTGCAAATCTGCCTGCCTTATCTACACAGAAGAAACAGAGAAGAATCAATAATCAGCCAAGTGGTTGAAGGTGGCAAGGAGTGAGATCTGCATTTCCCAGTGTCCTGTAAGATGTTTAATGGTCACAGAAATGGGAACTCAGCAAAAAGTATGAGAGTCAAGGGATAAAGACTGCTGTCACTGCAGGAGCATTGGATGTATACAGGACTCTCTGATATAGCCCTGAACTGGAAGAATTTGTGCTCTGACACAAGTGCCCATCTTCAGTCAGAGGCAAAGCACCAGCAGCAACAAAGACACCAGCAAAAGCAATGAATGGTATGCCACCCACGGGTTTACAACCATCGTGGAAAACTCACTGCTGACAGTCCAGAAGTGCTGGAGGTCGGCGTTGCTGAAGGAGCAGGGATGTAAACATTATGAGTGTTACTTTTGACTGAGGGAGCGCAGTGCACCTGGGAGGAGAGTATGTTCAGGGAAGAGTTTTGTTACGCTGGAGAGTTTTCATTTCTAGAGCTGATCTTCCTGAAAGTTTATGAGGCTGGTTTTAATGAGGCGATAACTGACAAAAACCTATGAAAATGAGAAGCGAATATTAATAGTTTTGGTTGTAGACCATGATGTTTAGGAGCTGGAGCCAGGAAAGTTTCCAGAAGTGCTGTACTTCATAATTAACTGAGGAACTTTAAAACATTGTGTGCTCTTTATAATACTTAAAGATATTACAGCCATAATTTTCCAGCACTAAAGTTTTATTATTTGATAATATACTGTTATTTCAGCTCAACATGATCAATGCAAAGTGTGACCGTTAGAACAAGAAAATCCCATAAAGATTGATGGACAAATGACACAACCAATGGAAATGTCATTATTTATGCAATGTGCTATTAATATACATAAGATGCATGAATAACCCTTCAATAAATGATTATATTGTAGTGAATGAAGAAATTTTGTAAAGATATTGTTCACTAAACTTTAGTTTACACTTTGTAAAGATATTGTTCACTAAACTTACTAGCTTACAAAGTACCTACTCCTTCCCCACCCCTCTGCTACACCCCTAGATAGTATTAAATGTCAAATGGGATACCTACTGGTGCCCAGAGAAGGAAAAAAAATGAGAATGAAAATGTACAAAAGGAAATTTTGGTGGAAGAACAGGACACCCTTTCTTCAAGCCCTAGACAAAGAGTCTTAGACCAACACTAAAGAGTATGTTAATACATCAACTCGTATGATCAAATGGGTAATCAAACTGGTGGAACATACAACTTTCATATATATCCAGTAGCTTAAGAGAACCATAATGCAAATAACAATCTGTGGTCTCATAGACAGTGAAGGAGAACCTGACATTTTTTCCTAATGCTATATATTTTTTAATAGTGGTTTTCTTTAAAATGATGGAAATCACATCCATTTCACCAGTTTCCTTATAAAACTCAGAAATTAATTTCACACTTGGTATTTGCAGCTGAGCCAACTGTAGTGTGTAGTGATTCTTTCAGTACTGTTTTTTATCAGAACAGTAAAATATGACAGAAAAGATGGTCATGCTTTCCTTAAGATAGGATAACACTTTCAGAAGATATTACGCCACATTGACATTGGAATGACACTGAGACAATTTCACAAATGGCTCTAAATCCATTAGTATCCATTCATTAGTATAAATAATGTCAAAATCTTGCTAATTATTTTCAGTCACAAGCATATGTCTAGTTTTTACTTGCAGTCACCATTAGACAGCTATATTCAGATACGAATAATAATCCGCTTTCACTCCCTAATGTGAGACTTCTCATAAGACAAAACTGGTCATGCTGTTGGTGACTTCTCTCTCCTCTTACTGTCATTAGAGCTACAATGGCTGTTGGAGACACTAAGACTCTGCTACTTTTGCATAAAACCGGATAATTCCAGAGTGCAGACTTTGGACTATTTAGGAGACTGATGGTCAGAATCCCTTGGGAAGCAGCCCTGAAGGGCCAAGGGGTCCAGGAAAGCTGGACATTCTTCAAGAAGGAAATCTTAAAAGTGCAGGAAGAGGCCATCTCCATGTGCCAAAAGAAGAGCTGGCAGCTGGCAGGGAAGAAGACCCGTCTAGATGAACAGAGAGCTTTGGCGAGAACTCAGGGAAAAAAGATAAATTGTCAGCTTTGGAAGAAGGGGTAGGCAATTCTTAAGGACTATAAGGGTGTCGTCAGGCTATGCAGGGAGATGGTTAGAATGGCAAAAGACCAGCTAGAACTTAACTTGGTCACTGCTGTAAAAGACAACAAAAAATGTTTTTAAAAATACATTAGAAACAAAAGGAGGGCCAAGGACAATCTGCATCCTTTATTGGATGCCGGGGGGAACACTGCCACGAAAGATGAAAAGAAGGCTGAGGTACTTCATGCCTTCTTGGTCTCAGTGCTTAATAGTCAGACTAGCTTACCTCTGGGCATTTAGCTCCCTGAGCTGGAAGGATGAGTAGGAGCAGAATGAAGTCCCCACAGCCCCGGAGGAAACAGTAACCTTTTGCTCCACTCAGACAAGTACAAGTCTATGGGGCTGGGTGGGATCCATCTGATGGTACTAAGTGAGCCAGTGGAGGAGATTGCCAAGCCACTCTCCATCATTTATCAGCAGCCCTGGCTAACCAGGGAGGTCCCAGCAGGCTGGAGGTTAGCCAGTGTGGTGCCCATCCACAAGGGCAGGAAGGAGGATCTGGGGAACCACAGGCCTGTCAGCCTGACCTCGGTGCTGGGGAGGGTTATGGAACAGAACATCCTGAGTGCCATCAGCCCTGCCTGAAGGTGACCTATAGGCACCCTGGCCAGGTCTGGAGATCCACCGTGTGCTTCACACCTGTGGTCAGACTTGCTGCATAACTCAGGAGAGAGAATTTTATCCAGTCACAGTTACACTGTTGGAGCTTGTTCACCTTCCAAAAAAGCCTTCAGCTTTGACTGAAGGCTTTGAGAAACAAGTTACCTGTCATTTCCCTAAAGCAACTTATGTGAGCAGATAACCTTGCTCACTGGCAAAACCATTTGCCTGTGCCCTGATGGAAGCTGTTTGGTGTCAGCTTGAGACTATTCACATTACACAGGAGATAAGGACTGTGCTCAGTTGGGTTTTCACTCTCTGTGGAGATTACTGCATTGAAAATGCTGCTGAAGTACTTTTAGTGGCTGGCAGAGCATGAGGAAGAAGCTGAAAGAAATAGTTCATGCATCTGGGCAGATCAACTGACAAAGCATGTCAAGTAATGTTATGAAATTAATGTCACACACTCAGAATTTATTGACAGAGGTGTCTTGTCCTTAGCATTTGTAGGATTACATGCAATGATGTTTTTCTTTTACCAGCATTTGATTTTGATTGCTGTGTGATGCCTTCACATCCTACGTGCAGCGTCTTCCACACTCAGAGCAGTGTGGGGGACAGGTACAAAGTCAGTTAGAAAAGTCAGAGATGGTCAGAGCAATAGACCTTGCATAGTTAGTGCCTTTGCCCCAGGTGCCACGGAGGCACCCTGTAGCTTCTGCAGTTGCAGTGGGAAGGTGAAGAGGGATAAAGTCCTCCTGCAAAAAGAGTGTCTTCCTGGCTGCGGGTCTTCAAAGCATAGGGAACATGCCCAGCCTGCTGTCCTCCAGTGCCAGCTACCAAAAGGCAGCAGTCTGGGAGTGGAAACCCAGATGACAGCCTGGAGCATGAAACCCACCAGTGTCCCAGCACTGGTGTCAACATAGCTAACCTCCTCAGGCATCAGCCAGTGAGCAGCCGAGCAAGAGCAAGGGGGATCCCCAGTTCCCGATCTAGTTGCAAAATGCCCTTTCAGAGGCTGGGAGAGCAATCCCACGGGGGCACATGTTAGCTGTATCATGGCGAGTATGGGGTTTTCAGTCCCTGTTCCCTGCTGTCTGCCATTGCTTTAGCAGGAAAACTCTGTAAGTAAATGGGTATTTGAGGTTCAGTCCAATGGTGCTGACAAGCCTACACATTGGGAAGGTCCCTAGGATCCTAGGAGTGACCACATCATTGGTGGTCAGTGTATGTCAGGATGCTCAGCTATACACACAGGCTAAGCATGATGTGTCTGGCCTATGGATGTCAGAAAGCTGTTCTGAAATCCTAGTAAGCTGAAACTTCTTCACTGAACCACCCTTTGAACCCTGCTCTAACTTCATTCTTATTTTTAAAGAACCTCCATCACCAAAGAAAAGAAGTAGTGGGAGTGAAATATTGAACTAACATTTTATGGTTTTCATTTTCTGCACAAAAGTAGCACATTTTAAAACTTGTGTGGTGTAATTACAGCTGATGGTTAATATAGCTTTAAAAAAAAAGTTTTCTCTTTTGAACTTATAGGAGGCAACTATTGTTTGGTTTTCTTTTCCTAATCTGTCTTGGCCTGGCTTAGTGAGGAGGCTGGCATGCTTTCAAAGACTCCTAACAGGTATTTGATACAAGTTGCTGTCATTTTTGCTTTGAAGTTGTCTCAGTCTACAGAAAAAATGAATGTTACCTGGTCATCCTTTTGTGCTCATGACAGTTTAATAATATTGTAATATGGTGTTTCATTTGGACCTGTGAGGTTTTTCTCGTGTTACCTGCTGGTGCAGGTGGGGCGTGCAGACACAGCAGTAGTACCAGCTCATTAAAAAAAACACGGGAAATGCCAGTTCTTGACACCTAATCAGTGGAAAGACAGTGGCTGTAATGAGCTCGTAATCCACTGTGTTAAGCATGGGGATGCAGTAAGGTTTCTGCTGGGAAGAGAGCAGATTTTGGAGGGTTTCAGTGAGTGATGGAGGGTGAGTTCATCGGGGAAGCGTGTGTGCTTCCCTCTGCTCAGCCCTTACACCAGGGAAGGAAGCTATTGATGGGGCATTTGGAGCTTGCATCTGGAAACAACATGTTTCAAAGGGTTTATAAATCTTGTGCTCAGCAACAAAAAAAAAAAAAAAAGAAAAAAAGAAAAAAAAAAAAAAAGAGTGAGGGGGGTGGAGGGATGGAGGGGAGTGGGGAGTGGGAGGGAGTAACCGCAGGGGGCTATGGAGGGGAAGGGTAGCACCAAAAAAAGCAAGAGGTACTTTGTGGGATGCTTTGCACACCCTTGATTGTGCTGAAGAAGAAAGCTGTTCCATGTAGGACATCATCTCCCTTCATGCAGCCGGTTTTGAAGCTCATGTATAGCTGCACTGTCAGCAAGGATCCTCCACTCAGTAGATAACCCTGCCAGCTGCCAGCCACATACTTCCCCTTTAGCTGAGCATTTGTTCGTCTGTTTGAAGCTCCCAATATAGAGGTTTCTGCCTCCTCTGCAGGAGACCTTACATTCATACACAGTTCACTGCCTGTGACCAGAATTTTTTACAGAAACAAAGGGATGACAGTGTAGCACCAAATATTTTTTTGTGCTGCAGAACTTAGTGAAGTCACCTAGGGCCTTGTAATGTTGAATTTGTACATCCAAATGGGAAGTCATCACTGAATGTATATTATTGCCAGGAAGAATTTTGATTAACATATACAATTTGTGTAAGTGATTTTCCTCTTGTAAGAACGGTGGGGACAGGCTTTTTAGTAGGGCCTGTTGTGATAGGACAAGGAATAATTGTTTTGAACTAAAAGAGGGCAGATTTAGTCTAGATATAAGGAAGGAATTTTTTTAGAATGAGAGTGGTGAAATCTTGGAACAGGTTGCTCAGGGAGGTGGTGGATGGTCCATCCCTGGAAACATTCAAGGCCAGGTTGGATGAGGCTCTGAGCAGCCTGACCTAGTTGAAGATGTCCCAGCTCATTGCAAGCCACGGGTTGAACTACACGACCCTTAAACATCCTTTCCCACCCAAACTTTCTGTACTTGCTGTACTCACTAGCAATATTAATTATAGAATTACAGAATCATAGAATCATTTAGTTTGGAAAAAGACCTTTGAGATCATCAAGTCCAACCATTAATACAGGACTGCCAAGTCCACCACTAAACCATGTCCTTAAGCACCGCATCTACGTATTTTCGAAACAGCTCCGGGGATGATGATTCCACCACCTCCCTGGGCAGCCTGTTTCAATGCTTCAACACCCTTTCAGTGAAGAAATTTTTCTTAATGTCCAATCTCAACCTCCTCTGGTGCAACTTGAGGCCATTTCCTCTTGTCCTGTCACTTGTTATCTGGGAGAACAGATGGACACCCACCTGCCTACAGCCTCCTGTCAGGCATCTGTAGAGAGCAAGAAGGTCCCCCCTGAGCCTCCTTTTCTCCAGATTAAACATCCTCAGTTCTATCACCAGACCTGTGCCCCAGCCCCTTCCCCAGCCCCGCTGCCCGTCTCTGGACACGCTACAGCCCCTCTACGTCCCTCTTGCAGAGAGGGGCCCAGACCTGAACACAGGGTTCGAGGGGCGGCCTCAGCAGTGCCCAGTGCAGGGGGACGGTCACTGCCCTGGTCCTGCTGGCCACACTGCTGGGGACACCAGCCAGGGTGCTGCTGGCCGCCTGGGCCCCCTGGGCACACTGCTGGCTCCTGCCCAGCCGGCCGTCACCCAGCACCCCCAGGCCCTTTCCCACCAGGCCCTTTCCAGCCGCTCTGCCCCAGCCTGTAGCGCTGCGTGGGGCTGGTGTGACCCAAGGGCAGGACCCGGCACTGAGCCCTGCTGAACCTCACACGACTGGCCTGGGCCCATTGCTCCAGCCTGCCCAGGTCCCTCTGCAGAGCCTCCTGCCCTCAGGCAGGTCAGCACTCCCCCCAGCTTGGTGTCATCTGCAAACTGGCTGAGGGTGCACTCGATCCCCTCATCCAGATCATCGATAAAGATATTAAACAGCACTGGCCCCATTACCGAGCCCTGGGGAACACCACCTGTGACCAGCCACCAGCAGGATGGAACTCCATTCATCACCACCCCTTGAGTTCAGCCACCCAGCCTGCTGTTTACCCAGAGCAGAGCACACCTGTCCAAGCCCTGAGCAGCCAGTGTCTCCAGGAGAATTCCATGGGAGACAGTGTCAAAGGCTTTACTAAAGTCCACATAGACAACATCCACAGCCTTTCCCTCATCCAATAGGTGGGTCACCTTGTTATAGAAGGAGATCAGGTTCGTCAAGCAGGACCTGCTTTTCATAACCGCATTCTGGTTGGGCCTGATCCCTCGATTACTCTGCACATTCTGTGTGATGGCACTCAGGATGATGATGATCTGCTCCATAACCTTCCCCAGCACCGAGGTCAGGCTGACAGGACTGTGGTTCCCCAGATCCTCCTTCCTGCCCTTCTTGTGGATGGGCACCACACTGGCTAACCTCCAGCCTGCTGGGACCTCCCTGGTTAGCCAGGACTGTTGATAAATGATGGAGAGTGGCTTGGTGAGCTCCTCCACCAGCTCCCTCAGTACTCTCTGGTGGATCCCACCCGGCCACACAGACTTGTGCATGTCTGAGTGGAGCAGCAAGTTGTTGACCGTTTCCTCTGGGGCTGTGGGGACTTCATGCTGCTCCTCCTCATCCCTGTCTTCCAGCTCAGGGGGCTGAGTGTCCAGGGGGAAGCTTGTCTGAACTATTAAACTCCGAGGCAAAGAAAGCATCAGGTACCTCAGCCTTTTCCTTGTCCTTTGTGGCAATGTTCCCTGCTGCATCCTATAAAGAATGCAGATTATCCTTGGCCATCCTTTTATTTCTAATGTACCTATAAAAACATTTTTTGTTATCTTTTATGGCAGTGGCCAGGTTAAGTCCTAACTGAGCCTTCACCTCTCTAATCTTCACCCAGATGTGTTGATCCTAGCTAGATGCACACATCCCCTTTCCAGTTATTAAGTAAAAAGCTTCTCATGTAATGAGATGCCTAATTATGTGTGTGTGCATTCTTGTGGGCACAGAACGGAAAGTGTCATGTTTGGGAACACAGCTCAGTTACACTCAGTGAGGGTCCCCTGCAGATCCTTGCTAACTTTACATCAATAACTTTTACATATCTGGGAATATCATCTGGATACCGAATTGTAAGACAAAAAGAAAGAAGTTCCAGGACAATTCCAAAAAAGTAAATTAAAGACTGGTCAACCTACACAACACAGTTAAAATGACGGTCTGCTGTCCATGCAGAGGTCTGTTTCATGGTCCTGCTATGCCACTGACTAATGTTATGTTTTTTAGACAGAGGCTAACAGTGAATACTTTGACAAGCTGGAGCCAAAATAAGTGACCTTACAAAGAGGGCTCTGTTCAAAAACAGAGTTCCTTGTTTTCAAGAGAAACAATAGCAGTTATAGTAAATAACTAGTTGCTAAATTATGAAGGCTTTCAAAGCCTTATGATTACCTGCATGAGTGACAGGTACCATTGTTCAAGCTGCAAAGCGTCCTGAGCCTACTCCAGCAAAGTTATTAAGCATGTGCTTCATATTAAGCATGTGAGGAAACAAAGTAAGATCAACATATCTGAGTTAAGCATGTGTTTAAGTGCTTCACTGGACTAGGGTCAGAGTGCGTAATAGCTTGCAGGATGGACTTTTATGGGTATTTAAATGCCTGTGTCAGAAAACAACAGTCCATGATGGAGACCTATCTGAAACTGCTTCCCAGACATCTTAAGCTACCTTTCTATGTTCCATTTTGCAAAGAAATTATTCTAAATTAGCAGAACTACAGCTATGTCTCTGCAGATCAAAACTGATGAATGATGGTCTCCTATTCACCTAAACTACCTATCTCTTATCTAGAGTACCAAATAAAGAAATTAAATTCAACACACAGCAGGATCATCTTTCTCATTTTAGAAAGCCTTGGCATTATCCCTGTGTCACACCTAGATTTCATCTGGCCCAATTGTTGTCTTGCCAGCCAGGAATCTAAATCCAGCTTCAGGAAGATGAGGAAAAAATATATAATAAGAAAAGTAATAGAAAAATTATACTGTCATAGCCCGCTTGTGATGCAAAGGAAGGAGATTGCAGCTGTTCCCCTCTCGCTTCTACCTTCCAGCAATCATGCTGACGGATTTGTCCAGTCTGGGTTGGGGGTTTTTGGGTTTTTTTGTTTTGTTTTTGTTTTGTTTTGTTTTGTTTTGGGGTGTGTGTGTGTGTTTCTATTTCTCTTTTAATCATTTTAACATGACATCAGCAAATTTCTTACATTTCTGCAGGATTTTCATGACCTGTGGCAACTCACTCCCACTGAGGTTGGTAGAACATGTGTCCGCAAGCACAAGACCTGAATCAAGCTGTCTTCTCTGTTAAAACCATAAGCTCCTCTGAAGCCAACAATGTTGTGCACATGCTAAGCAAGTGGAGAACTGAGCCCACAATATACATGCCAAAGAATGAGTGACTGAAGGGGGCAAGATAAAACTGCAGCTGGAAAAGAAAAGCAAACATACTGTAGGTGGAAAAACAGTGATGAGTGCAAGGTCCTAGCCAGCTGCCCCCTTCTTCCTGACTCAGGAAAGAAAATAGTGTTGAAGTCCTAAGGTCACAGACAGAGAAGAGAGGGCAAGAGCCAGATCTGGAGCTGAAGCACTTCCACACTTCAAGGGGTGTTGTGGCACAAAAATAATTGACAGATGATTGGGAGGGGAAATGAAGCGCCTTAAAGGGAAATTAATGAATGAAAGTGGGCAAATCTCTCACTAATGGTATAATATTTCACAAGCTTTAGTCCACACAACGTGGGGTGCAAACTTTCGTTTATTCTTTGTTCTGGACACCTGCAGCAACATTCCCCTTATTTAGTATAATACTTTCTGTGAAGTTCATCTGCATTTTCTGTTCTTCTACACATTGAAATACCTTTTTCATCATGAAGTCTTCTGTGTCTGGACATCTGGCTGCAATCTCATGCTCTATGAATGCAAGGAGTACAATGAGATAGTGTTACTTGATCATTCTTATAATTTGTGGGGCAAACCTCTTATGAGGATAAATCAGTGTAACTCCTCTGAAATGAATGAAGCAAGGCAGAATATCTGTCTACAAGGAATAAAGAATCTGGCTTATTATGTTCTATAGTGGAGAAATGTACCATATTTTTTTTTAAGTAATGAGATAGAAGCTCTCACTAAACATTGCCTTCCCCTGTTTGCCTCTTACTTCACCAGCTGTCCCTAGTGTATGTGACACTGAAAATGTCCCTGCTATTAGCCTTTGATTTCTCCCAGGCCCCTGACCCCTTGGTGAAAGAAGATGTGGAAACTGAGATGAAACCACCTCTTCAGTTCTATGGAACTTGAGGAGTTAAACAAAAAAGTTGTCACACAGCCACAGAAATGAGGAAATAAGGAGTACTGACTAGAAGGACAATCTTTTTCCTCTGCTCCTCCCTCCTGGAGCATCAGGAGCCTGACTGCATCAAATGGGGTGGTCAGGAACCAAAGGCCATAATAGAGGCAGACCAGTTGTTATGAATGGGCACCAATACAGCCAACTGAAACAGCAGGCCTGAACTCCTGGCTGGCTTTTGTTGCCACTTGGAGCCAAACACAGAAGCAGAAATGAAGCAGAAGTTACACAATGCCTTTGCAGGGGAGAAAAATGTAGCAGTGGCGAGAGGAAGACAGGAGGAAACACTGGCTGACATCATACACATGAAGGAAAGAATTACCCAATGGGGAAAATACATTGGTATCAAGCACCAGAGTTTCATAGACTGCAAAGAATTTCTAGGGTGCTGCAAGACAGTCCCAGGTCTGCTGGCTGTGCCCTGCTGACATTCAACTCACTGCATCATGAAATAGGGATGTGTGTCAGATGTCTGCATTAGCTGACATGAGGTAACCCTGACCTGTGTGCCTAAGAATAACGCTGCACTCCCACCTTCCTTATTCCCCTCTAAATACTGTGAGGTATGACACCAAGTGACTTCCACAGATATGCAACAGGGGAACATGATGAGATCAGCTCCTTGGTTGTCAAACCATCACCAGAAGAGCTCACCTACCCATATTCTAGTCATAGGTATACATAATATTACACATGCACAGATACACAGTAATAATCACTACCAAGCTGTTACTCTAGAGCATATTCTATCTAGGAATCTCAAAGGGGTTTAAAATGCAATGGACAAAACTGTTCTTACTAAAGTTTTCAGTATATAGATGATGAGATGGAAGGGACCTTAAGGAGTCATCTAATATATACAGCTGCCTCAGGAAAGAACAATGACTCACATCATTCCTGACAGCCTAAGGATTTTTTAAATATTACCAGTGGGTAAAGACAGTGTAACTCCCGGTCCAGTCAGTCCCTAGATCCACACTTCATCCTTACCACTAGAGTGTCCTTTCTCATGCTGAACCTGAGTCTTCATTCCTCCTACTTCTTCTCAGCATCTGTAGTAGAAGGGACTGCAAATAATCCACCTCCTCTTTGCAGCAAGCTTTCACACATTAGAATATTGCTGTATTCCCCCTTTACCACCCATCCTGTAGACTAAATAACTCCTGTTTGTGTAGCTTACTGTCATCAGCTGCATTTTCCAGATTGTTCTCATTGGCATCCTCCAAACTGTTTCCAAATGATCAACATCCTTTTCTAAACTCTTCCAACAATGTGAAAAAAAAAAAAAAAAAAGATGAAAATATGGGGTTTGATCTTGGAGCAGTGTAGCCAGTGTTATCTTTCATGTAAGGCCGTTAGGAGACCCAGTATTCTCCCCTGAGCTTTACTTCTTATCTATTTTATTCTTAAGTAAATTGCTTCTCCAATGGGCATCTACAGCTGATTGTACGTCCTGTTTATCTAGATTTCTAACTTTCCTGGAGAGGAGCTTTGTGTCTGTACAGTGCCTTTCAGATCTTGCCTTAAATGTCTCAAAAATAATTTATAAAAAGAGTTGGACATGATACTGGTTGGCCTCTTTATTTTTCCAGCTTTCCCAGAAATTAGTATCTAGGCCAGAATCTTCAACGCTGTGTCTCTCACATCAATGTAAATCATTCTTATCCATAAATAATGTTATTTTCAGGCTCTAGTAAAATCTCTTAAATTTTGTTTTCTCAACTGAGATCTCTATCTTCAAATTAAAAAAAAGAAAATATGCATGGAAGCAGTCCTAGGCTGTTCCATTAGCCATTTGGTTTGTAATAGTGTAACTATGTAGGCTGGATTTTTTTTTTCTTTGAGAATTTGAGTTGCGTTTGCACTCATCTCCTAGACTCAACTGTACGGATAGGCTTCTGCACAAACACATTGTCCACAGACATGATGCTCCTCTGAGGGGGGATAAATGATGGTGGTGTTCTCCCTGCAACCTTTTTTTCTTCTTTCTTTCACCTGACTCCTTCAGGAAGGCCAGTGGCACAATACTCCTCTTTGCATTGACAAACCCGCTGCTCCTGTCTCCCTTGGAGCTCCCCCAGGCTGTTAAGAACAGCTACTTTCATTTAGACCTGCTCTTCTCTTATCCCCGAGACCTGATATGGCCAGCATTGCATCCAGGCTCTACCGAACTTCGTGCCTCACATGTCATCACTTAAGACTCCAGGATGTGAAGGAGCTGGCTGAAAGAGTCACAAATACTTTAAAAAATAGTCTCAGCACTGAATCCCTGCAGTATAGCTGTCTCATTGTTCAATGCTTTGTCTGCAGGTAAAACATTTTAAATTATTTGTGGGGAGTCTTAAGTCCATGAAGCTGAGTGTCTCTTTCACTCTCTTGAATCCAGCAGATGAGATGTAAAGAAACAAATTATAAATGGTAAGGTCTCTGATCAACTACGGAAACTCATGCGGTAGCCCAAAAAGTAAAAGGCGTGTTTCAAAATGAAATCAAGCTGTATTTCAAGACATTACTTCACTTTTGTCTCATTGAAGAGACATGAAACAGATACTCTCAAGCGTTTCAAGCCATACCTACAACTGGGCTGCAGTTTATGTCTGCAGAGAAGACTGAGATCTATGTATCTGGTAAGGCTTGACCAAACTCAGACTCTGCAAACCTTTCCTACACTCTGCAATTGAATTCCACTCCTCTAAGAGAGAAAATGACATCATTAAAGAACAGCTTTTTTAAAAGCGACTCAGTCCTTTCCTCATTTTCTTCCAGACTAACATTGTTGGGCATCATATGCAAACACCTAGTGGTCTTAATGCAAGCACAAAAACAGGGGAATAACAAAATATTAAGAAGTAACTATTTGTACATAAGACATATGTTTTCTTGCATGGTTTCACATCCTTTCGCCACATCTCTTCCTAGCAATGTGCACTGACTATCACACAAGGTGGGTTAATAGATGTGTAATCAGCTGGAGAAATATACTACCCTATAGTCTTTTTCAGTGTCTCTACAGAAACAAATCCAGACTGTGAGAAGGACCTGAATGGGTCCAAGTCTGCCACAGCAACAAAGCAGGGACAAGCCCTCACATCTGATCAGTCTGCACATGGAGTTGCTCTCCCAACCCTCCCACTTTTGCATTTAGAGTCCTAATTACTTCACCAGGAAAGAATCCTGGAAAATTCTGTCTTTTTTTTCTAGTGGTTTTTGGTTGGTTTTTTTTTTTTTTTTTCTTTTTCCCCAGGATTGAGCAGGGACAGCAAGGGGAATGTTCTGGAGAAATAGCAACAGTATGTGAGCCAATGGTCAGCTTTGCACAAACCATGTGTAATTCTTTCCCTCTACTATCCACATACAGTAATTCCCTAGTCACAGGGTTATATTCTCCCACATCATCATAAGGGGAATGACTGCAACAGATTTCAACAGTCTGGTAGCCAACGGAACGACCAGCAGTACTGGGGAAAATGTAAGCTGAGAAGACAGACTTGCCAAGTAATGAAAAAAAGCAAGCTGTGAGATATATTACTGGAATCCAGACAAGAAAAATGTCTGTTCTGGCACCACTACAACCAAACAACAATAACAGGTTATGACCCATGCGGTACTTGGGGAATTAGGCGCACAGCCTTTGCATTCAGCCTTCTCACAGGGGTATGAGGTAAGGCCACGCTGTGCTAGTTCACAACCTTCTGTAACTCATCATGTTATGAAATACAAATTGGCAGACAGAGAGGGAGAGCAGGGGAGAGGAATGGAAACTTTGGCAAGGGTGTTCCCATCCATCCCTCTCATGCCCTGACAAAGCTCTTCAGCCACACACTTGGACACTCCCCATCTAGTTTATTTCTGTAGAGTTTACTGTATTGTTTACATGTCATGTTTCATTGAAGCTGGTGAGGGAAGGACTGGAACATCTGGAACTTTGGGCAGCTGTTTTGCAACACTTGTTTGAAGAGGGGAAAACACCATTTTCAGTTACCTCTCTAATGTCATGTCAGATCCTGGCCTGTTTTAAAGCCTTTTTCTTCCCTGTTAACTGAAAAGATGTATGCTTTTCTTTCTTTCCAATGTTAAAAAGTACATTTATGCACACATATACAGAAAAAACTTGAGGAGTTCTTAAGGATCATCTCTGAAAGCTTTACCATCGTCTGTTTTTTACAAAAGATGTCTATTATAAAATTAGTACACCTGGCATTTTTTTTTTATTATATTTATTTTTTCTCTCCACAGCAGGAAAATCAGTTGCTGGACCATTTAATTTTCATTAATCCTAAACCTACATTGGTAATTTGCTGTATAGGCACTTGATCACAAAGCCCAGCTTTTAAAGTGGGCTCCATTTTTTGTATGTAGTCTAAAACATAGCTCTGCACATACAGTCAACACAGAGAAGGTTTACATTTAGCTCAAACCCAGAAAACAGGTAATGTTTAGGTAGAATACAGACATTATTCAAGCCTTTTGCAAAGGATTTTTGAACTTATCTGCAAATTGGAATTTAACCTCAGAGGAAATCCAAAGTACCTCAGTACCTCACTAAGATACCTTTAAACCATAATATGGACAAGATGACACACAGGAAAATATATGGAAACAATTTCACTATAAAGTGAAGGTTTTTCAATGTGTCTTCCTAATAAATTCTAGTCTGCTCTCTGGACTCCCCTTTCCTCACACACACACAAGCATTTTTTCAAAGTGTTACTTATTTAGCAAGGATGACTTATTTCTTTTTCTCTCTAAGTTTTTCCTAAAAAAACATAGGTTGTGGAAGCTCCTGTAATGCTACACGTTTTTCAGAGCTGGAGAGTGTAAGGATGTGTAATCTTCCATGAAACAGGCATCTTAAGGAAAAAAAAAATGTCCCCTAGAGCTCAGAAAATTATTTCCTTAATGTGCAAGCACTGGAAATCTTTGATCCATACTCACACGGCTACTTCTGCTCCACAGAAAAAAAAATCCAACCACTTCTTAATGGGAACTTTCTCTTTTAACGGGTCTGAAAGACCAGCACCGAATACTTCCCATGTGATTGCCTGCAGGTAAGCACTGCTACTGGCTACCAAAGTAGCTCTGCCGACCTTAATCCTGTGCTGGGGAAATCAAACCCTTGTCGCAGTCTGGATTTCAGACACAGGACAGACTGCAATACTTGCCTTGGTACTGGCCTGTTTCCTACTTCACACTTT
This sequence comes from Falco biarmicus, assembly GCF_023638135.1. Taxonomy (NCBI): domain Eukaryota; kingdom Metazoa; phylum Chordata; class Aves; order Falconiformes; family Falconidae; genus Falco; species Falco biarmicus. Next base: position 12,793,200 of record NC_079311.1, read on the forward strand.
ATTTCACTGAAACTGTGAGACCTCATCACAGAAGACCAATCCATTTCTAGGGATTAGCCATGTAAATAGCTCCTTATCCACTTACAGTCTCATGCACAGCAGATTGGCTTTGACCCAATAAATGTGGAAAGTCATAAATGTTTTAATTCATTCATGAGAATTGAACAGAGGGCTGGGTGAAAGGGTGTGTGTGTATAAGGATGGTTACAGCAACATTCACTCCAGTGTAAACAGTTCTTAGTGTTTACCTGTGTTTCATGTTTCTTGGTGCATGTTACACCAATGTGGACTCACTGTCCACATTTAAATGAAAGAGAAGGTTAGCTGTAGTGCCCTCTGCTTTATTGCTAAAAGGATCTGGCACTTCAGTTGTCTCCTGCCTGTGAAATCTTCAAATTGTAAAATACGTAAGTGAAACCCAAGCATGTCTTTTACTGATGAGTAGCCACAAATATTAAAGCTGAGGTAACCCCAGCTGACATGATAACTTGGTCTGGGTGGTCCTAAAAGCATGTAAGTAAGGAAGGTCTTGGTCTTCCTCTTTCTTCTCCATCTCTCCTCTGTTGTGATTTGGTAGATATCTCATGCAAAACTGACCTTGGGTTGCTGAAGGACACTTGAGCATATCTAGGAATCAGCCTAAAACTTCAGCTGTGAATATGCATTATATGAACAGTTCAACTCTTACTACTATGCATATCTAATTAGTGGTATGTTTGGGCTTTTTTTTCTGCAAAAGCTAACTAGAAAGGATCCCTAAGATAAATGAAAATGTAGATCGTCTGAGTTGCCACCTATCTTTGTGTTGGGAGTCCTCCCACTCCTTTGTAAAATAGGGCAGCTTCTGTGCGTTCTGTCATTTAGCTGAGTATCTCTGTTCCACACAGATAATAAGGAAGACTTCAGCTTAGTTTAAAAGCTAGCCTGCATTTTCAGTATGTATCTGAAGTCATGAAAATATTCCCATCTATTTTTGAATCAACATTGAAGCTAACTAAGCCTTTTGGATTGGTAAGATGATACCAAGAACAGCAGTGAGGTTGAAGTTTTGTAACAGATAAATTTATCTTTACTTGCAAAAGACTCTGAAAAACATTCTCTACTCCCTTCTGAACTAACCATTTTGATTTTGAGATTACTTTTAAACCAACCAGCCAGTATTATTCACAATGTTCAGACATCACAGCAATGATGCCAAAGAAAAATAACCTGTGGTCTTTCTTCAAAAGGAAAAAAGGGAGTAGGTTGCAATGGAAAATGAATGGTTTTTCATGAAAGAGCAGAATAGCTTTTCCCATTTATAGCAGTGGGCTCTACATGACCTTGTACTCTTAGATCACAGGGAAAATGGGAGCAGGACAGCATTATCTGAGGACTCTTGGCTTGATTCTTTAGAAGAGAAAAAAAAAATCCTAAAGCTGGAGTTGGAACTTCATTGCAGATACATAATGACAGAGACATTAAAAACCTGGGACTAGTATTTTATGTAAATACATTACCATTTTCTGCTTTATGCATCACTCTCCAAAATATGAGTATGACTGGACTTGGTTAGTTTTCAAATACATTGATAAATCGTATTGCAACTCTCCAAAATCTGTATTTTTTTTTCTAAACTAATAGATAAATATCTGAGAAAAACAGTACTTCAGCTGTTAGTCATTGTGCAAATAGGTGGGGGTTTTTTGTTTTTCATTACACCATATATATATAAAAAACATAAAAATATGTTTATTACACCATCTTACACAGCTAATGAAATATAAAATATTAGAAAAATTTACATATGAAAGTAAATAAACCATTATATTTGCACCTGAAGTCACTCCGATTTAGGTGTTCATAAATCTGCCTTGCAAGATGAACAAACTTCCTCCTGTGCCTCCCACTTACTTGCTGCTTTTTTCTCCCTTCATTTTAACACATATAACATTACTGGCTCTTTTCTTTTCAACATCTTCCAGTCAGTTTTACTGTTCTCCTGGTTTTAGTCTCTCACTTCAGGCTTCTTGTGTTTTCTCAGTCACAACATGCCTGTGCACTTGTAACCTTTCCCCAGTGCAGTGTTGAATGCTCCTTTTTTAAGCATCAGAGTAATGCTAACAATTTTCATGTTGCTAATATTATGCATGATAAGTAGCTAATATTTTAGTGTTTGGAAATTGAAGACAACAGAGGTGAAGTGACTTGCTGAAAGCCACATACAGAGCTAGGAGTCCAGAGTCCCCTCATTTCTTAGCCCTAATTGTGCAAAGAGTTACTCACTGCAATTTTGCAAAAGCCTCAAACTCAGTGGGACTATTTGTGTGTGAAAACTGAAGTATTTATCTAAGTAGGATCACTGCCATATTCTGTCTTAAAATCGTGTTTTCTTTGGACATACATACTTGGCTTGGTTGAAACTGATTTAGGAGTGACTGGAGTGGAGTGCAAATAGAGAATGATATAATGGCTTGAAAACATTCAAGAAATTATAGCATTCAAAACAGATCAGTGTAAACTAACAAAAGCTGGGAAGGCTCAGAAGCCATCCAGGCATGGATTTCATCTTGATCTGGAAGACAGTCAAAGGTTTCCTCTTCTTCCATTTTTTTTTTTCCATTTGTTTTATGGTGGTCCGAACTAAAAAAGCTGTGGCTTGTAGGTTAAACAATAGAAGATTAAACATATTTGAATCATTATTGTTTAGATTGGTCCTGCCTTGGTTTTCAAAAGAAACTATGAGGGTATGGCATTCATGTGGGACAGGAGTAAACCCTATTCACTACTTACCAGAAAAGCTTAAATCTTCTCAAAAAAACCCCCAAAACCCAACCAACCAACCAACCAAAAAAACCCCACCAAAAAAAAAAAAAAAAGACCAACCCCCCCCCCCCCCCCAAACCCCCCAAAACCCCAGAAAAATAAAAAGGTGCAAAGTGTTCCACTGGCAGCATGAAACAAAAAATCCTGATTTCCCCATTTTTACATTCCTCTGAAGTCTCCTTACCCCTGGCACCCCATATGACATCCCTTGTAGCACTGAGGACAGCCTGGGCTTCAGTTGAATTGGAGCCCTTTGCATCCTGCATGGTTCTTGGGCATCCCTTTGGTCAGCTGCCAGTTTCTCTAAGGCTGCATGCCTCTACCTCTTCTCATAAGTCTGACTGAGATCAGCCTCCAAGTTCAGACACTATTTATCTGCCTTGCCCCTTTCATCTTTCCAAAACAGACAGAAAATGCAATTGCCTAAGTCTTATTTCCTTTGGAAGCAAAACTAAACAAGAAGCTCTGTGCAGAGTGGCTTATAGATACATGACCATAATGGGAAATAAGCAACCCAGCATTTGGGTCAAACCTATTAGCATTTGACAGTGATGGAACTAATGGAATTCTATATAATTTAGACACTTCCAAATCTTTTCACGTCATATTCTTACATGGTGTAAATCCAGACATCTCTGTTAATTTTAACGAAGCTGTGCTATTTGCATTAACTTCTGGTCTAAATATTAGAATTTAGTAACAATCCTTTTCCATTATTTTTAAAATTTGCTGTGTAAAAGACTGATGAAGGCAAGTTTTCTAATAAATTTTTAAAGTTTTTTAAAAAGGGTTAACTTTTCCAGTCAAATTCGAAAGCTTTTCTATATGGAGGGCAAGCTGTTAAAGATCAAATCACAAAACAGTGTCAACTTAGTTTTCAGAATTTTCTCCTGTCTAAGCATAAGTATAAAGGCAAGTTGCAGCCCAATAGGTTTTACTTTGTTTAGGCTGTGGGTTTTTTCCTATGCCATATACCCTGGTCAGTGAAATGTGCCCTAGAAAATGCTAAGTACTCACTTTCTTTAACTTCATGTTGCAGCAGAACTGCACCAGGTGATGTCAATAGAAATTTTGAAGCAAATCATAATTTCTGACAATGGAATTGACTAAACTGTGGTAACGGTAGCCAGTGGTGAAATCAGCTAAGTCCTTCATAATACATACAAACAAGAAAGGGATTGGACAACACTGCTCTTTTCGACTTGACTTGGCTTCTCTAGTTCTTCCAAACAACACTTACCAGTGCACTGTTGGGCATGGAGGTTTTAGCATGGGGTTAGGTTGAACAAGCTGGAAATGGGATCTATATAGTGGAGCCATTGCCTTGTTCCATCAGCTTGTGGGCAGGTCAGGTGACGTGGTCCGCTGAACAGCTGTTAGAATGAATGTCATTAGTTGTCATGTTTGGATGCTAAGCAGTAATCTGGGTTGTCATTCTCACAAATTGCATGTAAAGATCCTATAGCAATTATGCAAGACCCTTTATAAAACCAGGGCTAGTACATGGCACTCCAGCAAAAAAGCAGAGCCCACTCCAAAGAAAACATTTCAGCTACTTCTGATATCAATATTTACAACACATCCTTTCTCAGTTTTTCTATTTGTTATGTTTTATTTCTTAAACTTTACCATATGTCCTTTATATACACTGTATTTTACTGAAGAGGGTTTAGCACTATTTAAGGACAAACACATTTTGTTCCTGAAAACTGGGGTTTTTTTAGTTAGCATTTAAAAAATAATTAGGTAAATGTTATGGAAGTATTGCCAAAAAAAAAGTGTCTTAAATTTCTGCTTTTGAAAAATGCCATTGTTGAAATATCAGAAAAATTGTTTTCTCACCTCAAAAAAAAATGTAAAGAAAAGAAAGGGTCTCAAAATGAGACTAGGTGGACATATTTGACATTACTTGGCACAAGTAGCTGTTAGGCTGGCATATGAACTTCTACTGTGTCCTTAGGACATGCAATATTTTAAATAGATTTCTCAGTTCATCGTTTAGGAGGGAAAAAGAAAGGTAAAACCTTGGGAAACCAAAGAAGGAATAAATTTTTATGCTGATGATGTTTGAATCACTTTTCTTTGCCCTAGCAACTATAAATGTATACTCCCATAAAAGTAAACAAACTGCTAGTCAAGTATACAATACCAAGCATAAACAAAGGCATCAGTGATAAACTACTCCAGGATGCTATTTATATCTGCAGAAGCATACGCAGGCACAAAACCCAGTCTTCGGCTAGGTTTATTATGGAGGCTTAGTATATTTCTTCATAGCCTGAGCAAGTGGACTAAAGCAATAACAAAGGATCTTCCATCTTCCCCCTTCGGCCCTGAAAACAATGTCTGTGTATTTGTGTGCCTTGCACCTCACAAGCTCAAGCTAGAAAACACAACACACCTTCAGTCTGGTGGTTCAGAAAGCAAGTAACTGCACTCAGGACATAATTACTACTACTACTATTACAATTATTAATATTGTTGTTGTTATTATTATTACTATAAGCTTTGTGATTTAAGACAGTTTTAGATTTGTGCAGGGCCTGAAATCTGCTGGGGCTGGCCAAACTACAAAAAAGGCAATAGTGTATGTAACCAAGGATAAATGAGGCAAACAACATTTACAAACTTCTAATTTAAGTAAAAAGGCCTTCGTCCACTGTGTCCTTCCTACTTGAGATGCCCATCAAATGGGTTTACAGTCATTTATTAGGTAGATACAACTCCCCACATTTTTTTTTAATTTACCACTACACTGAGACATGAGTTATTAAATTTTTAATGCTTCTAAAGTTTTCTCCCACCCTACCATGCACATGAATATAGCTTTTCAGAGGATAAAATTCATACATTTCCCAGCTCTTCTCCACATACTCTCTAATGAGAACAGGATCCACTACTCACTGTGAAAAACACCAATCACAAAGCAAACCTTTCCTAATTATTTAATTTTTCTTTTGCTAGCACCAGTTAGCCTAATTGTGCACTAATATAAATTCCCACAACAAAATCCCTTTCAGCTCACAGACCATGAAGTTCACTCCATTCAGAAAAGCCTGTGAAAGACCCAGGAATCATTAATTCCTCAGAGCGATGGTTGAAGCAACACACCAACCCCAGCCAACAGGTACTGTTTGCCACTTCCCATGCCCATTGTACAGAGGTATGAGCTGGACAGTGAGAAATGCAGATACAGCTGTAAGCAGCTCATGTCTGTCTTCCCAAAGATCTCCATTACCCAAAAGTCCACTAATACCATCAGACGCAGGTCTGCTCTGGCAGCTCTGCATAGAAGTTAATCCCTGAACAACTCGTGATCAGTAGGATGTTTTTTCAGCTTTCTGTTTTCTCCTCCTATATTTTCTGTGACAAGAGAGAACTCCTTGTCCTCTTCTCCCCCAGCTTTCAGAGGTCTCCACTAACTACTGAATGTTCCTTTATCTCTGCACCCTTGAAGATGTGTTGTATGTTTGTGGGATGTGTTTTTTGCCTACCTCCCTCTACAGCAACCAACTTTTTGGAGTTGATGCAGCTCTCCACTTCCTCCTAGGTACTCTCAGCATTTGATTGATATTATTAAGAAAAGTGGACATGGGGTTGTGCTTTTGGGGCATCTCCAGGATTAATTGTTAAAATGCCAATGGTGGCACTAGTGGGAACACTGAAGACAGAAGGCAATGTCCATCATGCTCCATTTTGGTGCTGGTACATGCATGATTAAGTGGACTCTTCGGAGCGCCAGCACATGAGCCAAGTGAAAATCATGTGTTTTATTGAACAAACACGCTACATTTCCTGTCACCTGCTGAAAGATGCCCACAGCTGCCAACTTTCAAAAGAAATAAAAAAAAAAAACAACCGTAAAGCAAACAAAAATCCTCTAATAACCTACCATCTGTGGGTGTCTGGCTGTCACATGCTGACTTTTTAATGAGGCGGATTTGTCTGACAGTTACTTTCCCTCCCTGATTGTGGGCTGTGGTTTGGGGGGCCATGAGCACGATTAGAAAGTGATATCATTTTCTAGGGCCTGCCATTCTCCCCCATGCTCTGATATGAAACAAGCAAAGCCCTTCTGCTTTACATCTGACCTTGACAAGGGTGTTTCTCATTTCCTCTCTACTTTTTCCCTCCTAATCCTTCCTGAAAACATGTGCCTGCTGCATAAATTTGATCCAGTGCTTTTAATTGGCATCTTCCTGGTGTTTTCGCCTGTGGTTGAATTTTACATGCGTAAGGTCCTTTTAAAGGGATGGGGGAGATGATTTCTCCTTTGGCAATTAACAGCAGTGATCTTTCCTTCAGTTACCATTCCCCATCTCTATGTTCGTCTGGAGTGTAGCTGGTCTGTCTGCCAGGATGGTGTGCTCTGATGAATGCCATTCTTCAAAAACACGTCAGCAAATCAGCTTTCCTCATTGAGGTGCCTAAAAGCAAAAGCAAGAACATTAGCCTGTTTACGCAGCTATTTAACAAAGCCTGTATTTTTTCTCCTTAGGTGGGTCATCTTGACTTGAAGGTGAGATATGAACGATCATTTATTCATAGAAGTCTTTCATTTGTATCTCAGATTAGGTAAATGACAAAAAAAAAAAAAAAAAAAAAAAAAAAAGCACAGCTACAAGGAGAACTCGGGTCATTTCAAAGAATTGAGATCTTTTCAGCAATCACTTAAATCAGACTTAGGACTGGGATAATGTCTTTGCAGTCTCCAGTAGTGCTGTATTAGGTTCCATCCTGAAAATATAAATACTTCTAAAGTCTAGCAGATTACTGCTTAAAAGTTAGAAATAACATAATTGCCTGACCACTTCCCCGCTTATTAATCAAACTAATTTTACACAATGACTGAAAGTAGAAGATAAAATCTTTGTCTTGCCAGATTAAACTAGTCCTAAATTTCAGAATTGCAGTGGTATTCAATAAAAGCTGGAGGATTTTTGCTTCCTCTTCCCTTTACCTATATGACTGCCACAAATTAACTAGTACTGAAGGATCTGCAGAAACGACTTACTGACAAAAACTACCACAAAATGGGAGTGTACTCATTTTTAAAATTATAACTGTATGTTCACTTTCTGATTCTTGTTAAAGTCTTCTTCATGAGACCTCCACCAACAAATGTCACTTAGTAATGCGCACTATTAAATGTCACATTAGCATCCTTTGACCTTGCATTTTCAGGATGTGTCTGAGTGCCTGCTGTTACAGGCAGCCTGCACAGGGCACAAATACAAGACCACTTGAGCAATGAAGACATTAAATGGTTCAGACAGGTTCACTTATGGTTTGAGAAGAAAAGGGAGACCAGGATGATTGTAATCCAGATGCAGTAGAGAGCTTCCTTCCATAGAGACACACTCCAGCACTGAGACCCCAGTTGCCAACCAGGAAAGCCAAATTCTTGCAAGACTAACACAGAGGAAGAAAACATAATTTTGTCTAAAAGATCAAGGAGGCATTCGTAGTCATCACTCTCACTTAAAATACTTCCTTCAAAATGTTTTGATCAGACTTGTTTTCCTTTGTAAAAGGTTTGTTCCAGAAAGTTTTTAACCATGGCAGAAGGTAATACTTGGGTTCTTTTATCAATAAAGATACACTTTTTCTGTGAATGACAACAGGGAAAGCAAGCATCACAATGCTTTAGGTTTTATTCACTTGAGCTGTAGGCAACAACTGGGGGGAAAAAACCCTGCAAAAACAGGTCCAGCCCTCTACCAAGTAAACCTATGACATTATAAAAGGATAAAAAACCTGACAGCATCCAACAGGCTAATTTAATAAAAGGTTATTAGAGGGATTTTTTAGACTGGCTTAATAGTTGGTTTCCTAAGACCATTGAAATTCCATTCTGTTGCAGTAATTTCCATACATAGAAGAAATCTGTATTCCTGTGCAGTCTTATCAATTTCACTGTTTTCTCATTCTACATTAAAAGAACACTAAATGAAAACAACACAGCAAAACTGCTCAGGGAAAACAGCCGTTTCTAATCATTTCTGCTCCTTGTACCTTACCATATCACACAGAGAGGAAAGTAGCTTTCAGACAAATATGCCACATTAAAGAGCCAGCATGCGGTTTTAAGATTCAGAGGCTGGGTTTCTGGGGATACGGGCTTGCTGGGGTGTGGGCTAAGGAAGGGAGAGAAAGGGTGTTTTCCATTACATTTGGGATAACCACATAGAAAAGGTGGCACTGGACCAAAATTTCAGAGAATCCAAAATTTTCCTGCTGACTCCCCAGATCCTGATAATGCACTGAATTCTTCATTGGCATATATATTCATATAAATGAACAGAAGTTTTGGCATGCAATCTGTATATCTCAGCCCTTTAAATGTCAAATACTCATGTTCAGTATAGGCTGCTCAGGGCGGGGACTTACTGCAACAAACCTCCCATCTCACTTAGCACCTCAGAAAGGTACTTCTATCTGCTGTTAGAAACTAGGCTTCCAGGAAAAGTGAACATCCGTATGCCCACTTCATCCACTTGATGAAATCAGACCTGTATTTCAGCATGGCTCCCAGAGGATCTGCTTTCAGGATGATGTGGATTCTGAACAGTACCAGCTGGCTCTCTAGTGCCACCACACAAAGGCTCAAGGTTTTGTGCAGTGAACTGACATAATCACCCCAAACGCTGCATGTCTGGGAACACCTGGTCAGAGTCGTCCACTCACTAAGAGGAAAAAAAACAAAAACAAAATCCCCAAAATTAAGAACCTGAATTAGATGTCTGGAAGGAGTGACTCAGTGATTGGGTCTTCTTCACAGTCTTATGCTTGCTTCTCATGCCTACATCATTTTTATTCCACTGCTGTGAGCCAACAACAATAAAACATTTCAAGGCTGTCACAACTAGATTTAGGCATATCTCTGTCCATTGACAAGTTCAGAGAGCAAAGTTGCAATGAAACAGCTGCAGCACTTTTCAGACTAGAAAGCTCTGTTTCTAAGAGTATATTCTATTTTAGAAATACATTATCTCAACCACATCTTAGAAACAAATCTGTAGATTTTGTTCTCAGAAAAGCCAGTACTCAGCTTCCATGTTCCAAAAGTTTGGGGACAGAAGTGATCACCATGCATGTTGTGAAACACAGCCTATAGACTCGTATTTTAGCATAGGGAAGAACAGTCTTTAAAAGGCAATATTCAAAACACAACAGTGGTAAGATTCATCTCTGGGAAGACAATTGGCATAAAATTAATCAATTTGCCACAGACGATTGACATCCACAACACTAACCCTAATTCTGACCCTAGATATTTTAGTGCTCCTGAGTTTGGATTCTAATTCCGCTCACAAAAGGAAGCCAAAGTAGCCTGTTTGCTGGCTATCATGGAAAAATCCCCTCAACCCACACAACAATACTTTGAGGTATGACCAGTACCTTCAAATATGAGGAGGAAGCCACTGGTCTGTCAATGATGAGAACAAGGGAAGTAACTGTGGTATCCTTTGCATGAATCTATGAAAAAAATGAATGGACTTCTCCACTTTGTACTCAGATGTAGAAGGAAAAAGTAATTCCAAAGAGGCAAAGCAGCATGCACAAACTTTCTTCTGCCTGCACAGTATCTTGCATATAACTCAGCAAAACAAGCACTGGAGGGAGGAGTCAGCTTTTATGCCTGAACATAAGACATGGTATCTCATGTCCACTACAAAGCTAACTTTCTGCAAAGATATGGATGACTTATTGAATATCATATTGCATGTGGTCAGGTTCTATTTCAACTTCACACATTTATTTTTCATGATTAAAGTAACTTTTTTTGTGTCAAGAATTTACCTGACAGAGTAAACCTTTAGTCAGAAAAAAAAAAAAAAAGGCAGAAAAGAAAGTTAGATTTTTAGGCTTTGCAGGAATATAAACTTTAGGCACCAAAGCTCCAAATGAGATCACCACTTCTGGTCCTCTGGTCCTGGACAGGAGGCGAGTGGGTGAGGTGAGCCAGAGGGCGGACAGATGTGAGTCTGCAGTAGGGAAGGAAAAGAGGAGGGAAATATGGAATATACAAACATGGAAAAGGCAGAGCACTGAAGCACTGGAAATTATGCTCTTCAGCACTTTTTCTTTCCCTTCAACGTCCCAGCACCTTCAGATTGGATGGGCCAAGACTCATTACAATGCTGGCAAATGCACTTTTTTTTAAAGAAAGTTGAGCAGCTGGAAGTCTTGAAACATCAAGGGAGAGGGGAAAAAAGAAAATAGCAAATCTAAAGTCTCTGGATTTCAACACAAGCTTGAATATGATATTCACAAGAAATAAATGCCATGCTGTCACAACCAGTGAGTCAAACCTGCCATGGCTGACTTAACTGACAAACACGGTTTGAACCTAAAGCTTCAGGACAGAATGGAGGCCTGTGTTCAGGTGAGATTTGGTTCTTTGAAAGCAGAGATATGACTTCAGAAATTAGACCTTGAGATCCCTGAAGAGCTCATAAAGCATGGCTGACCACAGAACAAATCACTTCTCCAGCTCATACACAAAATATTGACAGTTTGCAAGACGGTGCCAGCATTAAAATCAGGCCTTTTGGGGAATGACAAAAATAGTCTTATGAAGTGTAGGACTATTGGAGTCCTTATCAGACCAGTTTTCCTTTGGTCTGGGGCCTTGCACTGACTCTACCAAACATTCCCAAGGGACACAATTCTTGTAACACTGTGAGATACCTTGTCCCCACAGTCTGTTTTCTTAATGCATGGCACACCTAGGAATTTGCACTCTCAGGCATGAAGAATGCTATCATGGAGGTTTTATCACATTTTGTGTGATGATGGATGCTTCCCTTCTTCATGGTAATACCAGACCCTTCTCAAATCTGCAATGCTTGTATACAGAGTGATGCTTATTGCAGTGAGATTCAAAGGCTAACTTCATGATACTGTTTTAAGCTTTCACTTTGTGTCATTTTGATGTTTTTTCTACCCTTCAATTTAACCGACCCCAACATTATGAAATCATTTAAATAGGACACCAGAATGACCTACTTTGCCATGTCCATTTTTTCTTCATCTTATACAACACCTCCTTTTCTCTGCCTCTGACCTGGGAACTTCATTCTTTTTCATCTTTTCATAAGGAACAGATTGTTATCTTCAAAAATAAACCATTGACTGTCAATAGGAGGAGATGGAGGAGCATGGCAAGAACATTCTGCAGGGTTGAATGATATAATTACAGTTACTTTCACCTACATTTTCTGCCCTGTCCTCTATGTTCCTACTCTAATATTTTAGTAAGATGCACTGAACAGACATTTTCATCACAGCTCTGTCTTTCTGACAACGTGGAAAAGGTTGTGGTTGAGTTTGCTCAACTGCAGTATAGAGACTGCATGGCTTTTAAGTGTAAAACTCTTGTCTTGAAATACCAGAAGGTAGATAAAGCTACACTGTAGGACGAGACTTGTTTGCTGGTGTGTTAGAGTGACCATCTGTACAAATCCTCTATTTCCTACACACCCCTAGAGCTGTGCCTTACAGAGGCGAAAGCAGAACAGTCACCTTCTGCCAGGAAACTTCCTTGGCAAGAGATTTCAGCCTCCGGCATAGTAACATTTCATCAACCAATTAGCCCGCATATCCAGAGGCTCACAAATCTGGATGACCTTGAAGGCCACCCAAGTTGAAAATATTTCCTAGAGGAGATGGCTGAGGTGTTGCCTAATATGCTGGTAAAGCCTTCAAACTCAATGTCAGAGACAATGTCAGTCTGGACAAGCCCTCTCAACACAGTCACCCAAAGCCTTTTCTCATTTTCCATCTTTGCTCACTTACAATAATCTCTGCATATTTGTGTTGCTCTGAGTCAGTAGCAAAGGACTCCCCAGGACTTAGGGAAGTGGCCCCAGAAGACCAGGGTCATGACCAAAGCTCAAAGTTTCCCTGGAGAAAGCTGCCTCTCCCAGAGCTGGTCACGCACACAGCCTCCTGAGGCACAGGCATGGCTGACCCACCAGTGGTCTGACATTGACACCCTGCCTGCTATCACTCCTTATAACCCTGGTGACACAAGAGAAGAAAAAAGTCTCAAGCCTTGGACACCACAAACAAAGATGGGCACAGACTTTGTCACAAACCTCTGTGATGCCAGAGGAACTGTGTGGGTTGCTTGAAATTTAATGTGCTTGCTAGTACATTGATGACTACAAAGCATTTATTTTAATGAAAATGTCACAGCAGCTCCATTGACAATAAATGATCATTCTGGAATTGTACTGAGGAGCCAAGGACAGAATTTGTGGATTTTCTGGGTTAAAACCCTGGTTGCAGAACAAGGTTACAAAATGTTGCTTGCTGAGCTGTAAAATACCCTAGCAAAAAGTTGTCTTTTTTTTCTGCCAGCACTTGGCATTTTTACCTGTAGTTTGTTTTTTTTAAAAAAAAAAAATTACTTTTTTTTTTTTTCCTGCAAACACCTGATGTAACACAGCCTGCAACACAGGGAATAAGCATATCCATTACTGCCATGGCTAGCTAAACACTGCTCACTGCTTGTGCCATAAAGAAAACACAGTTATATTCATTCACTGAGAATGACCGCATTCATGGCATTTGGTATGCTGCTATTTTTACTTCAATGCTATAGTTAGATTCTGTATTTTCAACAGTAGAAAAAGGAGAAACTTTCTCAATGGAATATGTTCCCTATTTCTTGGGACCACATAAAATTAAGGACACTGTCCAGGATTTGAGAGAAATAGAAAATTAAAGGATTAGAAATACAGCTTGTGTTTTACAGAAATCTATTTGGTGCACTACAGTTGGACTATTTATACAGCTAATTCTTTTATAATTTGCTGGTTTCCTACAAAACAGACAACTCCATGTACTAAGTTAATGCATTCTCACATGTTAATTAACACTCACTGCATGAATAAATCAGCAGACAGCTACACTGGGCTACTTACCTTTTGAAATCAGATGAACCGTGATGTACCAGGGCTGCCCTGTCCTGTTTCAGAGATTTCATTTTCAATAAAGAAAGACCTGAATTAGAAGTGCAAGCCTCATAAAGCTAAAGGAAACAGTCTATATGGTCCCATTTCACTGGGGTTTTTTTTCTGCAGTGGGTCCAGAAGGAATTAGGCTCATAACCTCAGGGTGAGGTTCATAACCTCAGGGTTCCCTTATGATTTCATTATGTTATTTATTTGTTTACTTATACCAAGCAGTTACTGTGCAATGAATGAATGAGGAAACATCAACATCACCAGAATTGCTCTCAAATTGTACTGGTATAAATCCCTTTGTATAGAGTTTCCTCAATCTCAAGGCAATTATAGCAAAACCATGTTCTGTTCTTTTCCAGGATGACATAATATCATGCCTTCATCCTTTGGATGGGACTCTATGAAAGCTGTGGTATGGTTCATGATTTTTCAGTATGACAGCCAGATTAGGTAACCACCCTGTAGCTCCAGTGGCACAAGTGTTTCCATAGAAATACACAGGGCTTCTAGAAAATACCTATTAATATTTTAACATGAGGTGCAGAAATAAAGGAATCCCAGATCTTAGTCACCAAGTCATCTGTGGTATCAGCTCTGAACAAAACAGAGTGACAATTCCTTCTCTGAAGAACCTGAAGCTGGTTTAATCCATTTGACAAGGAAAAAACTGATTAAAAATAGTGCTGATTTGATATATATTACATAAAGTAGTATAGTTTAGTGATGTAATTCTTTCAACATATCAGAGAAAGATAAACTGTTACTTACATGAACTAATTACAGATGACAAAAATAATGTTTTGGTAGCCTGAAAAAATCGATTAATACTATATATATATATATATATTAATACAAATACAAAATTAATAAAAATACAAAAAATCTATTAATACAACTATATATAACATATACTTGCCCTGGGTTTTTTTTTCTAATAGCACTAGTTATTCTAAATATGCTGTATCTTTACATGCATGGTAGGAAATTGGGTAGGACATGTGTTTGCTATGATACTGCAAAGAGAATATTTACTTCATTTTGTAAAGTATCTGAGAAGAGAAGCAGTAAGTATGCAGCGTGGAAATTGAGATGAACTTTTAGAAAGGAAATGGAAATCCATTGTGACATGAAAAATATCTCAGGTGCATGCCGTTTCCTAGCTATGGTTGTAGATCACTGCAGGCTGATGTGAGCTAGCTGGCCTACGGGTAAGAGAAAAAGTTCTGCTGTTGTACTCTTACAAATTTAGGAAGTATGCTAAGTCAAGCAACGAAGGCTCTTTTAATAGTCACAAACCCAGAACTATTTCCTTGGTTTTACTCACCCCTAACAAATGAAAACTCTGATTCTGTTGGAATTAGAGAGGAGCTAAGATTTCACCCAGTATCCCCACCGATCTGCAAGTTCAAAAGACCAGGAAGTTTGGGATCCCCTGGGTTTTTGGTCTTTGAACACAGAAACATAAAAAAGTGAGCACCAGACTTGCTGCTTGTTTCCCAGACAGTCTGTGACCCCAGCAGTCTTCTGGCAACCTCACCCACCCACCCTGACCCCAGCTGCTTTCATGTCTGCCATAAGGAGCAGGGGAGACACTTTTTCTACCAGGAAAAAGGTTGCATAGCAGTGCTGAATTGTTAAGGTCTGCCCAGTGAAAGATGTTCCAAGGGACAAATCAAGAGGCGCAAACCCACTTGCTGTGGCTGGTCTGCATCCCCCCTCCCTCCCCCTTCCTCTGCAAGCAAGAGGTCCCAGAAGTTATGAAAATATTGAATCCGTTTATTTTTTAAACAGAGGAGAGGAGTTGGGGGGGGGGGCGGGGGAAGGGGAGTTTTTGCAGCCAGCAAAGCACCGCACCGTGCTCTAACAGGACGGACTCATCCAGCAAGCAAGGACAATAGCTCGCTTGTGCTGAGCCCTACCACATCATTGTCACACAGGAAGCGTATCCAAAGGTCACAAAGAGCAGACTACTGGCCAACTGTATTTCACAGGAGGAGATGTAAACCTGATGGATTGAAGGAACATTACATACTGGACCTTGCTGGGAGGCTGGTCATATACAATAACAAATTTGCGGTTAAAGAGCACAGGGGTTTAATGAGCTTCCCTTATTTCAAAGAAACTCCTTCCCCTCACCCAAATTTGGGGTTTTTCTTTCTGATTCAGTGCTAGAATACTACAGCACCTCAGTTATAATCCTAATTGAGCTTCACAACTAGCATGACAAATAATTATTCTGTTGGACAATTATGAAACCCAATTAATTGGATTTCAAAGAGAGGGAAAAAAAATCACCCCAACACTTGCTGTTCCAGCCTACAGAATAATCTGAATTAGTGGTCACTGAGTATTTTATAGGCCTCTGGAACAGAACTGACACCTTTGTGAAGTTGTTTCTCTCCCCCGCAAGACTCCAGTTGCAGGACATGCCATTTGCAATGACACAACCTGGTGGGTAGCACCTCCTTCTCAAAGTCTTGTTTTCATCAGAATGACCTGCAGAAATCATGAGGAGAGAAATAAACTATTCTCTATGTTTCACAAGAATTTCAGAACATATGTTAGAAGGAGCTTTCTATTGATAGGTTCTGTCAGCAATATAGAAATACAGGTGTAAAAGGACTTGCCTGTTGGGACAAGTTTCATTAAATGCAACCAACAAAGAATTGTGTGCTGATGTTCCTTCTGGAACAGGTCACAAGAGAATTTCCCCACACTTCTTTCATACTAACAAGTCACATTCTACCAAAATAGACAGAGGACAGTAATACAGAATAAATAGCCTCAAATCATACAGTGATATCGTAATAGGATTGGAGCAAGACCAAAACTTTGGAACCCCGAACACAGAATTGATAAGGTGAACATGCCTAGAAACTGATCTACAAGCCACACTGCAGAGGAAGGCTATTATACCTCCCCCTTTACCTCTGAAACAACTGTCCCTACTGTTTTGACCTAGAAGAATATATTTTTCTGACTAATCCAGACAAATGGAGTAAGTCCAAGCAGAAGCGGACCATCCAGGTGCCTGAGAAACTTAGTATTGGCAGCAGCAGTACCTAACCTCACACAGCACCAGTGCCCCATCAGTCATACCTGCATATTTTGACAATAACTCTGTCAGGCTTTGGATCCAGCATGCACGGTACGTAACTGCAGTGCAAACCAGTGAAATGATCTAAAGATTACAAACAGTTGTAGCCCTTTCTTGACTGTTTCATATAGCTCCCTCCCAGAACACAAACTGGGTGTCTTTCATAGTGGCTACCAAGCACCACAAGGACTGGCAACTTCTGCCTTCAACCATTCACATAACAAAGGAAACCACTTCAGCGTAACCTGTACTTTTCAGTCTTGAAAAGGCAAAAGGTGACACAAATTAAGTGACAGGCCACGGACAAATTATTCCTTTCCAACATGACTGACATGGTACATGTGCAAAATAGAGCAGATTATAAACTCCTTTACAGTTTTTTGGGGAATATGAGTGTGAAAACTCATGCTAGCCCTCAAGAGCAGAAATAAACCCAGAATTTTGTCAGATAGCTCTTGTTCAGTGTCTTCCAGTGAAGCTCTAGAGCAGAGATGCCCTTTATGTCTTGAAGGACAGACCATTTCTAAGCTTCTGTTGTGCATGCAGAATCAAGGGCCTGGCTATGTCTGGCTGGTGACAGACATTATGTCTTGGTTTGCTTCCCAATATGAGATCAGCTTTCCTAGTGATAAGCCCAGGCCCAAGAGGGATTTTGGAAAACTTCTTTCTCTTGTAGCTTGGTTGAATAATCTCAGACACAGCATTTTTTGCCTTTCTTTTCCTTCCTAATTTATTTCCACATAATCCCAGAGATGAGGGGAAGGAAGCCCATCTTTTCACGCAACATTGTTCTCCTCCTGGAATTTGACTAAAGCCAAGAGGGCTTTCAATAGGATTGGCCAAGGAGGTACAGAAGGGTGGCCTAGCACTTTTCTAGTCTCACTTTCTTGGGATAGGTCAGTAATATACACCATAGCCTATTTACTTCACCTAGACCCCAGCACTGGTTGCAGGGAGAGGTTGTCTGTTGGTCCCAGGTCCCCACAGGATTCTCTTTGCCCTGCAATAGCCATCCCACAGCTCTCCTATTGGATTTAAGGCCCACTGCACTATCTGTATGGCAACACCAATGGAAGAGAGACTCTGCCTCTCATCAGCAACAGGCTGGTAAACAGTGTGATTTCATCATTAAACGAAACCCTGAGCATTCCTACCATCCTTCAGGCTTCTCATTATGTCCTTTCCCACTTTTCTTTGTAGAGGAATTAATTTTGTTTACCAGTGTTTAATTTGTGGTGCTCTCACTTGTGAGCTAAATATGATGCACAATATTTCAAGTGACTATCATGTCAAGCTTCTAAATCTATATACAGGTATGTCAAGTTACTTAATATTTGTAGGTGTTTCAGACAGCTAGAACTCATTCTGGCTCCCTTTCCATTCTTTTTTGTTCCCTCCCCACAGATTTATCATTAAAATCAGTACAAAAGATTTTTGGTAACAAACATTTAAAAAATAGAGAAAGGCAGATGATGGGCAAACCAAATAATTTGGCTTAGAACAGTCCTCTAAACATCTACAGAAAAATATCCAGATCTCTGCTTTTTTGTGTTACACAGTCTTTGCTATTCCCTCACTGGAATGAAGCTTGACCTCTAGTTTTGAATTTATATCAAAACTTGGCGGTATGCATGAGTTATTTAGAGTAAAGACCAATTTAACAAATAAATTTTAATTATCTCAGCAAAAACATCTATATCAAGGACTGGAGGATTGGGGAGGAAAGGATGGGTCATAGTACAAATGGAAAACTTTAGGTTTAATTTTGAAAGCAAGTGCCCTGCTTAAGCTCAACTGCCATGAAAAATAATTTCACTATTAATTGCTGTTGTCTTAAACTAGACATGAGGCAGTTTCAGGAAACATGAAGGCCTTAACAATAACACCTGATAGAATATGAAGGTTTTAAAATATTTCCAAGTCCTTACAACTACATTATTTTTTCTTTTTTCTTTTTATTTTTCTTTTCTTTTCTTTTTATTTTTCTTTCTCTTTTCTTTTCTTTTCTTTTCTTTTCTTTTCTTTTCTTTTCTTTTCTTTTTCTTTTTTTTTTTTTGGCTATGCTTGTGATATCATTTGTTTGCATATTTCAACCCATGGTACTTGTTTTATAGCTATCAAAAAAATCTTTCTTTCCAGGTGTATTCCAACGAAAAGAAATAAAAGCCTGCTACAGCAACAGACACCATAATTTACTTATTTAGTGAAGAAAGTATACTGGGAAGAAAAAGCAAGAGCCAATACCTCAGAAGAGGCACTGTACAAGAACTTCTTCAAAATCCTTCACTTGTTTAACTTCATTTGAAAAAAATAAAGGGAAGACCTATATCTACTAAGTTCTCAAGGAATTGTTTTTCCATGCATTTATTGTGTAGGAATTCAGAGAGGTAGAAAGTTTCATGGAAGCTTTTCCAGATATAAAAATGGCAGATGAGGAAATAATAGTACTAGTTCAATATAATGTACTTTCTAGAAGGTTTTAAATTACAGAGGGGAAAACTGGTCTCATTTGATCAGCTTTTGGAGCTTTGGCAGTGTATTTATAAATTTTTAAATACAAATCAAAGAAAACTTGAACACAGAAATCGAGTCCTCAGTAGAAGAATGCAAGATTTGGAATAATTAAATTATTTTATATAAAATTATTAATTAATAATGTTACTGTATCCCACTACAATCATAATCCTCAACTATTCTGTAACTATACTCTATAGCTTTCTTAAACTTCCCCTAAAGCAGCTGCCACAGGATATGAGATGGGATGGCCCACTGGTCTGAATCATTCCTGTGAACCGATGCCAACGTTGTGGTTTAATCCCAGCTGGCAAATAAGCACCACACCGCCACTCGCTCACTCCCCCCACACCAGTGGGATGGGGGAGAGAATTGGAAGGGTAAAAATAAGAAAACTCATGGAATGAGATAAGAACAGTTTAATAATTGCAATAAAACCATCATCATCATTATCCTCGTCAAATGTAATGAAAAGGAAAACACAGAGAGAGAAATAACCCCCCCCCCCCCAAAAAAACAAGTGAGGCAAATTAAAAACTGTTGCACACCAGCAACCAACTAACTGATGTGCAGCCTGTTCTGGAGCAGTGGCCCCCGGCCAACTTTTCCCCTCAGTTTATATGCTGAGCATGATGTCATAAGGTATGGAATATCCCTTCGGTCAGTTGGAGTCAGCTGTTCCAGCTGAGTCCCCTCTCAGAGGTTCACGTACACCCTAGCCTACTTGCTGGTGGGGTGGTGTGAGGAGCTGAAAAGCCCTTTGCTTAGTGTAAGCGCTACTCAGCAACAATTAAATGTCAGTGTGTTATCAATGTTAATCTCATCCTAAGTCAAAAACCCAGCATGGCACCAGCTACTAGGAAGGAATTAACTCTATCCTAGCTAAAACTAAGACAGACAACATTACAACAAAAAATGCTAACCATTGTAATTATAAAGTTTTTCATTTACAACATGTTTTGGTATCCTCATGTAACTTTCTAGACTTAACTGTGGGAGCAACAAACTGCTGTCATGGACAAACGCCCTCTGAAATTGGTATTTAGACCAAGAATAAAATTGGCCCATATTATTTAGAAGCTATACTTCACTTTCAGCTAATTGGAATATTCCTTTGAAGTTTACCATGAAAGTTTCAAGGAGCAGACGAAAAATAATCAGAATTTAATTGCAGTGAGATTACTGCATAATTTGTTTGGGTGGCAATGTAAAACACAAGGCCAGCACGGCTGAATTTCATCTACGAAGTTTAGAAGTGGGCAAATTTTCACAGTTATGGAAAACCAAAGAAAAGAGGAATAGCATAATGCCTACCAAGGCTTATCTGCAGGACATAATATCAGCAAAAGAATCCCTAAATATCCAGCATTCCACTGCACGATAGTGTCCACAGGCTTTGTAGCTATGCACTGCTTGATATAGAAGGAAATGGAGTATTTTATTGCTTTGGGGTTAAACACTCTGTAATGCCTGGAGGTCATGGTTAACATTTAAAGTCTAAACCAAACCACTGAAGAAAAAACCCAGCTCACTCCAGGGCTGACAATCTGCTCATCAGACTGCAGAATTACAAGTCAAATTACTTGGATGTGCTTAACTTCGAACACTGACACTTCAGGCAAAAGTACACTGTCTGGGCAAAAGGATGGACTTAGAATTCTGTTGACAGATTATTATCCCTTTAGATGAGACATTATTTTCACTGGAGAGAGAGTTTAGTGCAGGGGTATCTAAACGTGAGCAATAGCAACTGCAAGCTTGTGGGGAATAGCCTGGCTCAGAAGTACAGTACTGGTGAAGCATGATGACAGCATTTTTGAAATAAAAGATTATTGCCTGGGGACAACTCTGTTCCAGAGAGAGAAAAAGAGGGTTTCCCCATATGACAGTGACAACTTCCACTTTATCAAAGCTATGATTCTCTATCAAGACACGTTTTGCAAGGGAAGTTTCAAGCACCATAATCACTTACAACTAGGTACATATGTAAGCATTTCTCTGGTCCAGAGACTAAATGAGACTTTTATTCAATTGTCTTCTTGTGTAGCATTACATATCAATTCTAATGTCTGGTATGAAACAAAGAATTATTTGGTTTTCTGAAGGACCTTCTATTCAAAAAGAAAATCCCATCACACACTGTTTATATTGCTTAGCTTTAAAACTCATCCATAAGGACGGTCTGGTTCAATAACTATTGGAATTAGTTCAAAATGGAAAACATGTTCACAAGTACTCAGGTAGATTCTCTTCTCCTACTCAGGTTAATTAAATTTTTTTAGAAAACATTCAAAAAGTGTTCAAAACACAGCCCAGTGTATAGGAGTGTACATTTTTAGAGAGAAGACACAGCTGCTGCTGGTATCCCAAGACCAACAGGAGCCAGACACCATGCAAACCTCTGTGAATCTGGGTGTTCAGGTACAGCTTGCTCAGGATCAGTCTCTTGAGGAGGAAAGAGATCTAAAACCAGAGCACCTCATCTGCCTGCCCCAGCATTTCCATGAAAGCAAGGAAGATGTTAATTCCTCGGCCCATAACTGTAATCAGTAGTGTCTCATCCCTTGACTAGACTTGTGAAAACAAGTAATATTGAGGTGTATTTTGCTGTCTCTTCCTAGAATGACACTGTTTTGCATATGACAAAATTTGTGTTCTATCTACTTAGTGATAAATCTGACTTAAATTATAGCTTCTCAGCTGTATTTCATTACCTTTGGCATTGAACCTGGGAATCTGTGAATAAGGCACCTTTCTTTCTGAGCAGGTGATTGGGGACACAATTACTTACTGGTTCCTGGGAAGCTGAGTTAGTGCAGGGCATGTTTCTGCATAGGTCATTAGTAAATGAATTCTCAGAGAGGAAGAAGAGTGATGAAGTGCCTTTTTACAAGGGCATGCAGTGATAGGATAAGATGTAGTGGTGTAAACTGAAAAAGGGCAGATTTAGATTAGAAATTAGGAAGAAATCTTTACTGTGAGGGTGGTAAGACACTGGAACAGGTTCCCAGAGAAGTTGTGTATGCCCTACCCCTGGAATTGTTCAAAGCTTTGAGCAACCTGGTCTAGTGAAAGGTGTCCCTGCCCATGGCAGGGGATTTGCAACTAGATGATTTTTAAGGTCCCTTCCAACCCAAATCATCCCATGATTCTATGATTCTAAGTGGTCCTTCTTGGAATGGTGTTGCTCCCTCTCTGTTCAAAGGCTCCAGATCCTCACAGCCCTTGTGGAGTGTAACCCTTACCAAAACAAAAACAAACAAACAAACAAAAAAAAAACCCACAAAAAAAAAGGAGAAAGACAGGGAGGAAGATATTAACAAGGTTCCATATTGATTATATCTACAGCGAAAATTCCCACCCTCATCATGATACGGGTAAACTGAGCAGGCAACTCCTAATATCCAGTCTTTCTCCTCCATGCCTTCCAGATTTCCTAAAATATCTCACCTGAAACACAGCAGTGCCAAGTTCATGGCCATGGAGCGCTGCAAGTATTAGCACGGGGTCACCAAGAAAGATGCAGGCGAACAGCAGGACATTGAAAGATAGTTTCCATTGTTCCTGGAAAAATACACTGGCTGCATTGTGTCTTCCCTGGTGGAGCCCAGCCAACCTTGCCCGGATTGCTCTGCTTTCCAAGAAGTTGCATTTAGAAACTAAGTTGTTTATACACCATCCCCAACTGACTCTACTAAGTACATTGGCATGCAGAGGCTGAAGTGTCTCTCCTGACTGTTGCCAAGTCAAATGGACAGGACTTTATACTGTTATTTCACATACTAACCCTACTTTGCTCTTTTGCTGATTTCTCATCTACTTGTACAATTGTGGGTTCAGGTGGAGTCCACATTCAGATTAAGGGCACAATGACATCCTTCAAAATGATGGGAAATGGAATACTTGAAGCACCTTTGAACGCTTTAGGGGGACACCTGGATCAATGATGGAAAGCAGAGCTCCATTAAAAGTGATGCTACAGGGACTTAGTGTCTCTGGCATGGCAATGCTGCCAGTTTAAGGGGAGATAGGGCCAGGCCAGGACATAGACTGCATGTGTATCTCTACCTTTCACTTCAGCAATAGGAAATGAATGCTACAGACACTTTCATCTTTTTCCAGGACTTGTCCAGCACTTGAAAGTAACTTTTATGGATTTTGCATTATGCCTTCACTGTAAGGCTTATCAGTAATACAGCTTAAAATACAAATAGGAAGTTAAAAATGAGAGCACCCACCTTCTGCTGTCATTTTTAAGTGTTTAGTTTCCCAACCTGTATCTGTCAGCACTGTCATAATAGTTTTCAGTTGTAAGAGACTTTTTTTCCTCTTTTGGTTGGTTGGATCAACATGTTAGTAGCCGTAGATGTCTATGAAGAGAGAGCTGGAGCAAACTGGGGACAGTCAGTTCAGGTAGATTAGGAAGCAGAGGGTGCCAATGGTAAAAAGAACCAGCACAGATCATTACCCACCCAACTTGTGTGCAGAACCAGCACTGGATTAAACTTTTTCCAGTCATGTCCATACTCGGCTGCCTAATTGGAATAGGCATTAGTTAAAAAATAAATCAAAAAAAAAAAAAGTCACAAAAGATGCAAGGCAGCAAGAAGACCTGCCCCAAATGGGACTATTTTAAAAAAGGCCGGTTATCAACATGTGTACACAGATGGGGCCTGCAATCTGGCAGCTTATCCCTGTCGTGAGTGACCACCATTGCATGCCTGTATTTGCATGCACATTGTTTGTGGCCTTTCTGCAGGGACATCCAGCAGACCACCCTTTTTTAAGCAGATGTCAGCACTTAACTTCTGTCAACAGCTGAAGCTCTTGGAGGAAGAGGTTTCATGTGCAACTGTTTCAGTGTGTGCATCTGTGTGTCTTGGATAGGGTGTAAATCACCTATTTTGCCCTGGGGCATGTTTGCATCTCTTTGTCTAGCAGCACTGGAAAGTCCTACATGGAGCTTGTTGCTTGTGATCTGAAGCCTGGCTCACGCAGTAATCTCCTCATGGGTGGTCTAGTTCACTGCAGAGGGTCTGCTGAATATTCTGTGGCTCCACCCACGCAGCAGTCATTGCTGTGTTCAGCCTGAGGCTGGAGGGCAGATCAGGTTGTCTGGTGTCGAAGAAAAGGGGCTTAAAATTTGGAATCTATTTAGTCTCTAAAAAGAGTTTAGAGAACGTTTATATGCAACCAGAAATGGAGGCTGGACGAAAGAAAAAATCATCTCATTGCAGGTATCTGGAACTTCTTTTAGCACAAAAGGAAAATAACCAAGTTACTTCCAGGAAAACAAACCACTTCTTATTATGTGATTTTGGGAATGTCTATAAAACCACAGTTTTGCTGAAGAGTAGCTCACCTCTTTCGGTTTTCCTCAGGAGGCCTCTGACACCAGGTCCCAGTGTGTAAAGGGAGGGTTTATGTGTACACAGAAAGCTTTATAGTATTTCTCTATATTAAAATTCTCACTTGCCTATGCAGCTAAGAGCTAGAGTTTGCAATTATTTTTTATGCCTTGCTCAAATTCACAAGACACCCATCCATCTGCCATGTGATCACTAATAAGTCTATCAGCTCGATTACATTACAGAGACGAATCACATCTAAAATATTGAAGCCACTTACTTCTGACAGGTTAATTAGAGAGGGGATTTCTATACCCAGTTACTAAAATGTTTTCTCAAATACTGGAATCTTATTTCCTGCCCCTCAAGAGCAGATCATGTAAAGCCTATAAGTGGGGAATTTAAGAATAGATTTACTTAATTGTAGTTGTAGAGACTAAAGGTCTTCCAATTTCATGCTTGCTTTGATGGCAAAAAGTCAGGAGTGGTTGAATGGAGATGGTCTGTGCCCTGATACAAGAAGGTAAGGGAGTAATGAAAACAGAGAAAAGCGACATAGACAGCTTGCTCTTCAGCTCACTCCCCGAGTGGTTTGCCTTCCAAGCAGTTCCTGTAACCTGAGGGAAGACTAGAAGAGGGCAGCCTTGCCTGAAATTGTTTTATATGCTAAACAGCAGTGGTCACTGTACTCCCATGAAGATGAATAGATGAAGGGAACCAGAAAGGAAGAGAAAATCTCAGAAGAGAACTTTCATTTCTTAATGGTTAAAACTGCAATGGTAAAAGACTTGAAGTTCAGATGGATACACAGTTGTTTGCAGAGTGCTTCAGTTCGGTTTCACATGAAAAGTCTTTGGCATTCCTATCAGCTGTCTAAAAGCCACTAATGGCTGCAAATTAAGCAAAGTGAGAGGTTAATCATTAAAAGCAAAGGAACTTTTAATAAATCTCAGAAGCTGAAAGACTATCTCAGCAAGCCTGTCATCCTGGCAGAACATTTCCAGAGCTGTGTCCAATTCAGTTTTAAATGATGAGACAATGGGATTGTCTATTCTGCAAGTCATGCCAGAATACGCAGATGTAACAGCAACCGCCACATAGATGCTGTGGTAGCACAACACCAAGCACGCAGAGAAACTTGAAGAAAATTATCATTACATGAGTGCCAGCATCAGAGAGAGGTTGGGGCCTTTTTGGGACTTCAGGACTTTGGTGAGCTGTAGGAAAGAGCCATTGTTCTGGCCTCTGTACAGTCTGCTAGACCTGGGAAGAAACATTCTCGCCCAATTTCTACCCCCTTAATACAGATAAGCAATGAGACGCTGATTAGAAATCAAGAGGACTCACATGCAGCAGAGTATCTTTCATCCCACCAGAATTTTTTTATCATCTGTCAGTGTACAGCTGTGCCAGCCAGCAGTACAAGGGCTGTGGCTGAACATAAGACGTAAACCCAAAGCTGAATAAAGAACCAAAGGTGGAGCTTGATAGGAGGTCACCTTGTGTGGTGTGTAATAGTGCTGGCTGGGTCAAGATGCAGCTAACACTTCTGTATCTCAGAGACTTAAGAACCTATTGGTCAAAAGTTTCAGGGAATGCTTTTGTCCAGACTCTGTCCAGGGGGTTTGGACACAGCAGAATTTACCTCAGTTTGTCTTTCAGTCTTACCTAAGGAAAAGACAATGACAACATTGGTTTTGTCAGTGGAAATAAGTTCTGCAACTTCAACACAACCACAGTCCAGCTGTCTCACATGGGCCAGAAACCATTCAACAGTTTCAAGATGTTCCCACTGTTGTTGCATTTACCTGTGTGTATTCTAGTTGTTTCTGGGAGCGTATGCTGTGAATCCTCACTTGCAAAAAGTATCCTGCATTGCTATTCCTTCCCAGGACCAACATGGCTGTCATCTTACTACTAAAAGGAAATTGTGGGAAGGCACTAAGGAAGTCAGAATTTAGATGATTTTATCTACACCTAGATGGGTAAGTTGCCATCAGAGACATTTTGGCTTCACCCTAAATCCCCAAGAAGCTGGCTAACTCAGTCTGAAGTTAGCGCCTAGAGAAAAGGCAGCTTTCCATGCAGATGGGAGCAGTCTCAAGGAGACTGTCCAGAGCCTGCACTATCTTCAAAATGAAGACAAAGTAAGAGGATTGCTTCCTGCCTTTGCAGTCTCCTCCTGGGGCACCCACAGGATTGTATACACTCTAGAATAACCCAGTCTACAGCATTTATCTGGACAGCTGAAGATCCTTTCATTTCACACTTACCAACATTTCCTTTTCTCATCTTTCTAGTGCACTCTCCCCACTTTTTGCCTCTTTTCCCCTCTGCAGTAAAGTTGATTGCTGTTTGACCTGTTACATAGCATCAGCTAAAGCTATATGGTTTCTGTATCTAGCCGCTCTGGAGCATGCTGCTTGGAAGGGGTTCTTGTCCCCATTTCATGCTAAGTCTTTATTCATATTAATACTTTGAACTTGGGGGAGCTGGAGGGGAAGGGAAGAAAGGGGAGTGTTTTCGTCAATTCAATTAGAGGTGCTCATTGCAACCAGGACCCAGCATAGTGCTGCTCTGCGTTACTACCACATGGATTTCATTTGAAATTAAACACAGAATCAGAGCTTCTCATGTTATTTCCAAATGAAAACCAGGTGTTTCCAACCCAGAAGTGCCATGCAAACACTGTGTCATATTTTGTCTGAAAAGGTTAAAAAGCTACAAACACCACAAGAAAACTGACTTGCTGACCAGTCATTAAAATGAAGAAAATCGAGAAATAATGACCCTGGGGTTTTTTTGTTCTTTGTAAATCACCATCTGGGAGGAGTCTCTGCCTGCTTAAGAAACTGACTTGCTCTCTCCTCAGTATCGTCATTCTCTGGGAAGTTTGTCTCAAAGCTGTTTTCAAGAAATATATGGTTATAAAGCTCTGCAGAACTAACAGCTTTGCAAGATGTTGCCCGTATGTGCACTAGATGTACTGGACACCTATGCAACTGAGAGTAGCATAAGCAGAATGCTCACACACAGTAGAAAGGACATGAGCACAGAGCCAAGAAAATCTAGGCTGTTGTGCCTGTTCCTGGAAATGAGGGAACAGAAAAGGACTTGAAACACTGTGGCTTCTGAATAACATGGAAAAGTTATTTTCTTTTACATTGCTTGATATCAGGCCTCTCTAACCATGTCCAGGGAAACAGCTAAATAGCCAGAAGACCATGGATGAAACAGAGAATGTGGGTATGGAACAGGAAAATGGAGCTCTGACAGAAACAGCATTCTTAAGAGTACACAGTGTCTCCCAAAAACTGCAGCATGAAAACACAACAAAATTGCTGTTTCCTCAGTATTGAAGTGATATTTCTAGAGGCAAATATCCTCCTGAATGGCATTAAACACTGATTAATCAAGAGCACATTATTAAAGCAGTAAGATTCAATAACAAAGCAAAACAGAGTTTGATGTGTTTAATACACATTTGTTTGTGATCAAGTTACTTGGAGGATCAGACTTCCAGTGTTTCTGTGTCCCAGATGACATACTTTATCTGATATGCTAGAAAGTGTAATCTTGGATCCTCATAATTCATCCAGGAAACTTAACAGTAATAGAATATTCACCTAAAGTGGCATGTGTGTAAGTCCTTGAACATGAAATGGAAGAACAGGAACAATTGCTGAGTAAGTTTCACCTGAGTACTTTCAATCCTACAGGTTGCTGGTTGCGCTGTCCTCTGAATGTCAGTATTTTGGGGGTGGCAGCAGTCTCCTGTTTTTGCAGCTTGAAGCCACCATTATGTAAGTCACAGTGTATTACCCTCCCCTGCTTTCTGGATTATACTTTCCTTTATGGCACTCTTATACAGAACTAAAATATTTTAAAGTAAGTGGAAACTAAGCTGATTAGCAAAAGAACATGATCTTCAGCAGTAAATAACTTATCCTTACTTTTCATCAAAATTGATTTATTCTGCTTGTTCTTTTCCATCAGAGGACTGCAGACATAGCTGTACAAGTACCAAAGACTACTATTGACATCCCAATCAGCTTTATTTAAAGGTACATGAGCAATCAGCTAAATGGGTAAGGGATATTTACTCTCACATCATTCATCAAATACCCATCCCAAATTAAGACAAAAGGAGCTGAAAAGCAGAAAATAATGGTTTTCAGAACAAAACAAAGGGGTGCTTCAGTGTGCAGTGAGAACTGCTAATCAGTACACTTCTACGCAATGCCACCACAAATACATTTCTCTTTGAATCTTCCAAATAACTCTAATTCACTGAGGAAGTTGCCACATGACTTTCTAGAAATATTTTACTGTACAGAGACCTGGAAGATAAGGCCACAATCCCATTTTTCTGAGTAAGCAGGACACATTTTCAGAAAAAAAAGTCAGTATTCCCCCCCCAATTAAAGTTATATTTTAATACCAAGGAACAAAGACATTATACAAGCATTGCCCTATTTTAGCGAAAATGCTTGCCTTTGCTTACACTAAATCCAGCATTTTTAAGGTCAGATCAATACTTTCCACACTGAAGGAAAGCAAGCACTCTTCATAATGAATAACATTTGCTACCTCAGCACTATGAAGAGTATTAAAACAATTTGCACTGATAAAATAATCTTAAAGGCGAAAAAAAACCAAACCCATATGCATTTTCCTTTTTCTCTTACAAAAGACTGCTGTTGAATGCTATTCAACATCCAGAAAAGGACCTAGGTGTACACAGCCATTAATACAAACATTAAGAACTGCTCTAGAGTTTTCTAGCATTAATTTCCTTCTTTAATGACATAGCCTTTTCTCAGTGGCATGGTGAAAAGACAGAAAAGGACAGGAAAGCACAGAAGCGTTGGGACTGATTTCCCTCTCAAACAAAGAGGTAAAGACACTTCACATTTGTCCCTACATTTTTTCTCTTCCCCCGCTTTCATTTCTCTTCTCTGTTCTTTGAATAGTCCCAGACTCCTCCCTGTCAAACAAGCTTATATCCAATCCTTTCCAAAAATTCTGCTTTGCTTTAAAATCAGCTAATTTATGAGGAAACATGTTGGACAATTTTCTGTAGCCACCTGCGAAACTTCCCTAGCCACATCCATGAAGAAATACACAAAGAACACAATTTCTGAAAAACCCAAATTCATAACAAAATATTTTAATAATGTGGCCTCAGGCTGGTTTCTGGATGAGTTAGCAGAAAACAGATTATGAGATAAAGTGAAAGTCTTTTAGATCTGTGTTAGTACTGGCAACAGGTTGAACAAGTTAAGTACCTTGAGTAAATGCATGCAATATTACCCCCAATCTAGATCATAACTGCTTTATCACTTAAGCCATGGGGTGCCTTATAAGCCACTCTTGAAATAGTTTTATTTCAGTGGCTGGAAGCTTTGCTTAAAGCGTGTTGGCTGTTTATTGTGGTGGGTGGTTCAGACATATTTCTATAAGAGGCCAGACATGCCTGCTTCTTGTAACAGTTGTGGCTCATTTGGAAAATTCTGCTTTTTCTGTGTGTCTCCATGAAGGTCTGTCCTAAACACCTGATGGTATCAACAGGAAAACACCACTAACTTTAACAGTAAGGCTGAATCATGCCAGCCAGCCATGTTTCCTTTTTGCAACCATAGTACTGCTTTAAGCCTTTCTGTTGTTGCCAAAAGTTATTTTTATTTCTACACTAAGGGTCAAGCATCAGTCTATAACCATGTTACTGCAGATACCAGCAAACAATTACTCTTCATGCCACAGGATAAATGCCTAGCTTTTACAAGCACTCTTATGACTGGAAATTCTGCAGTGAAGCCAAACGACAGGTTTTTATTTGGATTTTAATGGAGCCAGCTCTACCGGAGGAGAGTCAGAGCTGTCATCTATTTAGGTAATATTAAATTTCAAGGATAACATTTTATGTCATGTTATAACATAGTATCTATTAGGCCCAAACCCATACACATGAGCCAGATATTCATCTGGAGTAAGCCATGGTAGCAGTACTGACTTCAAAAGAGTGTTTTGCTTTCATCATCTGCTGAACTGATCCAAACAATGGTTCAGGTTAAGATTGCTGGCAAATTCAAAGAGGCCATGGCTCTACTGTCTGATTTGCTGATGTCAGAAACCTGAGCTAAGGGATGAGTTTTGCTTTTGGGCATCTGTTGCAGCCTCTAAAACCTAAAATAGTGGCAAGCCTTACCCTCCCTGTTTATGTCCTGACTTTTCTCATCCTCCTGTTTTCTCCCTGAGGCAAAAAAATAGTTCTGCTTCTCATCTTTGGCTAGCAAAGCTTTGTTCCCAAGGCGGAAAGGTCTTCAGCTGGCTCTGATTAAGAATGACTCCATCAGGTGGGAGGACAGGCTTTCTCACTTGAACAATTTCTCAGAATAACCTTACTGAAAAGAAAACCCTGATCATACCAAGCCAGTAAGAGTTTCATCAGTTTTATCAGGGCCAAGGTTCAGTAATATGTGTCTGTTCTCCATGGTTAACCCTTAACTGAAAATTATTTTTCTGTAAGCAGCAAAATTGATGTTTCCTTCCACAGAAGGGAAAAAACACATCCTATTTAAAATTGCATAAGATCTCATTGTTTAGATGACAAAGACAGCAGTGTTTGCTGGTATTTTCAAGTATTTGTGCTCAAAGAGGATCTTTGTTTGAGGGGTAGGGAAAAGTTCAATACAGAAATCACTGTATTCTATTAGCCAGAGTAGATTTGGAAAACTCACATATTAATTGGGTTACACTTCCACAATAGCAAAACAATGTTAAGCTAGCAGCCACAGAGAAGGATCAATTGGAAGCTTTGCAAGGCTACTTTTCAAAAAGTATTAAAATATTTACACTAGGGAGAATATTCAGAATTCTAGGAGTTAATATGTAAAAAATAAGTAAAACACAGAGAACTTTGGAAATGCCAACTTCTAGAAATAGGATAATCACTAACTACAATGGTCAGGAAGAACTTATTGCGAAGAAAGTAATTCCATCAAAAAAAAAAAAAAAACAAAAAGGTCCTCTCAGATATTCCTATCAATTTTTAGATTTGTTTACTGCAGTGCATTAACCACAGTACAAGTGTTACTATTCCACAGTGAATCAACAGTAAATTTGCCATAAGCCTCAAAGGATGAGAAACATTGAAATTCACAGCCTTATCTAAAAGCAAGTATTAGATGTCAAATAAAGCAATTATGTTATTTTTAACAATAAAATAGAATAGAACAGAATGGAATAGTTCTAGTTGCAGGGGACATAGCAACAGTCATCTAATCCAACTGCCTGACCAGTTCAGGGCTGACCAAAAGTTAAAGCATGTTATTCAGGGCATTGTCCAAATGCCTCATAAACACTAGTAAGCCTGTTCCACTGTTTGACCACCGTCTCGGTAAAGAAATGCTTCTTAATATCAAGTCTGAACCTCCCCTGGGCACAGCTCTGAGCTGTTTCCATGCATCCTGTCACTGGAAACCAGGGAGAAGAGACCAGCACCTCCCTCTCCACGTCACCTCCTCAGGAAGCTCTAGAGAGCAATGAGGTGGCTCTTCAGCCTCTTTTTCTCCAAACTAGAAAAACCCAGTGTCCTTAGCTGCTCCTCACAGGACATGCAATATTGATTTGTTATTAGGTAAAATTAGCTTAAAATCAAATCCTTTTCCTAGAAAATCATATACATGTTTTATAGACTAAAGCTCATTCTAAATTCAGATTGGTCATTTGCTACAAATTCCTCACCACTGCCCCTAAACCACAGAATAAGCAGTTTCAGTTAAATACAGTTTCCATTGAAGTATTTTATGAAGAAGAATTTTTTCAACTAATTTTTCAGCCTTGTGCGCTGGTCCGTCGCTAGTGTGTCACATTTTCAAATTCCAGAATAAGTATCTTGCTGAGGAATCAAGAATCAAGTGACAGATCTGGGAGCTTTTAACTTCAGGATGGTGGTGATACAAATTACAAAGACTTTTCTTTCCTGTAGACTTCCTTTCCTCAATACTGCAAACCTTGCTCAATCATACCAATACCTACAGCATGGAAGACACCACATCTTTAAGGATTTC
Source organism: Falco biarmicus (assembly GCF_023638135.1). Lineage (NCBI taxonomy): Eukaryota > Metazoa > Chordata > Aves > Falconiformes > Falconidae > Falco > Falco biarmicus. Next base: position 12,826,012 of record NC_079311.1, read on the forward strand.
ATTTCTGATAGGTGAATCCTCTCCTGGACAGACAGCATGCAAACATACACATGCTGTGCTGCTGGCTCCAGCAGCCCTGCTTACTGGTACTTTGTTGATACAATATCAACAGAGAGGTTGTCAAGCACACAGGAGAAAAGTTGGGACATTGTGTCCTCCAAAATTCACCAGCAAGTGCTCTAAACTCTCCCATACACTTGAAATACACCTTCTCCTGCTTCATCCTCTTTTAAAAACACTAAGACAAGAGAGATGAAAACAGAGGTTTCTGCAGCCTAACAGAACCCTGCTGTGTAATGGCTGTGCCTGCTAGAAATCAAGATCCTGAAGGTTAAAGTTTTACTTCATGACTTTTCAGCAGCACAGGATGATTCCAACCACCATTATCTAAATCAGGGGTCCTCAAACTGTTTAACCAGGGGCCGGCGCGGATGCAGTGGCAGGCAGCCATCTGCGGCTGCTTGGTTTCCCCCCCAGCCCCCGGCGGGGGGGCAAGGGGGTCTGTAAATACCGGGGGCCGGACTGAGGACCCTGGGGGGCTGTATCCGGCCCACAGGCTGTTGTTTGAGGACCCCTGGGCTAAAGAAATCTTTTCAAGAGTTTTTAGGTCACTTGTGACTGGAGACTGCAACAGTGCATATGGTAGCCATTAGTACATTTGATAAAGAGTTTGAAAAGGCAGTGATTTCAGCCCTTCACTGATAGCACCCACAGGACACAGTACAAAGCCTTCCTCTCCACTTCCTCCTCCTCCTCTCCATCTTTAAAGGCAGGACGGCACTGACCCATCTGCCTTACACAAAGAAACTGCTAAGACACTACATACCCTCAAGGGGACATGGACAGACCAGGGCTGTACTACACTGTTTCACAGAGAGTTGCTTAAAGAATGTCAAATTATGACAGTTTTTTCAACTGAAGAATTGTATTAATTTACAGATCCCTTCCCTGGTAATACCGAGCCCAGTCCCAGCACTCATTCACCTCCTTCACGTGCAATTCTTCATCCCAGATCCCAAACATGGAACAATGGGGGAAGGAAAGAGAAAGCAGTTTTTCAGTTGACAGTCAGAAATTTGCACCTGTAGGAAAATAAGGAATATCATACCTAGTTTTTCTAGTAAACTTCCAGCTTAAGATGCCCTAAGGGAGGAAAAATTAATTTTAAGCATAATAATCTGAGAAACTCTTCAGAAACTTAAAATTAAGCAACTCCTTAAATAGTTGGCTGAACCATGACCATGTGGATTGGGGAACAGACTGAAAATTACTAGTTCAATGCAGGTCACTGTGTGTTTCTTGTTACCTCTGATCCTTAAACTCAAAATTGCATCACTGATTACTGTCTGTTTATAAATCTGCCTGCATTTGTCACACTTAGAATATCTCTTTGTCTCACAAAGTATTTCCTCCCAACCTCACTGCACATCAGTGCGAGACAGAAAAACTAAGCAGACAATGGAACATGGAAAAATGCCTTTGCCATCTGGTACTCCATCACTCCCCAGCTGAGACAGGAGAAACACTGCATTGTCATATGCACATGAGTTAAATGATGTGTCTTTGCCTCTCATGTTCAGAAAGCAGGAAGGCTAAAGGCAGGTGAGAAAATCACAAAGGTCAAGAAATGAAATCCAAAACCAACTTATGATGGGGAGAGCCACCTACAAGGGGACCCCATCATACATTAAGCCATGGACAGAATGTACAGCATAACAGAAAATCAGGTGACAAGCACTGTGACAGCAGAATAAGTATCCAGACAGTATGTTTTAATCAAATCAAACAGGATAATTCTCTCAACCTCACCTCACAAACTTTTACTGTATATTCTTTCAAAGTTATCTTGCATGGTGTTCATTGCAAGTATTCTCTCAGTAATCATCAACATAAGTAACAAGCACCACTGCATGGTATTCGACTCCCATTCAACACAAAACTTATTATGCAGAATGATTTCTGCTTAGTAAGTGTATGTTTGGGTCTATGGTGTCTGCAACACACATCACTCTAGCCCATCAGCTGTAAGAAAATTATTTACTCCTTGTTTTCTGGACTCTATTTGCGCTAAAGAGAGACCAGGTTTTCATATGATTGCCCAAGATATAAAGTGCTAGCAGTTCACACAAAATAGGATGCACATGTCCCATACTATAAGAGGTGGGAAGGTCTTCATGACTCCAAGATAAAATGATGACAGATCTGAGGGTTGCAAACGTAATGTACTATTTCATCCATCCAAGCCTTTTCCCACATGTTTATGAGTCCTTTTCATGCATTAAGGAAAGAGGAGCACAGAGAAGTAATTTCTCATCTAATAAAAGATACCCTAGTGGTGTTCTCTACCCAAACCTGGGTCATCACAAGGAACCTTGTGAGGACAGCATAGATGGAGAGGCAGGAGGGAGAAAGCAGGACTGGGACTCCTTACTTCTGGCAAGGTCCTGTCCTACAGGTGGCTAGGAAATGAGAAAGTGTTAGATGCCTTATTGCGCATACCCCTCTCACTAATTCAGTGCAGTACCAGGGCAAGGTATCAGTAGTTTGCCCAACATGCTGCACTGTCTCTACTGAGTCCTCACTTCCACTCTTACCTATCTAGATTTACCTTTTTTCTTTGGGTCTGTTCCAGTTTCTTCTCCCGCCAAGACAAAGTCCTCCACCCTTCAAATTCCCTTATTCCTTGTCAACTTGCAAAGACATCTTGTAAGCAAAGACCAATCTCTGGCCCTGGTATCTCTACTCCAAAACTTAGAATATTTATTTTGCCTCTCTCCTACTATTACTTTCCAACAGTCTGTCAGTTTGGGTATCCTAAGTAGTCCTAAGTAGTCTCCATACACACAGATGTTTAGCTGCTATAGCCTTGGTATTCAAAGCATTTTCCTTTCCTCTCTTAACAACCTGTTCTCAATAGCAGGATCAGTGGGAGCCAAGAGCAACTCCCTCAACATACCTTCCACAGCTCGAGTTGCAGCTGCAGTTGTTAGAGTCTGTTGAGGACAGAAAAATTAGATTTGGTTAAAGCAATAGTATTAGGACAATCTAATACTAGTATCTGGACAAATCCCCCATATTTTCAGTGAGAAAGCTTACCTTAACACTAAGGCCTCCAATTCCATACAAGTTAACTTCGTTCTCAAGATCACAGCAGTTATTCCAAGGAAAAAGATGTGGCAGGTGGATTTCTGATTTTTAACATGCATAGGACTTAGTATTTATTCCTTTTTATACTGTTCTCAAACTATTGTTGTGCTATGGCTGAGGGCAAACATAATTCCCTCTTAGAACAGGTCCAGCTCTCCTGTCTTCTCCAATATCCTGAACCGGGCTTCCTAACACTTCCTTGCTCCCCTCAAAAAGTTTAAGATTGGAGTTTATCTCAGAGCATTGAGCCAAGCTGTCCATTAGAGCAGTCTTCCAGATCTGTGATCTACCAAGGAAGAGCACAGAGGTAACTTCACCAATGCTCAAGCTACATGAATTGTGCAATGGGTATAAGGATGGAGTAATTTCCTTCCCAATATATTTGCCCTAATATGCTGTAAGCTATGAATACTTTTTGGTGTCTTGATTCACTGCAAATGCAGGGATTACTGAGAAAGAGGTAATGAGGTAAGCCAAGAGTTTTCCCATATGGTCTTCCAATGAAGTCCTGTTGCTCTTTGGCCTTTAGGTGTCAGAAAGCAAATTAACTGCAAGTTTCTCTCCAAGTCTGAATTTCTTACTTTTTTATCATTTGAAGGCAAACTTCAAGGATATATTTTAGAAATACTAGGAAAACAGGAAATTATGAACCATAAATTGCAGAGACAAAAAGAAATGAAAGTTCTGGTAACTCTGAGACATTCCCAGAGCCTGTGTATTAAAAAACCCATACTGGCTATATCAACTGTGTCGGTGGGAGCAGACATTTTCCAAAACCAAAGCAGCCTAAAGCACAAATAGGTTTTAGCTATGACAACTTTGATTCTACAGTCATAACAGTTTGTGAGTTTTATGAGACAAAAAGAAAATCCTTTCAAGACACTCTTTTCACATCTGAAAGAGCAAGCAGCTGTTTGGGATTAATAGGTTATCCAGAAAGTTCAGTGTAAAATACTTGCAGTGTTGAATAGTCGGAGGCCCAAAGAACCAAAACTGATGTTTAACACAGATTCCAGCAGACACAGAGAGGAGTAGGTACATAAATACATACCTACAACATATGGCATGTGTCTCACAGTAGTACCTCCATATCTGATGAGAAGAATTAGAGTCACATAAAGCAGGATTTAACCCTTGAAAAATAATTCTTTTTCTAAGGGGAAAGCAGAAACCAGTGTTGGGTTCCTTCTGAAGACCAACCTATAAGATTGGTCTAAGGGTCAAACCACAGAGGGCAAGGCAGAAGTCCAGCACAGCATACACTGCTGTTCAGATCCAGTAGATGAATTTTTAATCCTTGTCATCATGTACCTAGAATCACAGAATCATAGAATATCTCAAGTTGGAAGAGACCCACAAGGATCATCGAGTCCAGCTCCCTGCTTCTCACAGGACCACGTAAAACTAAACCATATGACTCAAAGCATCATCCTGATGCTCCGCGAACTCTGACAGGCTTGGTGCTGTGACCAAGTACCTTCCCTGGGGACCCTGTTTCAGTGACCAACCACCATCTCAGTGAAGAACCTTTTCCTAATGTCCAATCTGAACTCCCCCTGATGTAGCTTTGTTCCCTTTCCTCATGCCCTATCACTGGTCACCAGAGAGAGCAGATCAGCACCTCCCCTCCGCTGCCCCCCTTGCAGAAGTTGTAGACTGCGATGAGGTCACCCCTCAGCCTTCTCTCCAAGCTGAACAAACCAAACGGCCTCAGCTATTCCTTGTACCTCCTGACCTTGAGATTTTTCACCATCTTGGCCACTCCTCTGGACACACTCTAATAGTTTGATGTCTTTCTTATACTGGGTGGGCAGAACAGCTCACAGTGCATGAGTCTATGCAGCACAGGGGCCACAATACCTTCACCCACTACCAGCATTTTTCAGTGGAACTAGTCCAGAAGCTGCTCTCCAATAAGCTCCTTTCCTGATCAACACAGGCTCAAAGGCAAGTCCTGCTGCTTCAGCAGCCAAACTCTTTCATGACACTTTGATACAGTATCACCCATCCCAGAGCAGTAAGCTACCCAGTAAGCAGTAAGAGTAAAACCAAAAGACCATCACAGCTCCAAGTGCTATGTATAAGCATATATTCAATGTTCTGCATTGATCTGCTGCCATGGTAGGTGTAGATATAGCTACGGAAGTGCTTCTGCTCTCAGAAAGATCAGTAAGCCTGTGCAAGTTCAGTATCATAGCACAATTCATATTTACAACAAATATCAGGGACAGAGATAAAATAAGTGGAAAGAGAGATTATCCATTAAGTGCTTTATCCAACAGAGAAAGCTAGCATAAATGTTGAGCACATCTGTCATCTGACAGAATATAAAGAATAGTTCTTTTCCTTCCTTCAGCTGACACACTTCTGTAAAGCAAATTAACAAATGAACTGCTACTAAAAACTGAATTGCACGGCCTTTGCACTAATCAGAATGAATGTGTCTTCCAGGGGAAAGAAGCAGTTTAGGTCATCAGTAACAACAACAAAGAGTCATCGTTTGCATCAGTGATAGTTTTTCACATTCTTTACCTAATTTGTTCCCATTACCAACTTTACTAGATTGGAAACAGAACACTGAATTTCTGTAGGAATTGGAATGGATTTCCTTCCTCTGTTTGCTGCTCATGTTGCTGCTGTCTTCTCACCTGATGGTTATAGGATTGCTGTTTCAGACCTCAGGATATTATTTGGTCAGAATGCAAAGAGTAACATTTGCATAGTCCCCAAAGGAATTTTAGTATGACTAAAACTTGTGCAAATACACTTTTGGGCTGCTATTCTTCCATTTATGCAGGAGGGGGGAAAAAAGTCTCAGTCTTTGTTTCCTGTCTCACTTGCCCTGTTTCACAACTACTTATGCTTTTGCACTTGGACAACAACCACTGCGGCTAAATCTAAAGATTCCCATCAGCTCCTGTGGAGAGGAGACCACCTCCAAAAGTGGTCTTGAGCCAGTGTTATTCTCTTGCTCTCAATGTCACCCATAAATTCAGTTATAAATGTTCTCTGGATACACTTCAGCATGAGCCCATGACTGGGGAATTAGGGATCACTGTTCTCTAACAGTCTGACACTGCTGCATCTTTCCTGGCAGCCCTGTGATGTGAGCTGAAAATGAACCCAGAGACTCTCCTCTTCATCCCAGCCACTGCAGGGCAGCAGCAGCTGGGTGAGTTATCTGTCACGCCTCTGACATAACACACTAGCCCATGCCACGGCTGCAGCGTGCCAGAGCAGGAAGCAGGTGCCACATTTCTACAGGAAGCACCAGTTCCTTGGCAGGAGCGTCGCAGCCAGCAAGTCTGATCATCTCAGGCATGCGGCTGCATTTCCAGCCCCCCCTGCCATCATTTAAAGAAGCTGTGCTATTCCTGCAGGTGCTCCTGGGCAACAGCTTGGAAAGCAAGTGTTCTGCCACATGGGGCCCTGGGCAGGGAGCCACTGCTGAAGATACATTTGGCACATAGGCCTGCTGTTAGGGAAGAGATTAAAGCATGCTCTTATGAGTGTCAAGGGAAGAGGAGACTCCCATGTGACATACCACCAGCAGCAGATAGCAGGCAAGCAGTGAGATGGCTTCAAATAAATCTGACTTGCAAGATGAGGGCAGCAAGGCTGCTGCCAACACTAGAAACTGAATTATCATGGATGTGAGTCTGACAGTACATTACACCAGAGAGATGGCTAAGGGAGAGGGAAACGATTCAGTACAAACACTCAAAGGTCTGTGGTTCATTTTCCCTGCAGGAATCCCACGAACACACTTTCTGTCCTTTCAGATGTGTACAGGAGGCTACCAGCATGGACTAGAGGGAAATTGTCTCTTAACACAGCAGTAACAGCAGGCGCATTTGAAAAAGGATTTCAGCAGGGGGTGGAGTGGGGGTGGGGTGGATCACACAATATAGTAATTAGTAAACAGACTGGCCACAAAATTCCACAAATAATAAAAAAAATGCAATAGGCTTCTTAATGAACTCCTTTACAGTAACAGTGCACACTATTACTCAGTTGCATCCTTAAGTGTGCTTGAGTTACACTATGCATTTGTCTCTCTGCTCACTGTACACTTATTTCCTTCTAAATATAGGAACTTTCTTCTGTAATGGCATGACTTAATTCACCATGGGAATTGTCTTAAGTTTTATCCCAAAATAAGATCATAACTGTATACCAAATAGCAAACAGTTACAATGGAAAGTTTATGAGCTAAAATTTCTAGGAATGAGACTGCAAATATTTGTGAAATAGAGGAATTCAGCAGAAGATGGGGATAAATTAATTATTTACACTTAACAATCAGAAAAGATGTGGTTCTAAACCAAATTTTCTCGCAAGATTAAGCTCCATACTGTGTGTTGCATTGCATTGCTTGATGCCCCAGGAAAATACCTATTTTATTTAAACACCAAATTTTCAGAGTATTCTAGACGTATTTACAGCCCCGCCTACATACTAAACAGCTCTGCAGAAAAAATCTGTCACCTTCGAGTTTGGCAAGAAGGGAAAATTTAGTTTGGTCTAAGCACAGATTGGTTTGAGCTTTTGAATATTAATAAATAACCTTCTCACATTCCTGGAGTCACTGAGAACACTAGTCACTGCTTGCTGTCTATAAGCAAAAAAACCCAGTCATTGATCCCTTAAATTCACTGCCATTAATTAAATTAATTACCAACTACAAATGCAGGTATGCAGTTCCAGCAGGACTTCTTTGATTACCTAGTTCAACTGTTTCCATCAAAAGTTCAGCATGCTCAACACCAGCGATATAGCTAGGCAAGAATTCAATGAAATGGCATCCCAAAAGAATGATACATCAACCAGCTAAACAGAGACAACAGAACTATCTCACTGAATCCACTCCCCGTGTTAATAGACTAGCAGAGCTCTTTCCTTGGTAATACTGACAGCATTTGGAAAAATACAACACTGAATACAAACACAGCAACCTTTAAACATCATTCTCAAGCCAGAGCCAAAGAGATGGTATCAAGTTCCTGTCACAGGAACTTCAGTTGTGGTACATTTTACAATCGCTCTTTTGGGTGTGTTTAAAAAAAAACACATCAATGTTTAACCGTAAGAAGGCTTTGTAACATTATGCAGTCCAAGCATTGAACCATAAAGCTGGGGTAGATAAGGAAGAAAACAAACAGTAAGCAATATCAAGTAGTGTAAGGCTGTCTGTCTCTCAAGTACCTCATAGCAGCCTGGGTGCAGCCAGCTAGGTGCTTTGCCTTGGAAACTGACTGCTGAGGTGGTACGAGGCTGCCCTGACCATCCCGTTCTACCTGGCTGCAGGAATCCCCACTGCCGGGTGGGAACTTTGGTCTCAGGAATGTACAGCATGGGAAAACAATGCCTGACACATTAGCATTTATTAGCAGTCCTTTTGGATGCTAGTTATTAAGAAGACACCATAGAAACCGTGGGGTTAAAAAGGGGACCTCCTGACAACTCCAGATGTGCAGGTAAAACAAACATAAAGGTACTCTCTGCTCAGTATTACACATCTTTTTCAGATGCCAGCACAAACCACTGTTTGGAAAGATGTGTGTCATTGCTAAGGGCAAAGAGCAACAACTCATATAGCAGAGAAAGGCAGTGAAATGATATCAGGATAATAAGACAATACTGGCACCCAGTGGTTTTTAAAAGAGGTCATGCTTGGGTTTTTTGGTGAGTTTTTTTGTTTGGGTTGGGTTGGGCTCGGGGTTTTTTCTGTAAAAAAGTGTTTCCTTTTGAAACAGGTTCTTGATGCATTTCCCACACTCCTTCAACTAAGACCAGAGTAAAGCATGTGATTTATTCCTAAACAGGAATGCAGAAAGTTTTATTTTAACTCTTCTTGATTCACTTTTGGCACTCATTAAGGTAATTTGTTGCAGCAAGAAGTAAGATGCAGGAGCATTTCAATCCGAGAGTGTATGCTCTACCAACAGCAAGGCAGAGCAGAGACCGTCAGTACCCTCTGATTCTGAACAGGTTCCCATACCAAGACACTGGTTTTCTGCAGTAACCTCTTCCCAAGTTAGAGGATTTATTGTGCTAGTAGTCCTATCCTTAACTCACACTTATGCCATGCCCCATTTTATGGTTTATCTAAGAAAGTATTCAACACAAGACAACACAGTCCCCATAACTTCTTCCTTGATGCTATGCTAAGAAGACCGGATTATCTTTGGACTATGTGTATTTTCTATTAATCTTCTAAAGAAAGCTCTGGAGTAAGAGTGAGAATAGGAAAAATGCTTTTAGTTCCTATTTGCCACAGAACACATACTGTTGTGGCAAAACAATTTTTCTTAATCTGTGGTGGTTGACATATGCAAAAAACACCTGCACAGTCACAGAAAACCAAAACCAAAAATAATAAACTGAAAAAGAGATACACAGCAAGGGCAAAAACTGGGAAATAAAGCCATTCTCTGCTCTTCTCAATAGAAAACATAGGATTCTGAGACCACCACTTGCACAGCTGTACCTGGGATGTATTTAGAGAAGACTGCAGGAGAAAGCTCTACACATTCACCCCTTTTGCAGATGTGGTGACAAAAAAATCAAGATTTTTTCCAATTCTTTGCAGGCCACTGAGCCTGTAGACGTCACCTGAAAGTGTGCACTTACAGAGACTCAAGGGAAGAGTCAAGAACATGCAATAAATAGCTCCTTTGCATTGCAAGAAACAATCCAAAGCCTATGTCCCTGCAGATAAAGGAGCAATCAAAAGCACAAGGAAAATAGATCTTGTGAGGGCACTAACAGGAGTGTGAAGGAGAGAAATGAACAAGCACAGCCTGGTTTATGCAGGACTTAATACTAAAGAGTTGCAATGTTAAGCAGGGAACACAGCTGGCCAAAACACATGGCTTTGCAGTGGAAATCCAGGAGTCAGTAGAATAATGTATGGACTGGGCACAGGAGAAGGCTCTTGGAGAAATATAGAAATATACTAACAACAATAACTCTGAAAAGAGCTTTCCTTTGGGTCTACACCAAATATAGGTTGAACAATCTTGGCCATGCACGGTGCACACTCCACAGAAGACTGACCCTCCTCTGTTGTCTGTGCTGCCACTCTGACATACGGCTGTGGGAAAGCAGTTCATTCAACGTTATGTTATTCAAGGGGTGTAGTGGCAATGGAAGTGGCAGATTCATGAATGATAGCGACTTCTCTGTCCAACCACATCATCATCTTTTGGTTGCTATAGGCCTAAGCCAGGCTCTACCCATTAACAACATGATTGTAAAAGTGTCTGCAGACCATTATCAGCATAATAGGCTTCTGCTATATATTTATTTAGGCTTATTTTTAACAATTTTGTCCCCAAGTTCTGGCTTTTTAGAAGTCTGTCCCAAAGTAAGCCTCCCAACAAAGTATTGGTTTACAATTCTAATCCCTCAGTGCATTTAATCTTATTCACAAACATAAACATACATTGCTCAACTGGAAATTTTACTGAAGCAGCAATGCAAATAAAATTACACATCTCACAAAAAGAAAGACCATCAATGATGTTCCTGTTTTTACAACAGTTATCAAATACTAAAAACCCCACGTCTTACACCAAAAGAAGGAAGAGACAGATGTAATTATCACTTTATTCTGCTTGGTGAAACAGGGTAAAACTAGATGGTTCTGTTGAGTTAGAGAATGATGGGAAAGCACAGTTTACAAGATGAGCCTTGTTAGAGCTCGAAACATCCCCCTCTATCTATCTACTCACAGTTTTTAAGCAGCACTTCCATGCTGACTTACATTTGACACAACTCAGTCAAATACAGTATTTTCCAATTTATTTCCGTAAGAGAAGAAAGAACACGATAACCCCCAGGTGCATTGCAGGAATACTCAGACCTCCCTTACAGTAGATAATGTAGTTCCTGCTGGGCAGAAGATTATTCAACCCACTTCATCAATGTGTGTTTTACCTCTTCCTTTTTTTTTTTTTTTGCTCAAGCAGTCACACATCCTTTACACAGAGATGAGTATTTTATTGGACTGGAAAAACAATGAAATAATTTGTTTCCTCACATTTTACCACTGTTCAGGATTATAAATTCAACTGTATTAAATATAAAAATTGCAGCTCAGAAAGCCAACCATGTCCTGGGCTGCATCAGAGGCAATGTGACCAGCAGGTCAGGGGAGGTGGTTCTCCCCCTCTACTTGGCTCTCCTGAGACCCCACCTGCAGTACTGCTTTCAGCTCTTCAACATAAGAAGGACATGGATGTGTTGGAACAAGTCCAGAGGAGGGCCACAAAGATGATCAGAGGGCTGGAGCACCTCTTCTATAAAGACAGACTGGGAGAGCTGGGGCTGTTCAGCCTGGAGAAAAAAAAAAGGGTCTGAGAGACACCTCAGAGCGGCCTTGCGGTACCTAAAGTGGGCTTATAAGAAAGATGGGGACAGACTTCTTAGTAGGGCCTGCAGCAACAGGGCAAGGGGCAGTGGTTTCAAACTAAAGGAGGACAGATTTAGATGAGATACTAGGAAGAAATTTGTTACTGTGAGCGGGGTGAGACACTGGAGCTGGTTGCCCAGAGAAGTCTTAGATGTGACATCCCTGGAAGTGTTCCAAGGCCAGACTGGACGAGGCTTTGAGCAACCTGGTCTAGTGGAAGGTGTCCCTGCCCATGGCAGGGGGTTGGAACTAGATGATCCTTAATGTCCCTTCCAACCCAAACCATTCTGTGATTCTATGGTTCTGTGAAATATCATTCAAACATAATACCAGATGTCTTCATGTTTACAACATATTCTTTTGGCACAGCTTGTCAAAACAGTCAGTCTTGGAAAATCTGAATGTTTTCATGTACGTGCCGTCCAGGGTTTTTGTTAGCCCAGGCAGTTTAAAACCTTGTAGTTTTAAATTAATTACCCAAGGGTCCATTCTGATCACAATATTGTAATACTTTATTATTATATATATTATTATAAATCTTTAACTCAGATGCTAGTTTAACTTTTCTCTCTCTCTCCTTTTATACCCAGAAAAACCTAATTATGCTAGTTGATGCAGGTGCTTAATGAAATAATTAAATTGATATGCTGTTTTCACTTTGTAGACAGTGCTGACATGGCAGTACTGAAAGAATGATGGTATCTTCACTTGGGTAAGGGAAGAGAACTGCTAGAAACCCTTCCAATTCCCAAAGTCAGACTGGGCATAGCTCTGGGTGACAAGTGAATATGAGACCATAGCATGTCTCTCACTAAATGCTGCATTTCAGTCTTCACAGGTGAGAAGGAGACTCAGCTCATGCTCACCTGGCCTCTACTAAGGCCTCCAGTGTCCCAGGGAAAGCTTGAGCAAGGTTATCTCATTGCCTGATTAAGCAGGCACCTATACACCCATACATACCTTCTTATGATGGCACAGGTTCACTATCCCTCCTTACTTCCTCCAGATGAGTTTTGCAATGGATTCAAAATGACATAACACTGACAGGCAAAGAAAAATTTCTTAAATTAGAAGGAAAAGAAACACAAATGGGGCTGGGTAGGAAAACTAGATTTTAACAAGATGGGTTTAGTGGCTTCAGTGGATGTGATAATTATAAATTTAGGATTTTGCTTCTTAGATTCAAACGTTCAAATACAGCTTTATCTTTCATACTTGGGTATTTGTTATAAAAGCTCAGAAAGGGTTTTTTTTTTGTTAGAAAGATGCAGATCAACACAAGAGTTCAAGAAACCAGTGTTTTCAAGGGAACACATGTCTTACTGTTGCCTCAGGAGGGGGTCATTAATAGCCAAAATGCCAGTACCTGAGGTAAATTTGCAAGGATTAACAGAGTGGAGAGCTGTTGCACACCTGAATCTTAACAGACAACTTATAATCTTACTGGAACATTTACACTTCTACATAAATCAAACAATTAAACAGATGCCGTGAGCTCTGAAATCTATGTTATTCATTCAATTTAAGTTTTTTTCTGAGAAATCTCTTAACTTTAATATATATTTCCAGTTATAGTCACAATTACCAACACAGAAAGAATTAGTCCTGCTTTTGTGGCAAAACTCTTCATGCTACAGAGATCCAGAAATTGTACCCTAAGTTCACAAGGAGAGCACACAATCTTGCTAAGAGTAAAACAAGGTTTTGGTTTGTATTCCTTATTTCTTTCCCATTTCCTTAGCTCTGACTCTTGCTACAGAAAAGCACAGCTTTGCTTTATGTTGTCTAGACCCTTCCTTAAAATCAAAAGCAAATAAAAACCTATATTAAAATTAAATCTCGTGATGTATCCTTTTATGCCTGAGGGACCTACTTTGGACTTCAGTAATTCTTAAGGAAGAACTTAGTAAAGGTTCTTTCTTTCTTTTTCTTTCTTTCTTTTTTTTCTTTCTTTCCTTCTTTCTTTCTTTCTGTTCCCCTAAGACTGTAAAATCAAGCAAGCAAATCTGAGACCTTGTACTTTGCAGCCAATATTGTACAAAATTCTCATGGCTATCTTTTAAGAATGGTGACTTATTTAATACAGATTTCCAGAAATACTGCTAATTTTGTAATGCATGGATTGTTTCTGTTGCTCATTTTATCACCAGGGCAGAATCTTCTTGTTCACTATTTAAAACTTGGCTTTACTACTGAAGCCTGTAAGGCCACAATTCACAGAATCACAGAATGGTCAGGGTTGGAAGGGACCTCTGGAGATCATCTAGCCCAACTCCCCCTTGCTAAAGTAAATTCATACAGAGCAGTTTGCACTGCAAAGTGTCCAAGCAGGTCTGAGTATGTCGAGAGTAGACTCCACAACCTGTCTGGGCAGTCTCTTCAGTACTCTGTCACCCTCAAAGTAAAGACATTTTCCCTCATATTCAGATGGAACTTCAGTTTGTACCCATTGCCCATTATCCTGTCACTGGGCACCACTGAGAAGAGCCTGACCCCATCCTCTTGACACCCACCCTTAAGATAATTTGTATGCATTGATGAGATCCCCTCTCAGTCTTCTCCAGGCTGAACAGGCCCAGCTCTCTCAGCCTGTCCTCACAGGGGACATGCTCCGGTCCCCTCACCATCTCTGTAGCCCTCCGCTGGACCCTCTCCAGACTGAGCTGGAGAAGAAACCTTTACAGGCTGAAAAAAAAACCATCGAAAGAAACCTGCTTTCATAGCAACCTTTATGATAGCAGGGAACTGGACTCAGTGACATTAGAGTGAAGACTGTGCCAGGACTCTTACTGGCCACAGCCTTGCTTCAACCTGTCTTGTCCCCTCCATGCCCTTGCTCCAAACTGAATCTTTCTGAAACCCAGCCTCTTTTTTTTTTTTTTTTTTTTGGAAACACTTAAACATACTGAATGCAAGTACTGCCTTGGTTAGATAGGGTCACAATGCAGGCAGTCCATGCTCTCTGCTCTCCAGGTAAGGAGGTACAGAGGGGAGACTCCAGGGAACAGCTCAGAGGGCTGTTACTTTCTCAAGACATCTTCCCAATGGGGCACAGCTGCTGAGTACTGTCAGGTGCAGAGAATGAGGGCATCACACAAAGTAGTCAGAAGTGAGATGCTCCTTACTTTTCTAAATCGAACAGTGGCCAGATCTGAGGGCAGGGATGGCTGAAATTAGACTGAATCACAAAATCACAGAATGGTTTGGGTTGGAAGGGACATTAAGGATCATCTGGTTCCAAAACTTCCTGCCAACGGACATAAGCAAGTTGCTCAAAGCCTCGTCCAGTCTGGCCTTGAAAACTTCCAGGGATGGGGCATCCACAACTTCTGTGGGCAACCTGCTCCAGCGTCTCACCCCGCTCACAGTAACGAATTTCTTCCTAGTATCTCATCTAAATCTGTCCTCCTTTAGTTTGAAACCACTGCCCCTTGCCCTGTTGCTGCAGGCCCTACTAAGAAGTCTGTCCCCATCTTTCTTATAAGCCCACTTCAGGTACCGCAAGGCCGCTCTGAGGTGTCTCTCAGATCCTTTTTTTTCTCTCCAGGCTGAACAGCCCCAGCTCTCCCAGTCTGTCTTTATAGAAGAGGTGCTCCAGCCCTCTGATCATCTTTGTGGCCCTCCTCTGGACTTGTTCCAACACATCCATGTCCTTCTTATGTTGAAGAGCTGAAAGCAGTACTGCAGGTGGGGTCTCAGGAGAGCCAAGTAGAGGGGGAGAACCACCTCCCCTGACCTGCTGGTCACATTGCCTCTGATGCAGCCCAGGACATGGTTGGCTTTCTGGGTCACAAGCAGACATTGCTGGGCCATGTTGACACCTCCAAGTCATCTCCTGAGGGCTGCTCTTAACCCATTCTCTGCCTAACTTTTGTTGATACTGGGGGTTGCCCTGACCCATGTGCAGGACCTTGCACTTCCATTGTTGAACTTCACGAGGTTTGTGTGGGCTCACCTCTCAAGCCTGGTGGGGTCTCTGGATGGCATCCCTTCCCTCCAGCATGTCAACTGCACCATGCAGGTTGGTGTCACCTGCAAACTTGCTGAGGGTGCACTCAAGAAATTGTCCCGCAGTAAATGGTCTAGCACAAACCTTGTGGGGATCCCAGCCCACCTCCCAGCCTCTCTCATCTTTTAGCTATGTTTCTCCACCCTGATTGTCTCTTGCCGCCCAGACACTTTGCAGCCCATGTTTCATGCAAGCCATGGACACACAGGAGAAAAACAAATCTATCCTTGGAGTCACTCTTGTGCTCTTCAGTGCAACTCAACAGGAAAGACAACATGCTGGCAATTTGGTGAGCCTTGCAATGTAAGGGCTATCTCTGCCGAGCGCTGTGCCATGGATTTCAATTAAAGTTACATGGTTCAGTCAAATGTACTAACATGATGAAATAAAAAAACCTGACTGCATTTTAAAACTCAGAATAAAAACCTGAGAGCTTCCAAGAAAGAAACAGAATTCATATTGTGTGCAAGACACAGAAACTGGTTAAGCACTATTCAAATAACTTGCTTAACTAATTTTATAATATTCACATACTTGTAAAGAACACCTTTGAACACTCTAGTCCCTCTTTCAAAATAAACCACGAATCTGTGTGTTCAGAATGACTTTTGCTAGCTGCTATTTAGTGCAAGGCTCACCAGAACTGAGTATATCGATTTTTTCCCGAAATGCTCAACTGAGCACCCAAGAGAAAATCAAGAATCTCTATCATTTATTTATGTCTGCTGCTTCAGACACCCTTCAAAGGCATCTGATCCACTGAATGTTCCACATACCTATCTGTTCAAGACATTATTTCTCTCCTGCCCTTTCTTGTAAAGGGTAGGAAGAGGAACAGCAATTCATGGACCTACTGCAGAAGTAAAGAGGATGCACATGTAGATTTGTACGCATACATATAAAACACATGACCATGTATCACTTCCCTTTGATGTCCGTACCAGTTGTCTGCAGAAGCTCATTGTATCAACCTAACCCACCAGTTAGTGTGACAAAATTGTCAAGCTGCTCCCACCCAAGAAAAGCATTATATTAAACAAGTTTGGTTGTGACTTTTTTAACTACATTTGGGTGTATAAAGCAAACTGTTGAAGTATGTATTTGCATGGATACATGCATGTCTAGTGCATGTAGAGAGTGTAAACATTTTCTAGACACAATTAAGGTGGCAACTGGGTATGAAAAAATTTTCTAAAAAAGTTTTTTTGAACAGATTCAAAGTTGCATTTTAAATGGAGTTACTTTTGCCCTCTGACTTCTAAGGTGACAGGATGCATCCAGACTAGCTCAGCAGAAACTGAAAGCTGCTATTATCTAACAGCTACTTACTGACACATACGATATGAGCTGACACAGTTAACTTCACCCACACAGGCCTAGAGTTCAAAATATTGGAAGTGCCTTTTTGTTTACAGAAGGGACAAGGACAGGTGACCAGCAATGAGGCAATTCCATTCCAGAGTGCATCTGTGGGTCAGTATCTGTCTAACAAAGGCATTTTAAAGTGTTCTACTGAAAGATTTCCGGAATATTTTGTCGGGTACTGATTTTCAAATTTTTGAAAGTTACAAATCACAAACTAAATTTAGCTGAAATTCACACATTACAAATGACATCATAGGAAGCTATTGTCACATACTTAATTCTACCAAATGGTACAAAGAGATCTTTTGTACAAAGTTTAGTCATACTTAGAACTGTTTTACTTTATCCCAACAGCATTTATTAAGATACAGAAATGATCTATTTCTCAACAGAGTTTCTTTCTCTTTTTACTAGTCAGGCAGACAGTAGACTCTTTATACTCCAGACATATTAGCTGACTTTCAGGAAGAAGCCTAGTAATGTATGCATAATCCTATGCAGCATGCAGTCCTTTACATTTTACATTTTCTTACATCTCCAACGATCATAGTTCAGCAAAAGAGAAACAGGTTATAATACAGACAATTAAATCCTTGCTTGAACCTGGCATAGAAATTATCTTAACTTTGTTCTCCTGGGATTAATACTGTTAATCTTCAAAGTGCAATACAAGGAGCACTACATGCTTCTGTACTTACTATTACTCATATTAGTCACATCCCTGAGGTTATGTAACAACCGAGACTGTGTTATAATAAAAATTCAAGCAATGCTGAAGACTGTGAAGTCAGAAACCATTTGTTAGTGTGGATAGCTAACACAAGTGTCAACATGGCAGCTGTGTTTCCATAGCTGCTTATGTGTCTTTCTTTGATAATCTCTTACTTCTCCAAAAGATGTATAGGGACCTTATACCAGCTACCAGCAAATAAGGAAAAATCTTTTTCTCAGCATTTCTTTAACCATTAAACAATACTTTTCAGTGCACATAATCAGCATGTAACTTAGAAATTCCTGTGAGTTTGAGAAGTATATTATCTCTACAGTATTGAAATCACAGAATATGTGAATGTGAAGAATGCATTTCAGAACAAAGTACTAACCTTAAGTCTAGTTAAGTATTCTCCAGTTTCTAGAAAAGCTCTGTAGTTTCATGTTGACCCCCAGGACCTTCATGCTGTTGCTTTTCATGAGTTTTACTTGTATCACACAATCAGCAGGAGACATGCCGCCTTGATTAGACACCCAGTAGCTCTGCACAGCTGTGAAACCCCAACTCACCATACGTACCGATCTTCTTCATCGTCCACCACAGCCCAAACCCCTGCCTCAAGAACATCTAAGTTATTCTGGAACACAAATAAGAGCAAGTAGAAGCATCTGAAGATGGCTGTTGCCTTTAACAATTGTGAGCAATATTGACTATTAAAGTGTCAGACAGATCACTGCTGCTAATTAAAGACCATTCATTTTTAATAACATTTTTCTGAGTTTACCAGAGCAGTATATTCATACTACTTCAGGGTGGTAATATTTTTTACATGTGAAACCCAGCTTAGCAATTTGTCCTTACAACACCTACACAGGACCAGCCCTGTTCAGGGAAACCATGCCTCCAAAGCAGCCTGGCTCACCCACATGACAGCCACAGCACACCAAAGCATGGGCACAACCTAGGAGCGTTAAGAATGGTTGCTGAGATCCATGCTTTACTGAACAATTCTTCCTCTTCTTTGGGACATTCCCCTGGAAAAAGGCCAGAAAACAGAGAGCCAAAGGACTCTCTAATGGGCGTGCTAGTAGAAAAATGTGTTTGTAAGGAACTGGATAGAGACACTGATGTTTTTGTCATGTCGCATTACTTCAGTTCAGCAGTGCCATCTGGGATAAGTTACCGTATGTTTGGTATTGGATCTCTATTTGTCTCCTGTGAAGTGCATGTTCCCGATTTAGTATATTTTCCTATTTGGTTTAGTCTGCTGGAACTGCCTTAGCTGCTAATGCTCCAGAAATTCCAGGAAAAACAGAAATGCTGAACCTATAGCCTTTGTCTTTTTCTGAGAAAGCTCTTGCAAGTCAGACCACACGATTTTTTTGTATGAGGAAATCTTATTGTGTGATAGTAACAGTGCACATTTGGCTCACGCAAGATCGATCAGCTTGTCTTTCAACAGAAAGAGCAAAGAAGGAAAACAAAGAGGTGTTTTTCACTTTTCAATCAGGTAGGGCCACACAGCCTATGGAGCTACCTAACTGAGCACAGACCACCTTCTCACGCGTTGCATGAGAATTATGCTGCAAAGCGCCAAAAAACTGAGGAAACCAAATCAGAGGTGCAGTTTCTGCAGCTACCCTTGATCCCCGACTCAGACCTTGAGCAGCTTTGGCAGGTGGGGACGGTCTGGTGGTTTCCACAGCAGGCGCAGGACCAGCAGCCCTGGGCCTGTCACTGAGCACCGGTCTCCAACAGAAGCACAGAGTGAGCACAGCACATCCACAACGCCTGGGTTTGCTTTATTACTTTTTTCTTCTCTGCAGCTCATCCAGCCTTCTATAAACTGGGGCAATTAACACTTCTCTACTATCGCTGGTAGGCGGGGAAGGAGCAGGAGCAGCTGTCAGGACCCCACAGATAGGGGCGGGAGGGCAGGATGGAGGACAGCTGCAGGCAAGGCTACCGACAGCTGAAACTCCGCGGAAAGGCTAGCGCGGCCCCGGCGAGCAGGCCATCAGGGTGGCCGAGAGGGCAGCGCCTGTTCTGAAGAGCCCGCAGCTGCCACGTTACGGGCATCTGCCAGGCCAGCCCCGCAGCAGAACCACACCGCCCGGTGGGGCAAACCGACTAAACCGCCGAGGGGCTGCCTGGTGCCCTCAGACCCCTCCCTCCCCCGACGCCGCTGCGGGTAGACCTGTCCGCCGACCCGGGCTGCCCGCCATCGCCCGCCGTCCCGCGGGCTGGGAGCAGACCGCGCTGCACGCCCTGCCTGCCCGAGCTTCCCCGCCCTGCGCCCGCCGCCATCTTCCCGGGTCACCACCGGCCGCCATCTTCCTTCGCGCCTCAGGAAACCCGCGCAGCCGATACGTTATGCAAACCTGCCACCTGCTGGTGAATAGGGGCTAAGGGGATGCTTCCCGAAGCCTTGCTCCCTGAGCAGTTTCCTAAAGAGTGGAAAAAACGAAAATACCGGATTTTTTTTTGTTTGTTTGTTTAGTTTTTTGTGGTTTTTTGTTTGGTTTTGTTTCGGTTTGGTTTGTGGTGTCTTTTTTTTTTTTTTTTTTTTTTTAAGTTTTGCGTGTAGCACACCACGATTTCTCCTACACGCAGCATACTTCTTACCAGTCCATGGGATTTGGCATTTTTGGCAAAAGGAGTATGCCTTTGCCAGCACAGCACCCCACGGTTTCCTGGCTCCCTGCTAGGCTGTGGAGCTCAGAAGCTCTGCCAGGGGCTGGCTGGGGGTTTGTGGCTGGGGAAAACCGTGCAGCCGCGAGGTCTACAGCACGGGGCAGGCCTGGCAGAGGCCCAGGAGCTGGACATGGCTGGTGGGAAGTGTAAAATCCCTGGAGCCTCACAGGGACTGGAGTCTCACAAAGTACAAACACCCCACACCCCTGCCCCATCCCCCCGGGTACCTTGGTCTCTGCCCCACTAGGCTGTGGGCCCTGGTGCTGCCTGGAGGCCTCCGCACCCCCGAAAGACACCTCTCCCCACCAAATGCTGGGGCTTCCACTTCCCATGTTGTCTTCTTCTCTGGCTGCCACTGTGCTGTTAGCATGAGAAATATGAAGGCTGAGAGCAAGCCCTAGGAATCTGGGCAAGATCCTGTCCCTTGATCAGAGGGCAGCTTGTTAAAACTGAAAGCAAAATAATTTTCAAGTCCAGCAAAACAAAGTTTGAGAAATGCTGCCCTTGCTGTTCTTTGCAGGAGGTTGCAAAGTGAAGATCCTAGCTCCTCAGCTTAATGGAAGATTTTTCCACAAGCCATTCTCATTTTTGACCTGAAGAAATACTATAGCTCTGGGCAGGAAAGGAACCATACTGAAAACATCTCAGCCTTTCTGCTGGAGCTCCTCTCAACAGACATTCAGCTCCAGATGTGTTGGTTGTTGGTGATCCTGACTTTTCTCTATTAAAAGCAAAACTGACTTCATCAGTAATAAATACAGTCTCATTGTTTTAACTAGTTGACTATTACTTTGTACTGAGCTAAATCCAATTGCTGAACAAAAAACCCATCTATGATTATAGATGACTTTAAATTATATGTTTTATGACAAACAGTGGATTTAGTTTGTAACCAGCAGATGGCCATTACAGATTGTGCCAACTACCATTTACTTCTGGTAACACGGTATCGTAACACCACATTCTGGCTGTCATATCAGATGTAGCTTCATTTTTTACATCTGAGTGTTTTAGCTATCATTCTGTCAGCAACAAATGCTGCCAAGGTCCTGGAAACCAGTCGATGGCTGTATGACTGGTAAATTCTTGACAGGTGTTTCTAGATTTTGTCCTCAGTCATTAAATATTGTCCTCAGTCACTCCCTGGAAAGTCCGACTGGTACCGAGTTACTAGTCCAACGTATTACATGTTTCTGAATGTTTTTCTTTGCTGTTATTTGTCCTCAAAGATATAAGGAAATAAGAAGCTTTGAACTAGTTTGCAAGGAACAAGTTTGCAAGGAACTTCTTGCAGCATTTTGGAAATCAGTCTGATCTGTTTGGCTTTGTTTTGTTTAGAAAAATAATTTGCCTTCTTCATTCTTTAATACCTAATTTTTTGTATTGACATATATCCTAATTTTGTTGGCATGTGATATTTCCTTGAAGCCAACATTGTAACTGAAAGACAGAAAGTCTGTGTAACATGCATTTCCTTCCCAGTCATTTAATTCAACATGCCACCACATGTCTAAGAAGCTCACTGTTTTAAAGAATCTGTGGACACTGTATGAATGGGGTAACATTTTCATCACAAGTACTTCAAGATGTTTCTACTGCCAGTCTCATAGACATCACATTGATTAAAGAAGCAATGAACTACACAAATTGCATTTTTGATGTACTACAAAGCCACTGCCTGTAATTTACTAGATTTTTCTCCTGATAGTTCACAAGAGCTGAATTTAATGGAAAGAACTGCATTTGTATTTGTGTTTGTGATCGGATGATATTGTTTCTCCTGTTTTAACGGGTGTGTGGAATACTGAGATGTTTGGTTTCACCAAAATACGTTCCTTATGCTTACTCTTGCTTTTTCAGTATTTTGTATTTCACAGTTGCTGCAGAACATAGTGTTTATTTCTTAGTGGTGTAGTCTGGTTATGCATAAAAAAACCCAATGCATTCACTTTTGTATCCATTTTTACGCATGTCCAATAGAACGGCATAACATTTACCTAACGACTCCATGTTTACATTTTTTAACAAAATCATTTTTATCTGACCATCTGCAATGGCTTATTAGATAGTTGCTGTTACTAACCCCTAATGCATAAATTAGTAATAATTAACTGAAGTATAGATTTTAAGTCCCTCCACTCTTCCCAATGAGTAAATAATAGTATCAAGGGACTAGAATAAGGTATTCACATTTTAAACATACCAGTGAGAGCTGAAACCATGCTGTTGATTCAGAATACCATATAATTTTTGTATGTGATTCCCCATTGTGTCATTTACGATTGAAAAATAAAACAGCAACACGGAAGGTGAAACTTTAATAGCTAAAAAAACCAGGGAATGCCTAGAGGGCTAGTAGACTTCTGTTGACTAGACTAGAAGACTAAACTTCCAAGTCTTCTGGTTTTCAAATGTTCAAGCTATGTAGAATTCCAGCCTATTTCAGCACAAGCAAGTGGCTTGCTCACCAAGGACTGAACTACGGCACTGACCATGTATCCTTAGCCTGCACTGTGATCTCTAGCAGGTCACTAAACATTTCCATGCCCTAATTTCCCATCTTTTAGCATAGACCCTAAAAAAGGGCAAATTTTATTAGGAGTGTCCTTTAATACGTTAGACTATTTTGAATCATATCACAGAGCCAGCTTTCAAGAAGACATTCTCAAAATGTTATCTCATGTATAGACATGCAGAATATTAATAAACGTCTTGGGATAGGCACACACATGATCCAGGTAATACAGTGGCTGAGCAGTGGTTAGCAGTTACAGCTTAACGTAGTGACATTGCCTTATAAAGTGGAAAGTATCCTGTCTGAAGGACAAACTCTTCACCTGGTACACTGCTAAGTCAACATCATACTCTAGAGAATTGTGACCTAGAGCCACCTGATTTAAAACAGAAGGGATTATCAAAGCAGTCACACCTGCCAAGGATTTGAAAGGTGGGATTAGTTGTCCTTAACTGATTGTTTATGAAGGAACAGCTACTTTCTTCCAAAATAGAGAACCGCGGCCTTGCTATTTTGTATCTTTAAAGGAAACAGTGACAATGGAGCAATTATTACAAGGCCAAAAAATGTTACAGGTAAAGCCCTGTAAAATGCAAGGAAGAAAGTTTGCTCTTAGCTCAGGACTGATCACAAGGTATCATTTCTTCATCAAAAGCAAGAACCAGAACTGATATGAAATTCATGAGATAATACAACATCCTGAGGAAAGTAGGTTTTCCAGTGGAGCTCTTGAAAAATGTCTGGGGCTGCAGCTTGACTCCTTGGGGGGTACAAGAGGGGTGCTGCCCAGGCACTAAAAATTGACTTCTAGGAAGGAGTGAAACTATCTGAGAACAAACACCTGGTTATCTATGTTAATCATAGCCTAGATGAAGCAGGAACACCCAAATTAAAACCAATATTGGAATCACAGAATCAACAGAATCACAGACTGGTCAGGGTTGGAAGGCACCTTTGGAGAACATCTAGTCTGACCCTCTGCTAAAGCAGGTTCATATGAAGCAGTTTGCACAGTCACACGGGTGAGTTTTAAATGTTTCCAGAGGAGGAGACTCCACAGACTCTCTGGGCAGCCTGTTCCAGTGCTTTGTCATCCTCACAGTAAGCAAGTTTTTTTCTCCTGTTCAGATGGAACACCCTGTGGTGCAGTTTGTGCCTGTTGTCAATTACCCTGTCACTTGGCACTACTGAAAAGAGCCCAGCCCCATCCTCTTGACATCTACCCTTAAGGTATTTGTATGCATGGATAAGATCCCCTCTCATCCTCCAGGCTGAACAGGCCCAGCTCTCTCAGCCTCTCCTCATAAGGGAGATGCTCCAGTCCCCTCATCATCTTTGCAGCCCTCCACTAGACCCTCTCCAGTAGTTCCCTGTCTCTCTCGAACTGGGGGAGCCCAGCACTGGGTACAGCACTCCAGATGGGGCCTCACCAGGACAGGGTAGAGGGGCAGGATCACCTCCCTCCACCTGCTGGCCATGCTCCTCCCAATGCCCCCCGGGATCCCACTGGCTCTATTGGCCACCGGGGCACACTGCTGGCCCACGGGCAACTTGCTGTCCCCAGGTACTCGCAGGTCCTGCTCTGCTGAGCTGCCTTCCAGCAGGTCACATCCCAGCCTCTGCTGGTGCATGGGGTTGTTCCTCTCAAGGTGCAGGACCCTCACTTGCATTTGTTGAACTTCATCAGGTTCCTCCCTGTCCAATTCTCCAGCCTGTCCAGGTGTCACTGGATGACAGCGCAGCCTTCTGGATCCGAGTTGAAAGCCATGTTCAGAATCTCTAGCATTTGAGTTCATTTTTAGGAAAGAGGCCAAGAGGTTATATGAATATATATATGGATACTGAATTTTATTTAATGTCAGCTTGCAGCCACTGTCTGTAAACAAATGTACACACACCTGTAAGGAGTTCTCACAATCCTTACTCTTGCTTTTTAGCATTACTAATTTGTAATGGATTGTTACAAATAGTTTCTGGAGAGCCCATTAAAAGTCAAATACATAGCCATTTTTTGCAATTCATGGGGATTTCTTACCTAAACATTTACCTGCAGGACTTATGTTGAACACTAAAGTTTTTGTATGAGTTTTAAAGATTTCAGTGTGCAAATCCATGTTGTAGTTATATACCATATCTCACCTTAGCTCAGAAATGAGAAGCCAGTACAGCTCAGCAGCAATCAACCTTCCACCTTTGTAAAGCTTTTTTTTTTTTTTTTTCTAATCTCTAGGCTATTATCTAGGCAGTTACTTGGAGCCTTGTTTCAAAAATAGGAAAGCTGAAGACAAGCAAAGTTCAACAAATTACGCTAACACAGAGAAGGTCTATGGCAGAGCTGGAACTGTTTTGCATGTCTGCTGGCCCATAACTTTATATTAGCATAATGCCATCTACATTTTTAAGCTAGATAAAGGCATGGAAGTAGCCCACCAGACCATTCAAATTCTATGCATATAAGGATAGCAAACCTCCTTTAGGTTTTCACTGGCAATGGCATAGGAGCATTTTAGTTTCAGTCACCTGACTCAGTGGTAACAGCCTGTAGCCTGACATGCCCTTATTCCCCACCTCTGTTTCTTCCCTCTAGGGAGTTTTGGTTCATCCACCATTAAAGACTTCCCTTAGTATAAACTCTGACAGACCCCTCAACTGAGACTAGGATATGAAATTTTTAAGACTTGATCTTTCGAACTGGCACTTCTAGGGATTGAAATACCTGGATCATTTAGTTAGAAAAAGTCAGGATAAAAAAGCATGGATAAAAAAATAGCTTGCTTTGCAAGACATTGAGTAGCCTTCTAGTTGTGGTAAATCAGTATCCATTACTTAAGAGTCTTTTAAAAGTCCTAATTTAAGCAACCATCATAAGTAAGTGTATGTTAAATGTATCCACGAGTGCTGTAGGCTGCCTCCTTGGCATTGTCTCAGAAGGGATTCTGTACTGGTATCACTCAGCTGTGCTGTGCTTATAGGGAGGTGAAACGTGCCATAACAGTTTCAATAGCAGCCAAATTTTAAACCCCTGCAAGTACTGTTGTGTTCTGTAATTAAAATGATGAGCCTGGGTTTGGTTTTTTTCCTCTGGGACAAAGGGTTTTGTCTGTTTGTTTTTACTCTGATGCCCTAGGAGCTTCAAAGCAGATAATATAGGGTGACTACCTTCTTGCTGACAAAACCTGCAGGTTTTGAGGTACACCAGCACTTACTAAGTCCACTATAAATTCACTTTCCATTAAAGAGAATATCAGTCAAATATGTCCCTTCCACTAGCCTCCATTTCCTAGAACTTTTTTTTCTCTTTTCTGCAGAAAATAGGTCTTAGAGTAAGTGCTGCTGACAATCTCTTAAGCACGTTAAAGCTGCTCCACCCCCACCCCCCCCGCTTTAAAATAAATGGGAAAAAACAAGATATAAGTGAAATTCATAAGACCTAAGGTGAAAACTGAAGTGTTTTTAAAATACTTACATCCTCCGAAGAAAAAGCGTTTAACCTAGATATAGAAAATTACTGGCAAATGAATCATGCAAATATTTTTTTACCAAATTTCAAATAAAAGTGAAAAAATGTTGAGAAGAAAATTAATTTCATTCTGGCAATTGAGATAGAATACCTTCTCCCCATAATTTAGCAGGGTAATAAAGTCCAACTGCTAATAAAAGAAGTTAGAAAGTCCTGAAATATGTACAGTGGCATGATGATGCATTTTGGGACAGCTTTGATAAAAGTGATTAGCTCATGGAGCAGGAAACAATTCTGGAAGAAATTGCTTGAAATATTTTTTGGTGTGCTGAATGCCTAACGCAGTCTAGGGAGGAAGAAATTCAGGTTAAGTTCTCCATGCAGCTCTAACTCAAGGCTTGACAACCCAAGAGAAATATATGAAAACTTAGTTTCTCCATTCTGATCTATCCGCATCTTGTAAATCTACTGCTGTAATACAAACTTGTTTGTTATATCTATTTCCTTCCATTCAACACTGTGACAAACCCAGAAAAAACCTCCTTGTTTCTAAAGAATTCATCTTCTTGGTGTTTTTTCTTTGTATGTATCCATCAGTATTGTTATGTCTAACAAGTGAGACGTGACTCACCACTGAGGCAGAATTGAGATTCTCCAGTAACAGTAAATGATTGTCACATATAGAATTATTTTTGTAATTCCTGCTATCCTAGGACTCCAGGAGTTAAATGAGTATATTCTTAAACCATCTAAAGGTAAGTATTAATAGAAGAGCAATGTCTTGGCTAATGAAAGCACAAAACAGAAAATTCATATGGTAAGAGTAGTAATTATTCTGGCTAAATCCAGGTTAGTGGGCTTTCAAAAAATTATTACAGGAAATTGATGAAGATGTATCTGTAAAAATGTTGCATTACTGCACTTCACTGTGACACATTAATCATGCATGGCCATTATTATATTTATTTACAGTTTAGATTTTTCTTTACAGATCAGGTAGAAACTTGCATTGCTCTTTTGCTCTTGTGTCTTAATGTCCCTGGTATCGATCTGGATCTTTCTCTTCTATTCTAAAACTGAATCCCTTAGTAAGAAAACAAGGCATAAGCAGAGCCAAGGATTTGTAAATGTGAAAAAACTGTATTAAGGATATGACCAGAATTTCTTTTATATGTAAGAAAACATAATTTGCATGGCATTGCTTAAAACACATTTAAATAATACAAGCTGCTTGCTTGGATTCTGGCCATTTACCCTAAGAGCTGAGACTTCTGTTGTATCACCAAGCATAGTCTCCACTGTTTCTTGTCGATCTCAGACAAACCAATTCTTTCAGAACACCCTAAAGAAAAATGGAGACTCTGCATTCACTACAGAAGGCAGCAGTGACAAATATTGATGACAGAGAAGATGGCCTCCATAGCATCCCATGGTAAGTCGAGATGTGCTTGGTGCGTGTCACTGTTCATTTCATACATCTAATAAAAAGTAAATAAATATCTCACAATTCTGTATAGCACTTCCCCATTCTGCCCTAGCAACTGAGACTCATTCTTCCTTTAAAGTCCTTTTGCCCCTCTCAACTAAATGACACCAAACTTGTTATTGACACCCTTTGTCAGGGAGGTCAAATAAACTCTGCAGTCCTACCTGCTTCCTTGCTTGCCTGTCAAGTATTCTGCATGAATTTTCATTGCCGTTGCCCAGTGCTTATGAAATCACATGGCCGTCTTGCAGTCTCTGATGTGCCAGCAGCTAGCATGCAGCAAATTGTTGCCTCTCAGCTAGTTTCATCTAGCAATCAGGGTTTCCAGTCAGGAAGAAGTGGACAGCATAACCGAGCAGCTGGAGTATGTCTGCATACCACCAAGGTCACTATCAGCCCAAAAATCCAGTGAAACACATTTGTTCAACATGGAGGTACAAGCACTTTTTCACAGTGTGATGCCAGGCACGTGTAAAAGTGTAAAACTTTGTCCTCACAACTCTGGTCCGTGACTGCAACTCTACTTTGCTTGCTGTCCTGGATACTCTTTGCTCTGCTCCTGACTCCTTTAACCACGAATATTTTGGCTATTTAAATTATTTTAGAATGCATATAGCCTGTAGGACTCCACACAGTTCTATTGGCCATACAAGTCCAGGCAACTCTGAAATAAATTTTCTTTCCCTCTTTCTTTTCTCCAGGCATTAACATTTATACTCCAAAACTTTTACTTGGGCAGACTTACCAAAGCTCGTTAACCCAGGTTTCTGTGCACAATTGCTATACATACATTGCAATGCTCCACATATTATATGATTCTTTTACATATTATGACTTATGTTTTAAACAGTAGTACCTCCCAAACATGCAAGAATGAAGTGAGAAGTGTTGCTTCTTGAGCAAGTCAGTCTGGCCCACTGGCTAAATTCTGTGAACAGAGAGTAATGCGGTGAAATGGTGCTGCTAATGATAGGTCATGTTCATGCCATGGTTGGAAGTGAAACTGATCCCAGACTGCTTTTAAGAGAGAAGAGAATCCTCTTTGTAGGACCAGAAAGATCAGGTTTTAAATATATCCTACTCATAATACATAGAGATATAGCTGTTTCACAAAAGCTTACTAATTCAGTTAGATTTGTGGGAGTTTTTTGAAGCAGAACAAGGTGTAAGTTTGTTTAAGAACCAAAGTTATGCACTGGGTATTTATTGAACCCAGTACTGGTACATCAGAGGAAACAAAAATAACCATTGAGTTATTTAAGAGAATGATCCACTTGTGTTTAACCAAAGCCACACAAGTAATCTTCAGCTTTATGCTAGCCACAGCTCCCTGGTGGAGTTTCAATTTATATCTCTTACATAATCAGAGCACACTTTCAAGGGAGAATTTGACCCTGAGGGAGGCAGGAGCACTGGAAAGACTTGCTAATAGTCATGCGGTAAAAATAGTCTTTTCATAAACCCTGCATGAAGCATGGAGAATGCCTTGAAACATGCCCTAGCTAGTATAAGAAATAGATGAGACAGAGATGAAAAGCATCCTTCTGCTAAATGTAAAGGGAAAAAAACCCGCTGAAATATTCTATAATAGTCCTCATGAGTCAGTCCAATGTCCTAATGAGTTTGTCACGAAATGTCATAAAATGGCATCCCTTTCCCACCAGCGTAGAGGCACACCAGTTCCCTGGACGTTCAGGTTCTCATGTAACCCTTCTCTCCTTAAATGTGGAATACACTAACAACAGTCTCATGTCAAGGTCTATAGAAAACAGTCCTCACAGACAAGGTGTTTTTTTCACAAAAAGAAAGATGAAGAAGCCTCACGATCCCTGGGAAGCAGCACTTTCTCCAGGAGTTGAAAGAAGAGCAGTTTCTTTCCTGATTTTGCCTACAGCATTATCTAGTTTCCCTACCCTTTCTGCAGGTAGCCTGGCTCTTTAATCCCATGTTGTCTGACAGTGGTAGGAGATTTGTCCTACTTCATGCTTGGAGGGCTAAGGATTTTGTGAATTGTTCTTCCAAATGGCTTACTTGCATCTATAAACTTTCCCATCAAGTATGGAGCTGCTTGTCCAGCTTCCATGGGATATAAAGAAGGCACCAATAAGGTGGGTTTTTCTTCTCACTGAAGTACAGAAAACAAAATAAATTCAAGTTAGAAGTCACCTCCTATTAATGGAATAAACACCTGAGGCCAGAGAAGAGGACTAGGGCCTAATCTTTATGACTAGGGAAAGACTGATATTCTGAACCAATGCAACAATTGCTAGTAGTCAAGCATTAACAAAAAGCTATCATTGTTAAGAAACTAAAGTACCTGTATAAATTTTATAAAAATCTCTAAACCCATAGCCAGTCTGGAGCAGGTATTTTGAAGTAGGAGTGTGCCTGGAAATCAAACTGAACAAGTGATAATACTGTTCATTTTAAAATGCTATAGAAACCATAGAAAATCCCAAAATAGCGATAACATGTTTGAAGTTAACTATGCATAGAATTCTGTCCTGATGATTACCTACTTAGTATGAAAACAATTTCTTGTTTGTTTGTGAAGAATAAGTCCTTTATAATAATGCATACTTGCAATTATAAATTGTTTAGCAAAAGATGCTGTCAAGAGGTATCTATGAGGTTTTGAGCAAAGCATTTACATTTTCCTTTCTGGGCAGAATTTTGCTTTAGTGCGTATGTACTCCTGAACATTTTTTTTCTTTTTCTTTTTCTTCTTCTTTTTTTTTTCACTGCAGCATTACAGCTGAGGTGTCCTTGTCAGTGCGCAGCAAGGGCAGAGTGCTCCACCAGGGAGGGAGATCCAGGGTGACAGCAAGGCAGGCAGAGTAGTGTCACCCCAAACACTAAAGCCCAGGTCTACAGTGCCTGAAAAGGGCAAGCATGGCAGGTTTGGAGAATAGTAACCAGGGTCAGCCAAAAGTGGAGATCGACAGACGAGTTAATGATGAGACAGGTCCAAGGTCAAGCCAGGCAGTCAAATCCATGTGTTGGGGTCAGGATTTAGATCAGGATTCCTCAAACTACGGCCTGTGGGCTGCATACAGCCCCCCAGGGTCCTCAGTCTGGCCCCCGGTATTTACAGACTCTCCCTGCTCCCCCCCCGCCGGGGGCTGGGGGGAAACCAAGCAGCCGCAGATGGCTGCCTGCCACTGCATCCGCGCCGGCCCCTGGTTAAACAGTTTGGGGACCCCTGATTTAGATCAAGAGGTTACCTGGCCAGCTATGGGCATAAGTGCAGTGCAGCTGTGGCAGAAAACAAGTGTGAGAAGCCAGCCTAAAAGCAGCTTCTAGAGAAAGGTAGAGAGCCCCTGCAAGGGCTTCTCAGGCAGCTTTCCCTCACATCTCTTCAAGGCTGGACAGCTGCACTATCAGTGTCAGCCCTCAACCCAGTGAGCACAGCTTCCAGGAGAAGGGGATACACTCAGGGCCCTGATCGCCTGTGTCAGGATTGTGTTTCCTTGTATTTCTCACTGTACACATACTTACACACAGAAAAAAAGAGATTTTTCCAAGAAGTAAGTGGCAGTAAACCATGAGGGGGTTCAGTGGGCACCAGGCGTAAGGGAAGTGAGGGGTCTGGAGGGAAGTGTAAGATAAGAAGACACAGCTCAGCTCCTAACTAGTATTTGTCAGAGCAGAGCAATGGAGTACTTCATGGCAGAATCATACTGCTGCTTGTTAACCAGTCTGCACTAGAAACCATTAAGGACAGCACTATGGACGGACTGTGCTTTCTGAAGGGAGAAAGGTGTCAGAAGACAAAAGGAAAAGCTTATTAGCTAGTAGCCCTAGGCAATACAATACTAAAATAATGGAAAATAGAAATCCTCTTTATAAATACTGACTTACTATGCCTACATTTCTCCTTGCAGTGTGTTCTCAGGTTCTCCATTCTGTACTAGCATATCACTGGAAAAAGAAAATGCATGTACAAAGGATTTCAGTCAAAGTGAAGCTGGCTACAAAAGGATACCTTATTTTACCCCAACAAGTAAGTCACATCAGGTATTTAGGTTTCAAATTCAAAATGGTTTTCTTTTCTGTCTCTCCTTCTCTGTTAACATATGAGCCACTGTTCCTTGTGTCGAAGCTACAGTGCAAATGGTAGATTGATCTCTGGGTGCTAAACATGACAGGAAAAGAAGCTGCTGGTTCCCCAGTGTTTTCTGACAGAAGGCAGGTATGTCTGACTTCAGCAGAGAAAGTAATGTACTCAGAGAACCAGAGAATCCTGAATGGCAGAGAAATCTTTTCAGTTTCAGTAGCATGTGAAAAATCCTCAGCTTCTCCCACTAGACTAGTTCTGGCAACTAGTCAGTCACAAAACAGTCTACAAAACGGCATTATGCCAAAATGAACATTTACCAAGTTTGCTCCACTTGAGGAACAGATTTAAAAAGCTCATTGAGGCAAAGCCTCCATCAGCAGAAAGACTGGGATGTTAAACAAAGACTGTTTTTTACTTCTTTCTGGAAATGTGACATTAATTTTAATTACAGTATCAGAGTGGTTTCGTGATTATGATCCTGAGCTGTATTTGGCATCACTTGTTTGTATCCAAAGATCCAAGGAGAAAGTGTTCATTCACACTGTTGAAATACCTGTTCTGCTTAAATGTATGCATTTTCTTTAATCACTGTTTATTCTGGTATTCTACTCTTTCTCCCTGTGAAGAAATGTGAGAATACATTTGTGTAAGGCATCTTGGTATGTAGTAACTGGCAGAAGCTAGAACGGTAAAGACTTCAAACATGTGAAGTGTACAGAACATGCTAACTGATCTTTGTGTAGCTGGGGTAAGTACTGACCTGAAATTATAGCAAGATAGAAGTAGGTGAGAGCATAGAGAAAATTTTCCAAGGTGGAAAGGTAGCGAAGCATTGGACTACACCACAAGGAAGGGGTAGTCTCCACTACTGAAGTTTGTTAAAAACAGATTAGGCAAACATCTCCCTAGCCTGACATATGCAGAAATGATCATGACTTGAGGAAAGGAAATAGTTTGGATCTCTGTTTCATTTTGGGGCTGGTCCAAAGAGATGATCCAAAACACTAAGTGTCCTTCAGGTACAAAAGGCCAAAAGACCCCCTGTCTCAGTGACCTGTCAGCACCTCTTAGGCATTCCTGATTGTGAGGCCCTAGAAATGTGGAAGGAATTTGTGGCTTAGGAGGCTGTCTTTTTTGGGGGGAGAAAGAGACTGTGCAGTGTCAATAAATGTGCAGTGCTAATGTGCATCAAAATATGGGCAGATAATCATTCAAGAACTCTGAAAACAGGAATGAGTCATGCAGTGAGAAGTGAGGAGGGGAAGAAGAATCCATTAAGCAAAATGCAGATTTCAAATGAATGCCACCACAACCAGAGTAGTGACCAGTAAATCTCAGGAGCATGATGCAGGTAGGAACAGAAATGTCTGTCAGCTGCTCTCTGTCACTGATACCCAGATCCTCCACAGTAGATCTTAAAGACAGCCAAGTTTGCTTTTCTTGAGCACTGCAGACATCTGTAACATTTCTGCCTGTGTGGGAAGACTGAAAGATGGGAGGCATTTGAGAACATCAGTGATGTTTTCTGCTCAGTTTCTTCCCAAACAGAAAACTCAAATTATTCTGTCCTGAGATGTGACCAGCTCTTCTTACGTCTCACAGGCAGTTATCCTATCAAACTGAAATTCATTCTCATACTCTCAGACTTGCTGAATGCCCATTGAACAACTACAGCATTGACATGCTGCATTATAGTAACATAAACCCAATTATCTATTCAAGCAAATTCCTTGATGCAAAAATCTGTTTGAAGTTATGTACTTAGGCTAGGATTTTTGAAAGGTTAACCTGGATCACTTTGAAAGTGAAGTTCCTGTTGGCTTCTCAGAGAATTGTGAGTTCAGTTTTCTTATGCAGTCTCTTTAGAGGTTTTCAGTCATATGTTATATCAAATTACTAGGACCAACAACATTTTCAGCAGAGATAATTACTGTTACCTGTTAAGTTTTCTATCTGTGAATATTCTTCTTGCAAAATTCCAGATGTCATTATTATTTCACCTTCTCTTTAGAAAAAGAAAAATTACAGATGGCTTACATGTTGAAAATCCTGGAATGTTGCTTTCCTTCCACAACAGCCCACATAGTGGTCAATCCTCTAAGCAGAGAATAGTACATATTCTTAGAAATAAATATTTCTTCTTCGAGTCCGTAACATATCCTAGATGACAGTCTTCATACAACCTGCAGGGAGTATACATGACACTTTCTGTTTCAAGTTTCGGTATATTTTCAAACATTTTTGAAAAGCATTAGATGTTTAAACTCGTTTATGCTGCAGTTCAAACCCAAAGTGCAGCAACAGAATAAGGCTTCCTGTGATACCCTCTGAACTAGAATGGTCCCGAGGAATGCATCTACAAAAGCATAGATTTGTTCAGCATTCCCAGTAACTTGAGGATCCAGTGAAGTCTACCTGCCACGTTACCAATGAATACCATTTGCATTTTTGAGGTTTCTGTGAGTTTGTGAGGTATGTGTAACATCATAGGCGGTAATCAGAAAAAGCTGTTTCTCTGCTGCAGTTTTCAATGGCTCTTGTTACCTTTTTACAAAACTCTCTCTCTGATCTGTCATGCTTTCATACTGCCTCCTAGCTCTGTTCCTTTGTGTAAACTATGTAACTGTCTGCTCCTTCTGCTGCAGATGAGTTAAACTGTCATCAAAGATTACTCATCTCACATTAATCTTTCAAATCTTTAGTAATGAATATGTCATTACTTCTTTTTTATTTTATGATTATCAGTCTTTTAGCCCAAGGCCTCTTTCACTGGAATTCTCTCAAACTTCCAGTATTTGGGAGAGTATATGAGAGAAATGGAGAGATGCTATGAAGTTAGGGGATGGTGTATGTGCAAGGCTCTGGAGCTTCCTTACTGCTTTCCAGCATTTCACCAGACCCACACCTGTTGCCTCTTCAGCACTCCTAGCAAACTGAGGGCACTCAGTACTTCAAAGCCACTGATCTTCTACAAAACATATGACAATGTTTAGTGTTTAATTTTAATTACCAAGAATTCTGGAGCAAACGCTGATTTTTAATTGTGCTAATCCAGGCTCAGTTGAGGTCTGAGTCTCACTGAACCAGAACAGCACAGATGTATGTTACTTGAATAAATTTGCACCCAGAACAGAAGAGAAAAGACAAAGTGTGGGAAGAAAAAACATTGGCTCAGTTAAAACTAAATAATGATAACAATAAAGATAACAATAACAATGATGATGATGATGATGATGATGATGATGATAATAATAATAATAATGGCTAGTAACCAGATCAGACATTCATTCCAATTGTCTGGTTCATCGTACAACCAGCAGAAAGCACGCAGGACCAGCACTGAAGGGAGAGCACCAAGGAGCCCATGCTGGAGAATAAAGAGCACACGATGAGCCCATGGTGGAGCAGGGAGATCACCAAGGAGCCCATAGTGGAGCAGGGACAGCACGTGAGCAGCCCATGGTGGAGCAGGGAGATCACCGAGGAGGCCATGTGTCACGGTCCACTCAGTGGACTTGTGATGGTTCGTTAACTATGATCTTGAAGTGGAAAAATCAAGGTGACCACGCCAAGGGGTTATGCTTCAATCAAACAGCACAATTTTATTGTTTGCCCGTAAAGCAGCGTGCAATAGGTAGAAAGACAGAAAGTGAATAAATGGTAAAGTAAAAAGAAAAGGAAAGAAGATTATAGCTACCACCACGGGTCCAAGGCGTCCCTATGGTCCCAGGTCCAGGCAGCGTCCCACCAGTCCTTCCGATCGTCGTGATCCTTGGTGGGGAAGATCTCCAAAGTTCAGTTGCTAAGAAGGCATCTTTTTATGCCAAGCCACACACCTCGCTCCTCCTCTGGTCCATGGACTTCCACCAGTCTCCGCCTTCTCGAGCCAGGTTATCTTGCCCCAGAGGCGGGTAGCTTCAGACCAGGAGGCGTGTTCTTGTATTGTTTTCTGGTTCGTTGTTATGACCACTGTTGTGATCCATCTTCTGGACAGCTGTTATGTGGCCTTATTCAATCCCAGGTGGCAGGGAACGGCATAGTACTCCTCGTACCGTGCAGTTCTCCTTCCCAGGGTGTAGCTGTTCCTTTCAGTCCCAGGTAGCAGGGAGCGGCATAGTACTCCTCGTACCGTGCAGTTCTCCTTCCCAGGGTCTTTGTGTCTTGTGTCCATGAGGACCACATTCCATCTCCAGGTCTCTGTTGGCAATGTTGAGACAATATTGTTCCATTTAGACCGACTCTTACACCATGGTGGAGCAGGGAGAGCACCGAGGAGATCATGCTGGAGCAGGGAGAGCATGCGAGCAGCCCACGGTGGAGCAGGGAAAGCACCGAGGAGCCAATAGTGGAGCAGGGAGAGCACCAAGGAGCGCATGGTGGAGCAGAGAGAGCAAGAGAGGAGCCCATAGTGGAGCAGGGAGAGCACCAAGGAGCCCATGGTGGAGCACGGAGAGCACCGAGGAGCCCATAGTGGAGCAGGGAGAGCACCGAGTAGCTCATGCTGGAGCAGGGAGAGCATGCGAGCAGCCCATGGGGGAGCAGGGAGAGCACCAAGGAGTTCACGCTGGAGCAGGGAGGGTACATGAGGAGCCCATGTTGGAGTAGGGAGAGCACCAAGGAGCCCATGGTGGAGCAGGATTGGGAGCAGGGAGAGCACCAAGGAGCCCATGGTGGAGCAGGGAGAGCATGTGAGCAGCCCATGGTGGAGCAGGGAGAGCACCAAGGAGCCCGTGGTGGAGCAGGGAGAGCACGTGAGGAGTCCACGCTGCAGGACCTCTTTTGAAGCATGTACTTGTTTGTGTCAATGTGGAATAAGAAGACACGATCAACACCCTGTCTGTGGGGCTGCATTCCACAGAGCAGCAGAGCACTTTCCAAGCACGAAGCCCAAAAGGGCGTGAACAAGTAGCTACAGCGGCCCGGAGGAGGTGTGACCACTTGCCGTGCTCTACCTGTGCCGTGGCAACGTGCCCACACGCCACAGCCCTGGGATTTCTTGTGGCTGACCAGTGCGTTACTCTGCTTTTGGGAAGGGGGAGAAGGCCACCAAGCTGCTGCCACCAACCTCCAGGGGAGCACCCGAGACGGCGAGTGCCGGCCGCTGTTCTGCAGAAAAACCGCTAGAGGGCGGTCCCGGTCCCGGTAAGCAAGGACCCGGTCATTTAAAATGCTTTTTATTATACCTAACGCTATAGAATGAGAATAGGCTAGGTAATCTTACATCCCGCTCATCTGACCTTAAGTGAGAACCGGACAGATGACCTTCCATCCCGCCAGAGGCGGGGAGCCCCGTGCGGTGGGGCAGAGCGGGGTGCCACCCCGCGCTCAGGGCAAACGTAGTCTGCACAGTGGAGTTGTATATTTCAGGAATTAGGTTTTAACTACTGACTTCACAAAAGACAACAAAGTTCTGATAATGGTATCTTTGGCATTCCGTCATTTTGAAATGTCAGATGAGCCCTGGTGGGGATTTCTTGAGATTTTTTTTTGTCAAAAATAAGTGTCTTGCTAGAAAATGTATTCTAATTAAAAGTGAAGTAGTTTAAACATGTCTGTTTAAACTTCAGCTTGTGATCAAGACAATAACCATCTGGAAAGTTTGAATGCCAAAATATATAAATATTTTAAAGGATATCTGAAGCTTTCATGACAGTGATTATTGTTTTCGTTTATTGCTGGAACTTGCTTTCCTAAAATATTTGAAACCACATAATTAGCAAGTTTTACTCAGCAATATTTTAACAGTTGTAATTATTTTCTACAAATATTGTGTATTTATATTTTAGCTATAATGTTATTATCAAGACATTCATAAAAATTAATGGTTTTGCTAATATCTACGGTGATATTGCTCATAAAACTTTGAAATATCTTTATTTTTCTTCTGTTTGGTAGTAGAAATTCTTATTGCCTTAACAAAGGAAATGGAAACAATGTAGCTTAATGGATCATCTGAGCACAGCCCACACAACAGAAAGGAATATGTAAACATAAAGTTATTTAATAAACTTCCTTTCAATCAGTAGAAATTGCCGTTTGTTTGTTTGTTTGTTTTTCAGATTAAGAAATCCTTCTAAGAGAAGCAGCCAAAGAACTATCTTGTGGTTCTAAGCCAGTTAAGTGGCAGTAGGTAGAATTCAGTTAATCTACACTAGACTGAGTCTGGCTGTGTTAATAAACTCATTTGTAGTGCGATGCGATGGTAAAATGTTAATGCAAATTATGTGACTGCATATAATTTATGGACAGAAAAAGAAGCATATGTAAAGCAAAGATTATTAGGTTTGAGATGATCATCTCACTTTGTTCAAATATGTTTCTGATTTCCTTTATATGCAGAGAGCTGTAGATAGACCTGAAGAACGTATTACTAAGTTGTCAATCCTTTCTTTTTACCAAGGTTCATATATTTATATTGCAAAATAGTCCTCACTGGTTTTCTTTGTAAAATTTCCAGTGCCTTAATCCAGAGGTGGTAATGTGCTTCTCAAATAGCCGGGATAGATTGTTAAATGAGATAATCACCAGCCATTCTGATCCATCCATCCATCCATCTTTAACTCAAGATTCCCAGACCAGCCTTCTGTACATGGCCACTTTCTAGGAATTCTGAACTTGGTGACAGACAAATAACTATAAAGGTAATGTATGATCTTTACAGTCCTTGAATCATGATATTAATGTTGTGAATATTTGACAGTTGTATTAAAGATAATAGGATCAGTCTAGTGATCTTTTGCCTGCTGTAGGGTCTAACAAGTTACAATCCTTAGCTTCCCTGCCAGCAAATTCCTCATTAAGCACAAGATATCCTAAAATAAATCACCAGTAAAACCTCTCTAAGATGTTAATCTCTGTAGAATTCTTTTAAGCAGGTTGTTCTAGCCAAAGAAGGAGCTTTTTTCCCCCCTTTTCATTCTACTATGTAGCCAAGCTGAAATACTCTAAAGACTTCCGTATATTGAAACCTGTGATTTGGGTGAAATGGTCATAGTGAAGCACAAGAATGCAACACAGATGAGGTTTACAATTTCAGTACAGACATGAAATTCCAACCTAAAATATTTGTATTAGTTTATACAAATATCTCTTTTATGTGTGAAGCCAAACAGGTTTTTTGATTGATCTAGAACTCCGTTCAAGAAAACTGGGCAAACACTGCATTTTTGTCAGGCAATTTTGATGCAATAAATGGTGAAGTCCAAGCATTTTGACTAAGATTCTTAATGTCAGCTTGGGCTGAGAGCCAGAATTCCAGAGAAAACACAGGCAAATATTCAGGAGAGCTGAATCACAGCTGAGGTTTTGTGTTGGCAGTGACTTCAGCAAACAGCAATAGTCATGGACACATCTACGTCTTTATCATACAGGCATGGCTGGGCAGAGGTCTGTTTCACCTGTGTTTGTAGTAGGACAGTTCTCAGGTAAAAGCTGTCCTACAGCTCCGAGGACTGAGGAATTGAAGTCGTAGTGTCTAATACAATTCAGGTTGGAAGGAAACTCAGGAGATCACCTAATGCAACCTCTAGTCTTACACAGATAACCTTTTCTTGCCTTGGAGTTTATATATAGTTTAGATATCTCCCCCCCCCGGCCCAGCTGTGTCTCTGTTTTTATTTCCACAGTATCAATTCATCTGCTGAGGGTCAGATGCTGGAGAAGTTTGACAAGACACTAAAATAAAATCCTCCCATTGCTTTCCCAGCTTTGAGCTGAGGAGCACAAACTTCAAAGGTCTGACAGTGGAGCTGCCCTAGGTAAAGTGTTGATTTTTCAGAGCAGTTCAGCGGAGGTGCAGAAGGTGTTTCCACCTTGCACCAAGTAGTGGCGTAGTGGAGAAGAGGGAAGGAGGCGGCGGAACAGCTGCAGCAGCTGGAGTCGCCAGCATCAGTTTGCCTAGCAACCTCCCTTCTTAGGTAAGGGCATCAAGTTCAGTAGCAACAGCACCAGCAGAAGCAGCTCTGACACCTGGTGAGCTGGGTGCATGTTAGAGAACATGAGAGCTGTCAAAACACCAGCTTTAGGGCTCCGAAGCCTCCTCAGTTTATTGGTAGGTAAACTATATAGATCTGCTTACCAGAACTTATTCCAGTGGTCTGTGCATACTGAACAAAATGTATATGGCTTACTGCAGCGAGACAGCTATTTATACCAGGTGATTGTTGAATGTTACTTTAGTAATTTAGAAAATAAAAGTAATAGAAAACTATTTTGGAAAAATCCATTGTATAATTCTATCTTTTTCCATGAGTACTGTGATAAGTAATTGTATAATACAGTAGATGATTAACCTCTAATAATATAAGGAAAAGTGATAGCATATTATATTAATAGAAACTATTACCTTTCACTGGAAGTGGAATAAGACCAGGGTGCATTATCATGACATACTCTGTTCCGTTCATATATATGCTAGAGTATATATTTTAATACATTATTTATATATATATTATAATGTGTAATATATATATGTATAATTTTATTCTGCTACTGATGCAATTCAATCTGTATGCTATTATGATGCTGTATCCTTCCTGTAATAGGCTTATGTGATCTTAATATCTGTAATTATATAGTTTAACATTTATATAATTAACCGTTGTATTGTGTTATTAATGGTATAACAAAAAAGACTTACTCAAAGAGTTTAGGTGTAAAAGATTAAAAGAAACTGAGCAGTTTTGAGTGTGTTGTGTGTGTTTGCACGCATGCCATTTCAAAAGCAAGCAAAAAACCTGCTTAAATAAAATGTCTCCCTGAATATGGTCCTAGAACCACTCACTCTTTGTAGAGAAAACCTTCTGCAACTGAAAGATTCTTAGGTTCCCTCATTGTTTCATAGAAAATTTCTGGATAAATCAAGATAATATACTGATTGAGTTTGCATACCCCTAGGAAGCTGTCAGTTTTTGCTCTAGAAGTAGAAAAGAGTGAAATATGCCAGGCTGTGTTTCTGCATTTCATTTGACTTCTTTAGAAGACATAAAAACTTTGGAGATGAAACTCATCCTTTCCCTGTTCCCATACTGTTGGTTTTTGGGGTTTTTTTTTGAGTCTATTCATATGCTTTTTTTCTGGCAGGGGATATTGGTGGAGGGGTGGCATGATTTAGATAACAAAGACTATGACTGTTGGCCCCTGGAAAAACCAGATGAGTATAATATGATGGACTGTGGAGGTGAGTGAGTCCTTAAGCTGTTCAAAAAAGTTAATCTCTTGCTTGGGGAACGGTTGAAAACCCAAAACTGCAGTACTCAGAATAATAACTAACTCATAATGAATGTTATGCATGGTGGAAAGCATCTGAATCAGTGACAACCTGTCTTCATAGAGAAATAAGTTAAAGAAAACAAACAAAAGATACTTCAGAGCAATTATTTGTCTAATATTCATTGGTTCCAAAAGAAAAAGTAGTAGCAAAAGCTGAATCCCTTCCCCCAGAAAGAAACCAAAACCATTTTATTTCTCATTAGAAAAACAAATGCAACTTAATCCAAACAAAGCAGGCAGGCAGTTCTGCATTGCAGCAAATTCTGTTGAGTCATTGCTGAAATTTTGTAGTGTCAGTTCAAAAGTGGACTGTTTAAACCCTCCAGCCATTAAGCAAAATCATTGATTCTACATGTCATGCTTTTCCACCTTGTCAAAACTGTGTTTCATGAGTACTTAAAAAAAATCTGAGATCTTTAACCATTTAGTCCACTCCGTTTCAGAAATCAATTTACATAATGAGATAACAAATAATAGAATAATTTTTATGTTGGAAATTGATTGTTTGAGATTGAAAAATAATTACAGAGGGACTGAAATATAGGAAATTAAATTTAAACAAAAGAAAATCATTCTGTACTGTAAGGGTGATCAAACAGTAAAACAGGTTACCCAGAAAGGCTGTGGTTCTTCCATCCTTGGAGATTTTCAAAACCCAACTAGACAAAATCTAGAGCAACCTGCTTTGGGTGACCCTGCCTTGAACAACACAAGGCTGGACCAAATGGTTTCCAGTGGTGCCTTCCAATTGCAACTAATCTGTGATTTTGTGACTTTGTAATTGATAAGTAGGTGGCATCAATCAACACTTTTGTTTATGTTGTAAAATATAAGATCCGAGGCAATATGTTTCGACAAGGTTTTTAGAAAAAGCAAGGACACCTGAGAAAATAATACTGATAAAACACTCCAGAACATTTACTGCTGGGTCACACTCTGAGCTCAATTAAACATTTTCCAAGAGTTGTGTTGAAACAGTGAAATTCAAAGACAATCTAAATAATTGTCAGCTAAGATTTTTATCCCTGTATAAATTTACTGTTGCTTCAACTATTCATCAGAACAGATGACTTGTTTAAAGCTATTCTTACTAATAATAAAAGTGCAAACTAAGTACAAGGAAAACTAATATGAGTAGGTTGCTTAATTAACATATACCCTTTGCAACCAGTTTTACAATGAACTCCAACCTCTGTCCTGCCTTTCTCTGTAGTTTTTCCCTGTCATCTGGGCTTTCTTAAAAGCAAAGTAAGAAGCATATACTGTAGCCTCATTGCTGTGGATTTAACACAAGATCTTCAAAGCATTTAGATGTGGGATATCTATCATTGAAAGAAGAGGGCTTTTTATCTTTGTGAAACCTTTAAAGGCAAATAGAAAGTAATTTAACTGAAATGTATGCTGACCTTTGCCTTCATTCTTACACATTCTCTGAAGCTCAGCTCTCTTACCTTTTAATGCAAATCACACTAGCATTTTTATGTAAATTTTTGTGTTGTATGAGTTTTTCTCATAGTGTTAGCATTTATAAAGAGTGTTTAGTTTTCAAAAGAGCTGTGAAATCAAGAGGTTATTTTACAATTTACTTCTATAGATCTGAAACCGATTTATGTTTAGAGAAGAAATAGTACCTTCACTAACAGTGCAAGTGAAGAATACACTTGTAAAAACAACTCCAGAGTAAGAAAAAAGTTTAAAATTTAACAACAGCACAAAGTGAGGATTTTTTTGAAAGGCAGGTTTGCCCATTCTCTGCAGAAGGTATTTAACACTTTTTGACAAACTGAAAGTTACACACTTGTGTGATGTAAATAATTTGAAGGTATGCAAATTAAGCCTTCATTAAAACCTTCATCCAACAGTACAGAAAGAGGTAGGTGAATGGAGTGGAATGATTTTGATAGTGTTTAAGAATATGGATTAAAAACTTCTCCCATCTCCTATTTAATTTCATTCTCAGGCTCAAGGTAGGTAATATGGTGTCCCAGAGACAAGAGAGATGAATGGGATAAATCATCTTTCCCAGTAAGAGTGTTGAAATGGAAAATGACAGATGATTGGGGAGCTCTTCTTCCACTGTCCTCTGTTCTAGATGTGATACAGTTTTATAAAAAGAAAATGCTTTCTTAAATATATAATTATCAGTATATATAATTTATGTCTCATGAGGCTAAGGGTTTTGACTGAATTTCATGTGTGTTGTCTATGCTTCCATAATGAGGTGTGCCTCAGTGAAAGCAGCCAAGAATGAATAGAAATCTTTATTGACTGATCAAAGTGGCAAGCAAATCTGCCAGGGGAAGCAGCACTGCATTATGCTGGGAGCAAAGTTACTTCAGATAAAGTAACGAGATTTTTTTGTCTTTTTCTCCATTAGCTTGTTCTTTTCTAAGTGAGTGTCAGAAATGATCAATTAATGTGCATTTATGTATAACTGTAAAACCATTAAAATGAATAACTGTTTTGGGCTTATAAAAAGCAATGAAACAATAGATGAAAATCACTATAAAGTTTTACATTTGTATGCATTTGTAAAGTAGAAAAGTAGAGCAAATATGTTAGCTCATGATTGTGTTGTTTCTAGGCTTGGAGATGGCATGGGTGCAAAGACCTCCAGAAACAGCTGTGAGCGGGGAATTCTTCAATGTGACCTATGCAGTCTTTGCTTCAGACAGCTTTTATCAGTATGCAGTGCAAAATCAAATCCTTTCTCACAGGTATTACCTTCTATAAAAATGCCTTCATGGTCATGAGTATGTAAGGATTCTATGCGTACATTTTCAGTAACATAATTGGAACACACACTCTGGGGCTCCTTCCTAGTTTCTTGCATCTCTTGAGGTCTCCTGCAGCTCTTTTTGCCCTGATATTTTCCCTCTGCAATGACTTTGCCCTCAGAGCAGCCATCATGGCACACTTGCCCACATGGTCATCATCCTGTATCTGCATTACTGTCTCAGTGCAACTCTGAATATCACTTCTTGACTTCTCTACACATGGATTTTGCAACTGAAGTTTAAGCATCAGACCAACACTAACTGTGTCTTATACTCCTTTTAATCATAAGTGTATTTTAAGTGCACAACATGGATATGAAAAAGAGGCTGGCCCAACCCTGAATCTACTGAATTCAGTAATGAATTTTCTTTTGATTTCCATGGGATTTAAATCAGTCCAAAGTTTATATATCAACTCAGAGATTGAGTTGGTGACTGTAGACAGCAGAGGTTAAATACAGAATATTTATGTGTACAATTAAAAGGCTAATACATCCTGATTTTACACTTTTGTCTGTACATAGCAATTCTCCATCCATATACAGCAATGTCTGGGACAGAGGCAGCACTTGGTTTTCCCCACTTTTTGTGCTGTACTTGGTTAGTGTAAGAGCTGTTTGCAGAAAATCTCACATTTTCCTCTGCCAGTCTGAGTGTTCACATAGCAAAAGGTTGATACTGTATTTTGACCAGGTGTACAGATTACAGTTTTGCAAAATTTGTTTATCACATTTTCCGAAATTTATGACTTATATTATTTCCAAGGACTTCAACATAGAGCAGGTTTTTTCACTGCTTGGAGATGAATCTGGTTTTCTAGTCATTCCAGGGAGACCTACTCCCTTGAATCAGTAAAGAATTTGGAAAACTCTGTTCTTTGTGTACATATACATATCTTGCACATAAAGACAGATGACAAATATTTAAAAAGAGAGAAATCTAGGCTACAACTTTTCAAAGGGATTAAATTTGCACCTCATTTTAACTAGAAGACTCTTAAGTTTAGTGGTTGACCCAAATATGGCTGAGCCTGGCAAGTCAATATATGGGCATCAGCATAATTGGGTAAAACCATGATGAAGATAT
The DNA here is from genome assembly GCF_023638135.1 of Falco biarmicus. Taxonomy (NCBI): domain Eukaryota; kingdom Metazoa; phylum Chordata; class Aves; order Falconiformes; family Falconidae; genus Falco; species Falco biarmicus. The sequence continues at coordinate 12,871,009 of NC_079311.1, forward strand.
GAATAAAAAAAAGAGAATACAGGATAAATTTTAAAAAGTAGCCATAAAGACAAATATGTGAATTAATACTTTATCTGTTTAGGTGCCTTAGGAACTGACAAATTTGCTTATCTCAGATTTCAAGTGTGTCTATGCCTTTGTAAATCTGGCCATGTCAATCTATGTCAACCTGATCCCAAATGATATTTGTGTTTAGTTCTTGTAATACAGCCTTCAGTCCTAAATCTACTCATTACTGGCTAGTTCTTCTCTCATTAAATACAAACTCAAAAATAAATCCTGGTGTTCTGGCACTGTTTTATAGAGACCCATCAAAAGTGCATAACATGTAAACTTAAACCCTACAACTAAGTCTGGCTGTATCTACTGAGTAAAGCATGTTTGTGGAAAATGTTTTTATTTTGAAGCCAGATTTATTAGGATGATAAGCAGCTGAAAGTGTAACTGAGGAAACAGTGGGAGGAAGTGTTGCATCGCACATTTGCAGGTAACTACATTAATCTTTCAGGGATGAACTTTCAAACGGCCCACCTTGTTTTGCAAAACATTATGCATAAGGTCCACTTTCTGCTCTAAATTTTTCATTTGGGGATTTATATCTGATATTATTGTCAATAATTGCCTTTTTCCTTGGTGTTTTGGGTTGTGGAGCAAAGGCTGGAGCTGAATGATATGTATGAATCACATGTATAGATGAAGTTGCATAATTAAAAACACTGAGAATTAAAGTGGCCAGGGGCATGTGTTTCTGGTGGTGGAAGTAGAGTAATTGCATCTTCTGTGTCAGATATAGCAGTGTCAAGTAATCCCATCTGGTCATGAAGTCAGTCTGGGGAAAGAAATGAAGGCTGGTACTTGCTTGTGGCATAGAATTTGCCGGAAGTCCCTACCACATGGCAGTAGACAGTTGTCGGGTTGAAAACAGTCTTCATTGCTCTAGGAGTGCTTCAGCCAAAAGCAAAATAAAAGAGAAAGATGTGGTGTAACAGTGTTTATTCCACTGAATGTGTTTTTGCTACTGATTTTTGTGTGCAGGATGAAGAATAGGCTCTTGTGCTTGTTGCAGTTTTGGGGAATGAGGAATAACAATTTTCTCTCTTTGCTGCTCGTCTAGCAATGCTACTGCTGCAAAGGAATTCTGTGAGGAGCATGAATGCCCTGCCAGCTGGAAAGATGCAAATGGGGAGAACTGCTGTGTCTACCATGCCAACATTCACTCCTGTCCTCTGGCCTTCATGGTTAGTATAATGGTACAGCATCATGTGCTGGGTTAGACATAGTTGTAATAATGAGGTACAAGCTTATGACGTCTTTCTGTAATTACAATTAGACCAAGTCTACAGTTCACTAAAATCACTGCGGGAAAATTTGCCAGTTTTAGATTTTTTGCACAGGATGCTGACGCTTCAAAGAAATAGCTGAATTTTTGGACAAGGCAGTATTCAGAATCTCTCATTTTATATTTAGTGGGGCCAGTTTGATCTCTTTGAGACTACTTGACTCAGATCTCTGTTTCAGTCAATAGAGAAAGAAAGACAGATAATTTCATTCTAAAGCAAGCAGGGTGAGTTGTCAATTGGAATTGTTGTACTGTCCTTCAGCTTATAGAGGGACTCTGAATGATATACTTAAATTACTGAAGTTGAGTGGGATGAGTATCACTGTCTGTCACTTGTAGGATTGAAGATTGTATACACATGTCCTAGGGTGGAATGATTTTTCTGTATCAGATCAGAGCAAAAAAAGGAATCCAAATACTGATTGTGTAAGTAGTATCTATCATAATGAGTCTGCTTGGTTCATCAAAAAAGCCTGTCCCACTCTGAATGAACATTTAAGGTTCTGATGCTAACAATACAGTTTGGGACACTTTTTTTTTTTTTCTCTGTGAGGTAAGCCTTAACAATAATTATAATAATAAAGCATAATAATCTTCATACCATTGCCCAGTTTTTCTAGTTGATCTCTCTTCTGTCAACCTGACACATTCTTCATGATCAAAGATGGTATAATAAAAAGCCTAGTCTACACGTCTTGTGGCTAGTTCATGTACACTTAATGCCTCCACAACACCCCTGGCTTAATTCTTGGCAGTCTCTTCTAAAGGAGCTGTTTTATTAATGATTTCCTGGGAGCCTTAGCTGATACCAGGACTTCGGTTTAAAAAAGGAATCCATGCTGGAACCATCATGTCAAAACTTTTGTCTGGAACCATAGCAAATAACTTCAACATCCCACCACCACTGTGGTGGCCTCTCCATTATTTCTTACTTTCACAATTAGTTCTGCATGGCATTAAGGTGTGGAAAAGGTGAAAGCATGTAGCCAACATGCATCATCTGGCTTCCTTGTAATACTGTAAATATTTCAGTTCTTGTCATACAGCTGTCATACAGCAAAAGGCCATGAGTATCATTGTATAAGATCAAACATACTTCAAAGCAAGGTTTTTCCATTGTTCAAGAGGAGGTTTTGTTGTTTGTTTGGTTTTTTGGTTGGTTTTTTTTTCAGTGTCATGTGTTTTAAAACATTATATCTTGGTTAACATGAACCCCATTTCTTTTGAGTTCGTCTGTCTTACGGTGCATTGAAAGAAGTGCCTGAAGAAATCTCTGGACTTAGGAGACAGACTTAATTCTTTCAAAGAAAAAAAAAATTCAAGATCATCAGACAGCCAAAATAATCCTTTATGGTTGCAATTGCTTGGAAGTTTACATCTTAACATCTTTACTAAGAAATGTTCTGCAAACAGGCACAAAAGAGATGTTTTCCTTCCTCATTTCTGTATCAAAAGTGAAACCGCAACAAAACCCCTTTAGAAAAATATAAAAAGTATGATATGATTCTGTTTCTGGTTCTAATACAGAAAATCCTGGAAAAGTGTATTAGCTTCTTAGAATTACTGCAGTTAAAATTTGGGACCACATTTTGGTTCATGTATTTTAAAAAATAACTATATTTTTGAGATTTTACTTCAATATAGGAAAAAATGCTTGTCTCTTATTTTATCTTTTAGTTTATGGCAGAACAATGTTGATTGTGCTTTGACATTTTAGTAAATTTGGTTACAGAATATAACTTTATTTCCTGTTAAAGAACACAAATCATTTTAAGAAAGTAAAAGTGGAGGAGCTAGGATTTTTGTTGTGTTGTGGTTTACTGATGTAACCAATGTATCTGATAAAGGGTAGAGGAGGAATATGTGGTCCGTGGATCCCAGATGATGGCCAGATATTTACTCACACCTTGTCTACAGCTGGCAAAATGACCCAAAGAAACTGGACTGCCAAGGTAAGTATATTTATATAAGACTTTATACATACATATACACGCACATACCTACGCACACATACACACACATATCCCCAGAGGATTTTACCTGGTTTGCTCTCTTCAGAGCTTACTTGCTATTAGTTTAGTGTGGTTCATGTAAGTCTTCCCCATTTCATTTATTTTTAAGTGTTCTGTGTGTACATGATGCATATTGCTGGATAATATGAATTCCTGACTGACAACATGTAAGTAACAGCTTTACACACTACTACTGCATAGGTAGGTAATAGAAGTAATGGGCATGGGAGAGAAGAGAACAGCCTAATCTGTCTGTTTGAGGCCTACGCTAACAATATATTGCACATACATTGTTATGTGCATGTGTCTGGAATGTGTCACAGGTTAATATGGCCATTAGCAGGCTTCTACCCAGCAGAAGTAACAAGGAAGCAAACATGGCAGCATGCATAGGCTGATCACCCTGCTTGGCGAAAAGAACACACACCAGAAGGGGAATCAGGCCTGCCTTTCCCACAGACATTCTCTCTCCTGTTTCTGTTTGTCTCCCCAGCCAAGGATACCTCCTTCCTGATTCTGAAAAAATGCACACATTCTTTTGCAAAACACCGCAATCAGGCAATTGTTTTTATAATAACCTACTATATGCAGGTGAAGTTTTGACACTTGCTGCTTTGTTCACTTGTTTGACAGGTTGTTTTAGTTCACGTGGGTGTGACTTCTCTCATCGCACACATCAGAGTTGGGAGAATGCAAGTTGCTCTGGAAGCAAAAACCACAGTCCTTCCTGCAATAGGTATGATATAAAATGAAGATGTGAGGGAATTGCTTATTGATGGCAAATCTCAATGCTTTTATCATTCATGCATGGTTACCAAGAGCAAAAGAGACTCCTACCACTCCCTCTTACCATTTAAAATACACAAAATTATTTCTAAAATTCTTCTTCACATAACACTAAACATCTGAAAAAGTGTCTGAGCTTCTAACCTGTGTTTGAACCTAGAACAGTTGGAAGCCACTCATCAAACAGGTAAAGTCAACTACCATGATGAGTGGCTTCAGGTACTACAAAGCTTGTCTGCAGTTGATGGGGATGTGAAAATATTCTTCCATCTAGTATGTTTTGAGGATCTGGACACTCTTCATCTGAAGGGGAGCACACTAGCCTTAAGCACATAGGAAACATAGGAACCCAATTTGTTTCCCTTGTTCACATTAAAATTCGAGTCCTCTGAAAGGCTCTGAAATCGATCTTTCATTCACTTTGGTATAGCTGTATGCAGGGAAGCAGAAATAACCATAACAATTCTCTTAGCAATGTAAAACTTAAAAGTGGACTTTATTTAAGAAATTAACCACACAAGCTGAAGAAAAATATTGGGTAGAATAGGAATGTCATCACAGTACTCTTCTGGAAGTTTGAGAATATATTTCCTAATGTTATGGAAAAAACAAAGAACCAAAGCAACTCCAGTGTGGATGGAAGTATTTAGCTATTGAATTTGCTATTCATTTCAAGACAGCTGCAGCTGAGTTTTCCAGTAAACTTACAATTTATTAGAAAATAAATTTAAAATGCTGCTCTACCCCTGAGGCAGAAAGCGACTTAGTGATTATCCTGATGTTATGCTGGAAATAGATCGACTGAGGCAGAATTACAACTGAGCAGTGAATTATTACATAGTGACAGAATGATACCTTCGGCTCTTCTCAGAAGGCTGAAGTAGAGCACGATATTTGTTTAGTCATACAGGTAAAATTGAAACACCACTCAAGACAAGGGAGAAAGAGTTTTGTTCTCTAGGGCTTTTTTTTTTAATCACATCTGATAAGGGTCTATTTTCATAAGACCTTGGAGAAAAAGAAATACTTGAAGTATGGGTTGCAGGGTTTCATTCTGTAGTATCCAGTGTCTGCTGCTGCTGCTGAGGAAGGGTCATCATCTTCTGGGGATCTCGAGGGCTGGATCAAGTACAAAGAATATAAAAGACAATGACTGCCTTGAGGAACTTTAAGTCTCAGAAAAAACAGATGGACAATGAGAAACAGAGTAGTGATGAAGTGATTTATACACCAAACATGTCAAAGTCTCTGAGGTCATTAACAATTCAATCTGATCAAAGAGATCCTGTATCATTTTAAAATTTCAGGTTATTCTTTCAGCTGCTGGGGTGCTATCTCTGGATTCTTCAAAGTTTATTCTTTCTGGTACTCTGAGGTTTCCCAGCTCAAGGAACCTGTGTTTAAATCTGAATACAACCTTGTGGATGGATGACACTAACTTAAAGTGTTCTGATACGTGTTTTCTTTTCTAATCAGTCTGTGGAGATGGCTTTTGTGAGGAAGAAGAAGGCTGCTCTATCTGTCCAGCAGACTGCGGGGAATGCCCACTGTCTGCTGATGCTAGGATAGCAATTGCCTTACCAGTTTGTTTAGTCTGCACTGGCTTTATTTTGGCAGTCATGGTAAGTATTCTTTCTCTCATCTTCTGTTTCCTTTTTCTTACTTCCATGGTTTGGTTAGAGTGGAGCTCTCTCTTAGTAGAGGGATAGTTTTTCTCCTGCATCCAGAACCTGTGTACTATGGAAGAAAGCAGAAGGAAGAGAAAAACCTTTTTGGCTTCTTTATGAGGGGAAGCTCGTTGGGCTTGGAATTTTCATCCTGTAAGAGAGAAGACTGAAGAAGAATGTAACAGAGGGATGGATATATAATAGTAAAGTAAGAAGAGGTTTTTCACAAGATGGGAACAAGGGTGTGCCAATAAAATAAGAGTATTTTTCACTCAGAATAAAACTCTGTTATGAAATTCACTGCTTCAAAACACTATGGAAGCCAGAGGCATAAATGAATTAAAAAATAAATTAGGTAAATTCATAAAGGGATTAGTTCCACCAGAGGCCATTAAATCTCAAAGTCCAAATACAACTTATAATGGAAAACTTTCAACTCAGGATATTCTCAAAAGAAATAACGAAAGAGGATCTTTCTTTTTTTTTCCTGCTTTTTGTTTTGTTTTGGGTTTTATTTGATTGGGGTTTTTTAATAGGCTCATTTTCTTAGTGTAACTGAACTGGTTTGGTTCAGTTCAAAGTGATTAATTTTGCATAACAGTTATCAATTATTATAACAGGCTCATGAAGAAAAAACAAAAAAGGAGTGAGGAGAGAGGAGTATATGAATATGGGAGAAGTAGTTTGGGATACCATTGTATGAAAATGTCTGTATAAAGAGCATGCAATAATGGCTTATTAGCTCACAGTGCTTTGGGGGAAAAGGATCTACATTCCTTATGTGTCTGCGTCTTGCAAAAAAATACATTTCTGAATCTCATAACAAGGATTTAGTGGGTGAATATGGCAGTTGTAGAGTCATTATATTGACTATGCACATAACATAATTTATTGGGGGTTTGGCTTATAGAGCCTGTAAATTTATACACTACTTCCTCGGGGGTTCCTTCTCTTTCCATCTTATATTGCAGTTGCAGTGAGCATCTGAGGTATGGAAGGGCAGTGAGAGGGAATGAGCAGAAGGCTGGTGGCCCACCAAACAGGTACTACAGGAGGGCTGCATCACAATTAGGGATTTTCTCTGCTCTGTGCCCCTCTGTGTGGCTTTGTGACTTAGGAATAGAAGCACTGTTGAAAACTATTTGAGCATTTATAATCCATAGGGCAGTTTTGACAATGTGTTTATAGTAACTGTCCTGTAAAAACCATGTGATCTGATAGAAATGTGTAATTGGACAGATAAGGAGTTCATACAGTTTTAAACAATCGGCATTTTAGAAAGAGCAATGGAGTTTCTTGGCCTTGCATAGGTTTATCTAAAGGGCTTATAGCAATATTTACCCATTATTTCTGATTTTTTTTTGTATGTAGGTTTTGAAGTTGGGGGTTTTTTCTTCTTGCATTTCTGTGTACTTATTCCTGCTAACTTCTGCAGTAGCATCTTCTTTTTTTCATGTTTTAGTTAGGTGATGAGTAAACAAGATAAGAAAGATCCTTTTATCTGATTCAGTAATTAATATCATGTAAAAACAACCATCTGGGAAACTAATATCTTCTTCAGTCACTCAACTGTTGGAGAGGATTCCTTTGATACCACTGTTTGTAATAAGCCTAGTGGTCACTTCTAGCCAAAATGCCTTTGCTCAGTCATACCTTTGCAAGATAAAATGTAGATGTCTTTTCTCAGAAACCTTTTGAAATAAATGGGATTACCTAATTTTGAGTCAGTGACCTCTATGTTTGTCATAAATTTCTACTAAACTATTGGCAGAAACTCCATACCATGCTCCTTGTGTACTATCTGGGGTTTTGTTACCTGTTTCAATGGATGCATAATTCCTAATACTAAATTCCACACTCTAGAAAATGGTATAATGATGATAAAATGCTGCTTTGGTTTGACATTTTGGCAGTGACTGCAGCTATAACAGCTGTATAATCTTCTGCTCCTCTTTTGAAAGCATGTGTTTACACTTTCTATGTTAGTTTTGCACGTCATCTCTACAGAAAATCAGCTATTAGATTGACGCCACCTTTTCAAAGTAGCTACAGAATTCCTATCTAATGTTCTTTATGCTAGAGTATTTGACATAATATGACCTCATTTGTGGATGGGTGGCTAATTCTGTTACAGGATATAAGATGTACTCCTCCTTATCTTGGTGTTGGGATGTAGTGTGTTCTTGTCATGCACTTACATAGCACAGGACATTTCCATGGCACAAGGTGATGTAAGCCACTCGTCTGATGTCCAGGCTGAGATGTAAATGTGTAAGAAGTATTGACAATAATGGAGAATTTGTAGCCAATGCAAAATGTGACATGTAGTTAGATCCTAGGGTATAGACTGGACAGTTTTTAATATTGGATGCTGTTTTCTTCTAAGCTTTTTATTAATATTCTTGGTTCTCATGTTACTCATAAGGTATATATTGGATACTTAAACATCAGATTTTGTTTGGATTCTTATAAACTTTCATCTTTGAAAAAAATAATCTCTGGTTTAATTCCTTCAAAGATAGTAGGGCTACATCAGGAATGAATTTGATTTATCTTTGTAGTGGTTTCAATACCAGAAACAAAAGATGTTTTGGGATGAAAGCTGGATTATAGACTTCACCTGCATAAAACAAGGTTAGTAACTTGTCATTTTGATACTATGATCAATTTTCTTAATAATTTTGAAAACAAGTTCAATCATAAGTACATCTTTGTGTTTTAAGGATCTTCCTAAAAGTGAACCAATTTGTGACAGATCTGTAGTTTCACCCCTGTAACCTCTCTGAGCTCATCACTGATATTTTTTGTTTATTGAAACTTTAGAGGTCAAAGTTATTCTAAATAGTTTCCTTCTTTTTTATGGTGATTTGTCAATTAAAAAAGACAGGCCTATCCCAAAATAAACAGATAACCTCTGGACTTGGACAAAATAAATTACAGTTGCTTCAGTGGATGTATCATTCTGTATAATTGGTCTCACTAAGTTGCCCTGGACTTGCACAAATATAATGACGGACCTAATGAGATACTAATTTCTCTCAGTGTATGCTATCTGTGACAGACTTGCTGCAAAAAGTAATTCATTATGGCCATTGTATTTTTTTTTTTTTCCTTCTGGATATAAAATATGATTTCATTGGTTCTAATTAAGTGTGTTCAGAATAAATTCAGATGTTAATCTATGCTCTACTATGCTGCACTTAAAATAGGTATAGATTATTTGCTTTGCTGTTCATTGTTTTAACATTCAGAAGGGAAACAATGCCTAGATCTTCAGAAAGGGTAAATTTGTAGAAATCTGCTGAAGTTGATAGTTCTGTGCTGACGCACACTCTCTGTCTTTGTGAGGAATTGCTAGAAAGATGTCTGCTGTATCTGCGTTACATCATTGTGTTGCTAGTAGAAATGTCAAGACATTCTTGTGTTAATATATAGTAGAGATGCTTTCAATCTTGGACTTCAACATCAATTTCTGTGTAGTTTTGATATGATATTTTCATTGCTGTACAGAAGAGATGTTAGCTTAGAATTTGAGTACATAAACCAAACTAAATTTCAGTCCAGATTTGTGAAAACAGAAATAGAACACTCAAGGAAAAGTGTCTTTCAGTATAGCAAAAAGTAACATGAGCAAATTCTCAGCTGATAGTGAATTAGAAGAGGTCATGAACATCACATGGGAGTAGAAACAACAGAAAGAGACTGAGGAAAATTAGAACCATCATCAAAATATAACAGATCAAAAATTAATTTGAAAAATCCAAGATGAAAGAAGTAGTTTTCTTGGAGAGGAGCCTATGAAGCATCGATACTTTTTAAGGCCTAGCAGTGATAGTTAACAACTTAAGAGTAATGAGGACTGGTAATATGATGAGTTTTGGAAACAGTATGTCTCTCTGGGCAGAACTGTTCAAAGACAGCCATAGCAACCTGAAATGCACAGTTATCTAAATGGAAACACATCAGTAGCGGTGTACCCACACTATGTAGCCTGCACTGTGAAAAATTAGCTTTATTTTTGCAAGATAACTTCTTTATTGGTGCATTGCACCATACATATATTTGTGTGTGTGTATGTGCGTACACACACACGCACGCACGCTCTTATTCTCAAAGCTGTCTCAGGGATCTGTAACATATTTCTGGTGGAATGCTGTAGAAAGACTCCAAATGTCAGCGCAATTTTGAACTGCATATGGATAGTATTATGCTGTGGGAACAGGCAGTCCTGACGGAAGGTGAGATACTGAACTTCCTCAGCAACACCTTATTGGATACTGACACCAGAGAGAGTTGAGAGGTTTCAGTGATGCTGAGACTGGTTTTAATTGGAGATGGTGAAATGATACGTTTAATTCACTAAATTAGTTTTAAAATCCATTTTGTTACCTTGAGATGGTCAACAGAGATTAAAAAACGTATGTTGAGATCACTGATCTTTTTTCTGTCTGACTGTATTGTTGCTGTTCTCTGACTTCCCTCTGGTGTCAGAATCACTTCCCACATCCCTGTAACTTAAGTCTTCTAGAAGCTCCAAATAGACTTGTCAAAGTACAGCACAGGGCTTGCTCTGCTTTGCTGTGTTATGTCCTTGACATCTAAGTAGCAGCAAGGGCTAATCATCCCAAGAGCAGAAAGTGAAACTGGCATCACATCCTGAGGATTAGTGGGAAAGATCTCTGGCAATGAATCACCTCTGGAACTTTTTTACTTTTTATGCAGCAGTCACATTCCAAGCAATAGGTTTCTATCTTAAAAGACCAGTTGAGGTGCAAAGATTTGGGGATTTCCCTATATTTGCCTTCCTCTGAAGTCTCTGCTTTGACAATAATATGCATCTTCAGTGCCTTTTCTGATCCCACATCCCATTTAGATCACATAGTACGGAGAGCAACAGGAAGCATGATGAGTGCTCCCACAGCGCCCAGTGACTCCAATGCCAGCTGTATTACTACTCTGAGCTCCTGCACAGCAGCTGCTAACATGTCCAGGAAACAGTACTTCACCCAGACTGGGAGATAGTAAGTCAATGTATTTCTCATTTACTGCAGTACCTACTGTAATATAGTTCCACCTTGCTTTCTGGTTCTTGCCACTTCTTTTGTCAGGCCAAATCCAGTAAGTTAATATCATTGTTCCGACTTATGCACACATACTGGCTGTGGAATATTTTACATGCCAGGCTTCTGTTTCATTTGTCATTTCTCCCTTTTGTCTCGGAGACTTATTAAAAGGCTATGGCTGCATAATGTGTCTTGCATCTGTTAACAAATGATCCTTGCTGTTCAGATATGTTTCAAAGCAAGGCTTTAATGCATTCCTTTTTCTAAAATGCAGGCAAAGCATGGCTAGGTTCTTCTCACTAAAGAATAGCATCCTATACAGTAGCACATTAGAAATCTTGTCCTTAAACCAGCTGATGTGACTGAAGATATAGAACATTTCACCTCTGGGTCACACTATAAACATGCATATCCTGTAACTATATGGGCAAACAATATAGTCATATCCTGCTATCCAGAAAGAAATTTTTCCCGTAAAAATAATATAATTAAGGGGTAGGGGAGGAAACGTGCAAAGGTGGAGTTAATACCTACCATTTGAATATACAGGGCAGGATCTGTGCTTTGCAGGATAGAGGAACTTAGGATCATCGGCTGGGGGAGCAGCTGCCTTTTCAGCATAGATCACTGTTCTGGAAAATCAGTCACTTCACTGATGAGACACTGCATCCAGCTTAGATCTTTTACAGTGAGCATTTTTACTCCTTCTTTCTGAATGATGACATTTTCATCATCATCATATTCCTCAGATGAATCAAGGTCAAATGCATTCATCTAGGATGAAAGGTGTAAGAATGGAGCATTCAGTCTCATTGGCAAAGCACCTACATCTGCTATACCACAGACTGTGCACTCTGTATTTATATAGTCAGTATCACTTAAATTTCCTGCATATACCTCCATTGGGTTCCTTTATCCTTCCAAGACAAATTGCTTTGCTGTCTATCAAACCCATCTACTTCATTACTGAGAATGCTTCATCCCATGAGAACAAAAAGATGTTAAGTATCAGTGGTGGATCTCCAAAACATCAGGCAGAAGGAACAGATGGCAAGGATGTTGCTGAACATTTTCACTAGCTTTGACACATCCTTTTCTGCTACTCCATTATCCAACTGTCTCTTGACTCTAACACTCTTACATTCTACATGTCATCTACAGATCAGGGATGCTTGAGTATAATCACTAATGCTTCCCTTATCACAGAAAGAGGGCCCTGTCACTTGTCCTGTACTCAGATTCAGATTTACACCCACATATGGACACACTTAAATTCTGTGCCTCATCTCCAGAGACATGAAGCTGTCCGCTGTAGAAAAAAAATCCAGTCCACTTTTGTAGTCTGACTGGCTTACGAAGTTGGCCTAACACTCTGTGAACAGCATTTCATTCTGTTTCAGTGATGGTAGAACCGTGGCCATAAAGAAAGTAATGAAGAAGGCATTCACACTCTCCAAATCTATACGTAAAGAAGTAAAGCAAGTGAGGTAAGAAGTAAAACCTGAGAAGTGACTGTTGTTCCATTTTTACACTGGTTCTTTAGGGGTTACGATCTGTCCAAATGTGACTGTAAATTCATATTCCTCTTTCTTTCAACCTTTGCTTTGACAGGAGATCAGAATTTCTGTATGCTTGATTTACTTTTCTCTCTACACTGTGAAAAAAAGGCACTTGGTTTTCCATTTACCCTACAAAAAACAAGACAGACATCCATGATAATTGCTGGTGTGCTGTGATTTCTGTTGATTTTCACAGGGAACTTGACCATCCCAATCTCTGCAAATTCATTGGAGGTTGTATAGAAGTGCCAAATGTTGCCATTGTGACAGAGTACTGCCCCAAAGGCAGCCTGAGTGATGTTCTCCTCAATGAAGACATACCTTTGAACTGGGGCTTCAGGTATAAAAAAACTTTTGAAAAGCTGAATGACAACAACTGTGCTATGTGCTGTTTAGGAAAAAATGTTAATTTTAGATTAAGTTCTAGGATAGAGAGGCCTGCACTGTGATATGGAGAGAATGAAGAAGAAAAAAAGTAAATTCAAATATCCAGCCCAACTTGTCTTCTGGGTTTTTGAGCAATCATATATTTAGTACTGGTCATTCTAAGCCAACAACTTTTCAACCCACCTCTAGTTACACTGCAGAACTGGTTTTAAACTTTTCTTCCCAACTTCATTTTTTTTCCCAAATATCTTAGGCATCCTCATTTAATTAAAAATCACTGCATCTCCCTTTGTAAAGATACATTGGTGAAATGACCAGCATACCTAAAAATGCTTTATTATATTTACAATACAGAAAATGGGCTCACATTGTCAATGAAACTGCCACAAAGGCAATGACACTGTTTTTCTGAGAATAATCTTCTTGGCACACTCCTTCTACTTCTGCTTTATGTTTGTCTTCAGCAAAGAAAAAGATTGTAATGGAGGAAGCCTTCCAAGTAAAGTGAGAAAGTTAATAAAAAATGATTCTCTTGTAAACATTTGAAAGCACTCTCAATGATACAAAGGTACTGAGAATTTCTAAGAGAAACTCAACTGTCTTAAAAGAGGCTAAAGGCCTGTGGACTCAGACGGCTGAAAAGAAGTTATGGGCTTCCAGAAAACCACCTTAAGTGCTTTGGAAAAATGGGCATGAGGACACAAACTGAAAGCTATCGCGGTCATAGACTTTCTGTCAACTTCAGCAGGCTTTGGAGCCACACTTAAGTGAACATTTCATTGCAATGCTAGCTCACTGATTTTTGTCTTTCAGGTTTTCTTTTGCTATTGATATTGCACAAGGAATGGCCTATCTTCACCACCACAAAATGTATCATGGACGGTTGAAGTCTAGTAACTGTGTGATAGATGACCGATGGGTTTGTAAAATTGCAGGTAAAGAGAAGATAAGAAACAGAATTTCAAAACTGTCCAGCTAACTCACTAATGCATATAGATTTTACACTCAACGGTCCTCACAAGCACCTCCATGCTGACATTTCATGTGGAAATGCTGACTATATCAACCCTCACTAGAAGTGTCCTGTGCTGAAGCAAGTTTCATGTTACATTATCAGGTCAAGTCATTTAATATATGCCATGGATGCACACAACTGATCCCACAAATGATGGAGTCTACCAACATCAGTCTGAGCAGAAACTCCATCTCATTCTCAGTTTTGATACAAAGAGAAAACCTGAGCCTGGACAGTGCTGTATAGACATGTAATAATGCTGACTGACTGGTAAACACAAGGTAGTTTCATGGAGAAAAGCAGACTCAACTCAGACCTTTTCAGTCCTGTACACAAAACTGAACCACATTCTCCCAGAGACAGACTTACAGGGCTGGGCTGCTCCTGGTGCATGAAGGCAGCCTGTGAGGACAGGAAAACCACTGGAGGGTCTAGTTCAGTTTGCAGCTAGCAAAGGGAATGAAAACATTGATCATCTCTTCTACTTCCTCCCTAAAGAAGTTATCACGCTCTTTAACCTGTAGCCATCTTAGAAAAAGCAGCAAGAGATTTGATTTTCAGTGGTTCGTCCTATGACTAAGGCTCCTACACAGGGTCGTGCCTGCTGCTCCAACTCATGTAGTATCCTGCTGCCTTCAGAACTGCCTACTTTGCTTAGAGCCTGTTCTGGAGAAAAGCACAAAAAAATTGAGGTAGTTGATTACATCAACTGTCTCACCTTAGCACAGCTCCTATGAATTAAATGGGATCTCTGTGACATTGTTCAGAATTTAACTGGTAGCATTGTAGAGACTTCAAATATTCATTTGAATTCATTTGGTTTATCTGGATGCAATAACGTTAAACAAATCCCACAAATAACCCATGTGGGAGCTATTTGAAAAGCTCCGATGACCTCCAACATAAAGGATGAAGCCCTAGGACCATCTTAGTTAGAGGTCACTCCAGACAAAATCAGACATATGCGTCCTGTCCCATACACTCAACAGAGTGCTCTTTATATCAGAAAGTGAGCTGTTTTTTTCCTCCTCTCCATTGCTGAATCACAGGCTGAGAATCTCTTCTATGTTAGGCTAAAAGTATAGCTGCAAAGATGTTTCACATTTATACTGCCTTTATTCTGAAGCTAGGGGGGTGCAAGCAAAGCCCACCATCTTTCAGTAGTTCTAGCCTATCTAACTTGTAATTATTCTAGCAACCTGCCACCATAGATAAGGATCAGGGGATGACTGAAACAGAAAACTGCATTTGCATGCTAACTCTTGCACTGAAGTGAGCCTGGTCTCTGGATATAATTTTATAAAATCATGAAATAATTCTGATTGGAAGGGGTCATGTAGTTCAACTTCCCTGTTGCCATACATTGTCACTCAAATATTTGGTTTCCAGATCCTATATTTGCAATAGCTTTAGGGGGACAAGACCACCAGATACACACTATTTTTAAACTAAGATGTGTACTTCAAATAGGGAAAATTAATTCCTTTAGACTAGTTGTGCTGTCTACTAATGCACATGTTTCAGAGAAGTACCTACTAAATAGTTTAATTCCTGTTTTATTCCATGGTAGATTATGGTTTGCAGTCATACAGAAAAGAAGATTCTCCTGAGGAATCAAGCTCACACCAGCAGCATTTGATACCAATTTACACAGCTCCTGAAATCCATTCCCTTTCAGACTTTGAACCCAATTCTATGACAGACGTCTACAGGTAGTTAACTTTTCCTGTTCCTTGCACTTAATAATCTCATATCAAGCTGGATATTCTTTCATGACATTTAGGCTCAGTGTAATTCTGTGGTCACCCCAGGTATATGTTTGACTGTATTTTGAAAAGGATTGACCCTGGAATACAGAACAGCATGAATAGTAGAGGATCTTTTCTTTCAAGGTAGATAAACAAATACTGAATTCACTGACATTATGTAAATGCAGAGTTCGTCTAATGATTTATAAGGAGTTACTCTGGACTGGTAAATAAAAAAGGTATAAATATCTGCTATTATCTAGTAAACCATCTTTGTTGCTGTTTCTTATGAAAAAGTAGATTATTTTCAATAATGGTACTACCTTAAAAGTTAATAGCATCAATTTTCCAGAATGTCATAATGCACATCTGCATCCCATAATTCTGTAATTAGTGTCAATACATTATTGTTATGCTTGGTTTTCAGGGGGAAAAAATAGTGGTAGGAAAAGGAATTGATGCACTAGTGAATAAATCCATTTCTTTTATGGAAGATCACTTCACAATGGCCTATTTGGCTATCAGGCTTAGACTTGCCAGTGATGGATAGCCTCTATCCAATCACTTCTCAGACAAGTGGGACTACAATTGAATTTTCAGGGAGTAATAATACAATGAAAAAATCATTGAACTAGGATTTTTAAAAAATTACCTACATGTCTTGGTTATTGCATGACTTTTCTGTATAAAGTAGGAAAATCACTGTGTTCTTGGTGTATCCTATTTCATACCAATGATACTTCCTCTGTCAGCTTATATCTAGTAGTTTGCTGAAAGCATTTGAAAGGGGGAAATACAGAATGGTACTACATGATGTTTTATGGCTCTTTTCTCTTACCTTTTCTTGCCACGTTCCCAGCGCAGCAGAAGTCTTCTATTTCTTGGTGACTTTGGTAGCTAGCAGAATGTAAAGAACTGGAACTGAAGTAAAGATTGAAATGCTGATAATGCAGCACACTGGAGCAGAAGGTGGCATGGTTATTAGCATTGTTTATCAACAACATTTACCAAAGTGCAGCTATTACTGCCTTTTATCAAAAGCTCTGAGTTTTCCTCTGGCCTACACTAGGCCACAACAAATGTTTACTGCCTTAGGTGACTATTGTCAGGCTTATATTGAAAAATTAGTGGCAGAAACAGAGAATGTTGTTTAAGTCTTCCCCTTTTTTCAATTAGGATTCATTAAAAATTATATTGGCTGACGACATGATTTTATATATAAGATTTACTGGATTAATGCACATTATTCCCTTGTAAAGAAATGTATGACTATTTGCCAGAACATTATTAATTGTAATCCATTCTATCAGATTATGTAAGCAAGAATTTAAGGTCTCAACAGTATTTATATCCATAGGCTTAAACATGCCCTTAGAATTTGCTTCAGAATAGCTCAGCTAAAGGCAGTTCATCACTGTATTGTGATGAATACACTGAACGGGTATTTCTGGCTATTGTCACTTATCCTCTGTCAGTCTTCACTTTTTCAGCGTGTGCTCATCCTAGAAAGTGCTGTCCTCCAACTAAACATTAATGTTTGGATTGCCTTATGCATTGCAGTCTATCATTGCCCCACAGACAAAACACATTCAAGAAAATGTTTCCTTGGTGCTTGTCTGGTTCACACTTTACCCCTGTTCAGGTTAGGTATCATTACTTGACTTTGCAGGCAACCTGGCCTCCTGAAGCCATTTCTTGCCAAGGACTCCCATTAAAATAGTGCTAAGAGCTGATTTGCTCGTATCATAGGTGACTGCAATGAACTTTTGACAGATTCAGTGAAAGCTTGATGAATCTATCTTGCTGTCAGTCCCCATGTCTGCAAAATCCAGGTCTTCTTTTGTTGTACTGCAGTTAATCCTTTCTTGGTCAAAACCAAAAAACAGTCAGAAATGAAATCAGAAAACGGAAAAGAGCAATATGCAGCCAGGGAAGAAAGAAAGAGATGTATCCTGTAGCATTAGAAAGGTTCTTTTTTTAACTGAGTTGTTCTTCAGAACCTGCATTTAACATAGTTTGTGCTGATGATATGAGCAGGTGCTAAACCTTCCTGAGCATGTATGTGGTGGACTTGCTGGCCAGGGAGCAGTGTCCCAGTCTTGAAGTCCTTAGCTTTTATCTGTGCAAAGATTCCATTAAAATTCCTGAAGGTACAGCCCAAACAAAAAATTAGTAGAAACTGCAGGAGTAGAACTTGTAATTTTGTGTGCTCATAGAGATGATTCACTTGCTTTTAAAGTTCTCCAGGGAATGTGTTGGTCAGATGGGAAAGCTAAAATGGAAATGACAACAGAGCATGAAAGCACCTCCTGTTTGAGCTGAAGAGGCTGCTTCCAGTCACAGTTTATCCTAGATTGGCTCCTTTTATTTATAATCGTGATGTGAATTTCACTATCTACTGTGTTAGGACTTTTTTGACCAGTGCTGCGGAAGCTGAATGAAATCAATGCTGCTTTATCTGAATTACCATCATCTAATTACTCTCCTTGATAATCTGTTTCAGTTTTGCTGTCTCACCAGGACTGGTATCCCTTTCTACTACCAGATCAATCCAAAATTAACATAAAAATATCATCAGATTAATTTCTACATTATTCAGTGTGGTTTACATATGCATCATTTTATGGGCCAGTGGTGGTCCGTGAGTGGACTGAAAGATAGAGATACCCCATTATACTGCCAGAATGCCTTACAGAACATGGCAACCATTAGCAATACAACAGATTGCAAACGAATATTTCCTGTAAAAATAAATGTTATCAAATAGAGATGCATCTAGGGAGTTAATTATTACACAGTGTCAATATACAAAGAGGCAAGAGCACCTTTATCAGGAGTGCTGGCTGGAGGAGGTGCTGGCTTCTATAGATATAGCTGTTTCAAAAAATCCTAGTGAATTCAGTAAGGAGACTGAATACCCAGCTGTTAACCCATTTTTTCCATTGTTCACCCTTGATGAGTGTGCTTGACCTTGATTCATCTGAGGAAAATGATGATGATAAAAATATCATTCAGAAAGAATGAGCAGAACTGCTTACTGTAAAAGATCTACTCGGGACACACTGTCTCATCATTGACTTTATGGAGATTTTCCAGAAGAATGATCTATACTGAAAAGAAGCCAATCCTCCAGCTGATGATCTTGATGAACCTGCTTCTGCCCCTTGATTACAGCACAAACCTGACCTGTATGTTTAATTGGTAGGTATCATGTAAGTCCCTGCATATACCCCTCTGGATTCCATTAATTCTTCTAGAGGAAATTGCTTTGCTGTCTACCAAACTCAAATGCATCATCTCTGAGACCAATAACTGTGAGAAGAGACTGCTATGAAATGATCAGTCACAGATGTCTGAAAACACAGAGCAGTAACAGATAGCAGCACTGTTGCCATTCTCCCTTTTGCAACACTAGGCTTTCAGACATAAAATGGAGAAGAATAAGAAATCACGGAAAGAAGAAATCACTGACTTCTTTAACTGTTATTTCATTAAGATTCTGTTTTGGTTTTACTCTGCAGTTACGCCATCATTTTACTAGAAATTGCCACAAGAAATGACCCTATGCCAGTAAGTAAAGATAAAGTTTGAAGCTTGCATGATGACTTTTATGCTGTTTCTGCTGAAGATACAAACCAAACTTTGAGTAACTACATCTTTGATTTGTTTTTTGAGCATGAATTTTCCTCTTGATTTTGTGGGTGCAAGTTCAGTTTGAAAGGAACATGCAATCAGGGCTTCCTCATGCATCTACCAGTATTCCCTTCAGGACTCTGAAGAAGAGTGTATGACAAAAAACAGTATAGCCCCAGAACTGCCTGTTGGTTAGCTCTGTGAAGCTTAATGACAGCGGGGTGGAGAGGGAAGGTATGCCATAACATCCTCTGTCTTCTCCTGTTGTTTCTTCTCTTTCCTGCCATGCATCAGCACTTTCAGTGGAGTCTTGCAGTGATAAGAATATGCTAGAAGAGCAAGTAAACTGCCGTCTATAAGGAAAATGTCATCTTTGCACATGTCCTGTGATCAGTGCTAAATAGCAAACAGAAAAAATGGACCTTAAAATTGAAACCAGATATTCTGGATATGTAACTATGTTCTGTCTCAAAAATTTGCTTAACAAGATCTCTAATGATGAAGATCTGAAGCTGCCATCCTTCCATTTCTGACAGCTTACGATAATAGACCAGTATAGGCCTTGTGATTTCTCAAAAGTTTCCCAATATCTTACCAGTTTTTCATTTGTTTCAAAAGCTGTTTGCCTCATATAAACACTGAGATTAAACTATTTTAACCATGAAAAAGCTTTTAGACAAAGCCACCCAGTTTAGACTGGGTTATATCCCAGTTTGTTATTTTTTTTCTTGTACTCTCAGCTGATCTGGAAGTGGTAGGGAAGACATCATAAAAGTAGTTGTGATTGTAGTAACATATTTTCAATGGGTGGTATGAAAAACACAACACTTGTTTCAACATTTTCCAATACCTTCTACACTAGAAAGATGATGTGCATACAGCTGAATATTCTTGGTGCCCACCTCTGGCGGAATTAATTTCAGGAAAGGCTGAGAATTCTTGCCCATGTCCCACAGATTACATAGAGGTGAGTAAGAGACAATGTTGTGTACAAAAGTTTGCAACTGAAGTGAATTTAAGGCATGTCACAGAAGTTTTATGGTAATATTAACTTTGATGAATGTAAACAACTCAGAAATCAAGAAGTATATCTCAAACAAGGCGCAATGAAATGCTTTAATATCCTTAATAAAAAAACCTGTCATTCTGACAAATTGAAAGTTTCACCTGTCCCCTTAAACTGTCAGTGTATTAAATGATGCTTTTAATATTCAATAGTTGATTTTTGTGCATTTTCACTTTATTATAAAGTGTTGAGTTCCATACTTATTTTATATTATTAATATCTATTTAGCTTACTGGCAAAGGACTTTCAAATACTGAAGTATGTATCTCAGGCAAAGTACGAGTTTGGTTTGATTCTCATGCATGAGATCTATGTGTTCAGTAATAAAATAAAGTACACCTCCTTCCAGTTCAATTAAATCAGAACAGAATAACATTGTGGCATCCTTATTTCAGCTAAAGAGCTGTGTAATTCACATTTGGTGGTTTGTAGCAACCCAAATGCAACAAACCTCACAAGCAGCACTGGATGTTAGTCAGGAGTTAACATTCTTAAGAAGTAGTTGAGTTTTTAATCTTCTGTGAATTTTGTGTACAGACAAATTCTCTGAAGACAGTACGTGACTCTAACAGCATAATACTGTCTTAAAACACAAGACAAGAGCTTAAGCAGTGTTTGGCAGAAGGGGCATGAGCATCTAATTAATGATTTCCCACAGCAGCAGTTTCATGAACTAATACCCTTTGTTCAGCCTGAATCAGTATAACTCTGCCACTTTTCATCAGCTGCAGATAGGGTTTCTGCATGCACGGTTTGCACTGAGAAAATAGTAGTATTAATTAGAAACACTGCCTATGCTTGGGATGACAAAGGGCTGTTTGCTTTTCTCACTCTTTCGCTGCTGCAGTTAATCAGAAGGTGCAGAAAATATAATCCAGCCCAAAGGCCTACATTTGAACAAGTCAAGAAAATGTTGTACAAGATGAATCCTAATAAAGTTAGCCCTGTTGACATGATGATGACTCTGGTAAATTTAGTTTTTTAATTTAATCCAAGTCAATATGCTCCCTTGCAATTAACTTTCACCTCTATCCTTCACGTTTGTTTTTTAATCTCATACCCCTTGTTTGGTAAGAAATTCCACAGTCTTTCATTCAGCCCTGGTGGGCTGATTGTAGCTGCAGTTCTGCTTGAGACCCAGCTTTCCTTCTCATTCCATTTCTGTCAGTTTTTCTTAACTTTCTTCTCTTCTTTGTGGCTCAACATTCTTGTTTCTTCAGTCAAGTGTTGTTTGTTTTTTAATGCACTCACAGGTAACTACATCCCCCTTTTCCAGTGGCTTGGTGGTGTTCTCACAGTACTGGGGGTATAGAATCCGTGCATGCCACAACTGGCATGTTTACAGATGCATTCTGAGCAGAGCATCTTAAGCCCATCAGCAGAGAAAAGATGCTTCTGCCTCCACAGGCTGTTGCTCACACAGAACAAGGATGCAAAAAGCAAAGCATAGCATAGCAGGATAGTTTATGAAACAGCATTGTGAGCTTTTGGTAAAGGAGTGAGAGTCAGATACCTTTGGTTTTGGTAATATATTTTAATTTATATCTGCAGCTTGGTGTCTACATTGGGTTTGATCCCTAATGTTTACATAGACTTTGAAAAGTCTGGAATTGGCTTTTGCCCTCTTACATGTAAGCAACTATCTTATATACAGAACTGTAAATTTTCCTAGGGAGAAATCTGGTCTTTGGATTCTGTAAGAAAAAATTAGTTATCTCAGACCTGAGCCTTTGCTTATCTGAACGTTTTCAAAGCAGAATCATTCAAATGCTTAAATCCTATCCAATTACGAACCTGTTTCAGTAAAAGGATTACTTTATGCAATTCTCTATGTTATTTAGATGGAGAAATACAGCAAACATCTGGAGATACTGGTTTCTGAGAGAACCCAGGATTTAATGCATGAAAAACAGAAGACTGATCGTCTGTTGTATAGTAAGTTATATAACAAAACTACTGTATATTCTCAATAATAATTTGATTGTCTAATTACAAACAGGAGCCCTTTGATAGGTGATTATTTAATAGATAACATTTAGTTGGCAATGAATTAATATACTTGTTCCTTGCAAAACTGGAAAGATATTTAGCAACTTTTTATATTTTCTCCCTGAAAATCAATGCACTCTGAATGGCTCCAGAATCTGTAGCGCTCTCACTTTGATCTTGCTTGGCAGTCCTTCTCGATAGTTATAAATATTAGGGAACTGCTTTTGGACTGACGTTACTTCTGATGGCAGTGTATCTTCCGGAATTCCACAAGAAAAAAGGTATAAAGGAACAGGTATAACACATTAGAGAGAAAAAGGACTTGCACTGTAAACGTGCAAGATAGGTGAAATAAAGATAAAAAAAAGTCAGAGAAGAGATAGTAAACAAATCTAACACAGGAAAAAACAGTAACACAGAGTTGACAGAAAAGGAGTTAGTAATATCCCAAGTCACACTATTAGAATCCCACCTTACTCTGGCTTGGAATGTATAAATATTGGTTTGTTTGTACTGAAAGTTACGGGTCATCTGAAAAATCTGGACTTTTTATCAGTGAGATTTACTGTAAATTCTAACATTACAGCAAAGATTTTTGAAGCTAAAGAGTGCTTTCACCTTCAGAATATTTCACATTTATGAACATTGCTTTTATACCTCTAAACAAACATGTTCTCTTTCTTGTGTGCTTTTATCCATGTCAAAAGAGTAACAATGCTCTGTTTTCTACAACAGGTATGTTGCCAAAGCAAGTAGCAGATGATCTCAGGCAGGGAAAACATGCACAAGCTCAAAGTTACTTAAGTGCCACCATTTTTTTCAGGTAAACAAAAATGAAAAGATAGAATTAGAACTATCTTACTAAGAAACTTCTAGGACCCTAGTGAGGGTGAAGATCCTAATGAAGTACAAGCTTTCTATCTAAACTGCCATTTATCATACCAGGTAGCAACATCTGACTCTGCAAACCAGTGTCTTTCCATATTCTCATGCCTCTCCATTTTTCCTTATAATTAGTTAAATTAAAAATGAGGTTACTGTGGAGCTCTAACACACAACAACACATCACTCTATGTGTGTTACACACATTTGCATGTATGTTTCATAAGCAGGCCTGAGTAAAGGTTCCAGCATTTAGCTGTGAAGGAAAATTGTCTATCCTTAGAGTCCACATGGACTTAGTCTTTGACCTGTTAAGTGTGCATGAAGCAACATATAAATTGCATGTCTTCACTTGTCATAAATGGACAGATATTAAGTTCCTTTTTTTCATTTGTACATAACCCAAAACTGAAGACAACTTAGTTTATGGCAGAGTCTAGCTGTAGAAAATGGTTTGTTGCATTGGTGAGCAAAAAGGCTTAGATCAGTCAGTCCTGTTAAATGGAAGAAGTCTGTTTTCAGTTTAAGTAAATGTCTGAAGACAAAATGATTCTTTAAGTTACTCAGTGAAAGAAACACTGCAAAAAAGAAGGTTGAGGCAGTTCCACTGAGAAATGATTGCTATGTGTTTAGGATCACCAATCTGCAACAGTTAAGACAGTGGATGAGTATGTTCTTTCTGTTGTGTTTTAACAGTGACATTGTTGGTTTCACTCAGCTGTCCAGCAGCAGCACACCTTATGAAGTGGTAGATCTCTTGAACAAGCTTTACACCACTTTTGATGAAATCATAGATAACTATGATGTCTATAAGGTGGAGACAATAGGAGATGCCTGTAAGTTCCTGGAGTGGTGGACAATGATGGGGCATGGGTATTTCATCAGGATAGGGACTGACTTGATGACAAGGAAGAAGAGATGAATGAAATTTGGAAAGCTTATTATGAATGGGAAGACAACACAAAACAATTAGGGGTGATGTCCTAGCAAAGCCCTAACAAAATTTAGGAACATTTTCCTGCCTACCTTCCATAATTTCTACAATTGAAGGATATTGTGGATGGGACAAACGAGCTGAGTAAACTACCGCTTTTTATTTTTTTATTTGATTATTTGATTTTGGTTTTTTTGATTCCTGTTACCTGTAAGGTCTGACTTTAAACCTTGGCAACAGATTAATCCCAGTTAGCAATGTCTGTTTCACAAGAGCACAACTGAAAAATTTGCCTTCTACATGACAGAACAGATGTCATTCCATAAGCTTTATTATCTGTCTTTTTTGCAAAGACCATGACAAACCTCTCTCCTAATACTCTTTAAGGGCTTGGATGCCTCTTCTTTTGTTTGTTTGGGTTTTTTTGTTTTTTTTTTAAATGGCTTTCGATTTGTTTCCATAGGAATCTGCTGGGGATTAAAACTAAGTTCCATCCAACACCTAGCAGAATTTAGCAGGACTTTTGGATGGAACAGGAAATTCTGTAAGATGTGGGAAAAAACCCTGCTTTTTTTTCCTGTTGCATGGTTAAGCACATTCTGAAGCATAGAATTCCTGAACAAATGCACCCAAGGGATCCTGAAGAAACCTGCCTCTTGTCCTACACAGTAGAAGTCAGTGCAGGAAGCATAGCACAATGCCTAGTGGGAATCATTATCTGTCTTTATAATATCTACCCAAAGACAAAAGCCACTTTTCCACTACCTGTCCCACTTCAAGAACCCTCAGTGGAAGGGGGGAGGAAGAAAAGGCAGGAGGGAATAAATCTTATGGAAAATTAAGAAGGAAATCCAACATTTTTCAGAGGTAGGGTAATTACACATATGAGCTGTTGCCCTATCCTTCATTTGTTTCTGGTTTTCTCTGCTCAGCAGGCACAACTGTGCTGCAGGATATGAAGGAAAAGGGCTTTGTTTTTTCTAACTTAGGCAGCATCCTTTGGTAAATGCTTATGTAATGCTGAAGGTTAACACAGTTGCATTGTTGTGTTAAGATATGGTGGTATCAGGAGTACCCAAAGAGAATGGGATCCTTCATGCTGGTGAGATTGCAAGCATGGCTTTAGACCTTCTGGACGTCTGCAAGACTTTTAAGATCCCACACAAGCCCAACACCCTCCTAAAGATAAGAGCAGGAATCCATTCAGGTATGTTGAGAGGGCTGCAAGAGTCCTTCTCTGGTTTAACAAATGTTCCTGTAGTGGCATTTCCTCTCTATTAAAAATGAAGTTGATTTCTGGACATGGGGTGAAACACCTCACAGAAGTCATCCCAACAGAATATTGGATACCTGGAATATTGGGAACACAATGTGGAATACAACATTGGAAACACTAAATACCCCCAGTGTATTTGCTGATATGAGTGAGGACTGCCGTTCTGTGTCTGTTGTCCTTTTCAGCTGTTCTCTAAACAGTGAGTTGCTTCTTGACTCTTTGATCTAGCCTTCACTCTCAGACTCCCAGCTCCCTGACCTAAACTGTTGTGTGGCTGCAGCTCCTTCTTGACAGCCAGCCAGAGTGGGACATGTGCATTGCTCAGCATCTGCAAATTAAGCAGCTTACATTGTCTCAGAAAGAGAGCATATCTTCTGTATTTTAATGGGGCTGACATGAAGGAATCAAAATGCTCATTTTCTGCCTTCAGCAGGGACAGGTTACTTCCTGGTCTTGTTCACCATGTGTGTGGTGAGCACTGTATGCATAGCTCCTGTTGGCAGCTTTCCCATCTCACTGCTCCTCAAAACGTTCTATTGTCATGTTGAAACATGATTCCGCAGATGCCTTAATTCATGCACACTACCTCCGTCCCATCATCACTTCCCCCATCATTCTCCTTTGAGGCCGTTTTGCAATTTCCTCCATGCTCTGGAAGCCATCTGTCTTTGTGTAAAACAATACTGACAACCAGTCTCTCATTAATGAATGAGATAAAAGGTAATGTAGGAAGCAGCTATGAGGCTGTATGACTGACTATGTGATGGTAAACCACAAAATATCTTGTTTTCTTTTCTTTAACAGGGGCAGTTGTAGCTGGAGTTGTTGGGACCAAAATGCCACGGTATTGTTTATTTGGAGATACCGTGAACACAGCTTCCAGGATGGAATCCACCAGTGAAGGTAACAAGGAACAAACTGCAGATGTGGTTTTGACCATCCCTTAATTAGCTCTGAAAAAATATTATGCGGAGTCCTGTCCTGTTTAAATGACTGCAGATCCTCTCAGGAGGCTGTTGACTTCTGGGTCCAATCTGCCTACGGGCAAATCATGCCAGTGATACTCACTACAATCTTTGTAACAAGTTTCCCTCATTCCCCAAGTCTCAGAGAGGGATTTTCATGGTTTTGAAGTTTTCTACAATAAAAAAGGATATGAATCAGATAAAATAAGAGATAAGTGGATATGTTCACTGTTTCTATTCATTCCTGGCACCCAGACAAATATTCTCATGACTCCTCTTTTTCACTGATAACTTTCTTTAACGAAGAGTACAAGAGGTGGTAGGACACCATGGGAGCTGTAAGTGCCTTTAAGCAGCATAAAGATGATATATATATGTCCTCCAGCAAAGAGATTAGACATAAATCTCTAGAGATTAAATCATGGAGATGTCCTCCCTTTCACTTCTTCCCAGGAGATAACAGAGCTCCATGTTTAGTTAGCAAGCTTCATATTTAGCCTGTATGAGCATTTGAACCTCAACTTCTGAAATACTTTAGCCTGATCTACAAGAACTGGGGAAATAAATAAATAAATAAATAAAAGAAGAAGGGGGGGGGGGGGGGGGGGGAGAAAGCTTCAAGGTCAAACAACCTTTAGGGCTTGTTTTTGTTTCTTTCATTCATGAAATGAAGCTGAATAGTTTTATGGCTCACATTGCAATGCTTTGTAAATTGATTTGAATTAGACAAAATCTAAGGTGTTTTCAAGTTTAATTTCATGATAAAAAGTGATGTTTTCAACATCTATCATGATCCACTGAAAACAAGCCAGAAAAGCAGAATGGTCCTACATGACAGATGTGAAGGTTTAGCCTGAGGGTTTGAGAATCAGCCAGGATCTACTCCTTCTCACTGTTCTATACATTTTTCAAAAGCAAATGCTAGACTGAATGGAACACACATAACTTAGTTTTCTGTCAGTGTCCCAGAAAACTCCTTTCCTCCCCCTCCTCATCCTCCTCCTCCTCCTCCTTTCAGGGTCCCTGTGTCATCTCATCTGAACTGTTGTAGAACTAATGCCTTCAAAATCTGCTTCCATCTTTCTTCTTATATCCTTTTCTGTTCTGTATGTCAGTCTGGTTTTCCTATGGCACATCAACACTATAAACTTACATATAAAGACAGAGCTTTTTATCTTTAAAGTCTTCTACCTCCTTCTTTCTCCAGCAACGTACGCCTGAGGATCTCATTACATTAATCTGTTTTAACCCTAAGATGATAACTTTAAAATAAATTAATTAATTAATAGCAATGTAAATTAAAATTGCTATCAGCTGGAATCTGAGTGCTAGTGTCTTGTTCCCAAGATGGGATCACTGGATGACCAGTTAAGATACCAATATGTACTGGAAAGAATATTTCAGAGATATGTACCTCAATATGTTGAAACATTCATTTCCTGGTGAACAGGTGTCAGGTTTTTTGAGACTTCCAATAAAAAACATTTAAACAAACAAAACCAAGGTGTATATTACAAAACTATCATTTTCTGCTATAAGAAAAATAAGTATGAAAATCTTAGCCAGTTCTGCTATAATCTCAGATCTTTTTCAAGGCAGCAAAATGATTTAATCAGTGTTGCAGAATTTTAGAGGCAAAAAAAAAACCCAAAAAACACACCAAGGTTTTTTTGGCATTTTGGCAAAAATTTGCTTCTGGCAAAAGTAGGAGTATTCAGAATTTGTTCTATTTTTCCTCCTCCTTGGTCTTTCCTCCATCATTTGGAAAAGGCAAGACAGCCAGGGTTTATATGACAATAAATGCTCAACTAAGGAAACGTCACATTCTAAAAAAAAAAAAAAAAAGATAGTGGAATTATGGTAATGTGGTCTCTTCGTCATGTTTTTATTTACAGGTTTGGAGGCAGAGCAAGGATGGTAGTTTCTTTAAAGTTTAGAGTTTGCTGAAAACTATTTGCGAAGAAATTGCTAGTTCTTTATTGACCAGGAGGTAGAACTATATGTGGTATTCTCCCCAAGATGAAAAGCGTGCTTATCAGTAACTCCAGCCAGGAAGCTATGAAGAGTAGACAAATAATATTAGATGCAGGATATGAAGAGCAGTGTTTGTTGACAGCCACCTATTTGTCCTGAGATGCTCTCAGAAAGAGGCCAGGATACTGGAGCCTGAGTGCTATCATTCCAAGTAACAGAAGAATGACAGCAAAAACATGAAAAAAGCAAGGGGGGCTTCATTAATGACTCTTGATGTCTTTGGCACATAGAGGGGGATGGGTCTGTGTTAGATGTTTAAATTGTTACCAGATGACAGTTGTCTCTTTCCAGCTCTTAAAATACAGTGCAGTTCAAGTGCGTACCAGCTGTTGGAGCAGATTGGGGAGTACGTGTTAGTATGCCGCGGGAATTTACAAGTCAAGGTGTGTATGCAACATTTATACTCAGCTTTTCAGAGTGGAGAGTGTGAAAGAACTCTGGAGTCCCTGAATTTTAGCCCATGCAGTCCTCTATGTCTGAGTCCTTGCATTAAACTGTTTCCTGTCCCTGAAGAGAGCAGGCTTAAGTTTCAAACCAAGACCAATTCCATGAGCTCATTCACAGGACAGCCCTGGTAATTCAGAGATGAAGGACCTAGTCAAACTTGGAAGTTGTGTGTGGCACGTCACTTTGTCATAACGGCTTGAAGTCAAAAAAGATCATTCAGAGACATCATAAAACGTCATAAGAGTTCAGGACTAACATACCTCTGGACGCAGTTTTGGATGGGACTACAAAGAAAAATTTTAATTGATAGTGCTGCTACTGTCTTTTAAGAAAAAGTTTTATGCCTCAGTTTTCCTGTATGGCTGACAGGCACATCAGTCTCTTTTTGGGACTTGCTTTGAGTTGTTATAAAAAGATTATTATTACAAAAGTGATGCATAGTATTATAACCCCATGACTCATTTTCTTCCTTAGGGGAAAGGAGACATGGTAACATACTGGCTTGAAGGTAAGAAAGCCTCTGCCACCCAGAAGGCAGTCACCAGCACTTCCGTGATGCTTCAAGACCCCAACAGAGCTCTGTTTAGTTTGCTACCAGGTGTTCCTCCCAGTGACCCTCTCTCAAGTCCTGCTTACTAGCCACTCGCTACCTCCTGTTAGTCTGTTAGGTCATCCTGCTGAATTAGAAAGTAAGAAAAGAAATAGTCCGCCCCTTTGGCCTTGGAGATGTATTTGCTCAGATTTTATTTACAGGTATTGCTTTCCCATCAGTGGCAGGAAAAATACAAAAAAAGCAAAAATTCGTCTTCAGAAATTATATATAAGACAGACCCACCAGACACTAGGGCTGAAGGTAGCTCCCAGCATTACTTGTTGGTTTGGATCTGCTGGGTAATCCCCTGCCAGAAGCCTCCATCACCTTAAAGCCAGCTGGCTGGACATTCCAGCCTGTAAGCTTCTCCCACAGGAAAGAAGGAAGCAGTGTAGTGCTGCTATTCAGCGGAATGATAAACCTTGCGGGTGTGACTGGTTTCGTGCTATGAAAGGGAAAAATGAGATGTGTATTGTGTTAGAGAGCAAGGCCCACTGAAAGAGGAGGATGAAGCAGTGCTGTCATAGTGGATACAAATTGAAATGAGAATTTGTGCTCCTGCTTCCATGTCATCTCCATTGCCTGGAGCAGAGAGAAAAGAATTAAGAAGAAAGGCCAGACTATTTCCGTAGAGTCAACACTTAGTGACACCTGCCATCATGGTACAGAGATCTGAATGTCTTGGGAGAGAAATGAAAGACATTGCACACTGTTGTTAAGCAGAAGAGAGTCCATTTCAGCTGTTCTTTGCCTGCTCTGGTTTTTCTCTGAAAAAAAGCTCCTAAAGTTAGCTTACGTTATGGAGTTGCTTTGACTAAAGTGGCAGTGAACCTACTGTAGCTGGTGAGCTGTCTGACTGCAAAATCAGGCAGC
This sequence comes from Falco biarmicus, assembly GCF_023638135.1. NCBI lineage: Eukaryota > Metazoa > Chordata > Aves > Falconiformes > Falconidae > Falco > Falco biarmicus. Next base: position 12,901,276 of record NC_079311.1, read on the forward strand.
TCTCTGAGTCACTCCGTAATTTAGGACACAGTTTGGAAAAGGTCATTCCTGAGCAAGCATTTCCTGTAAAGAGAGACCCAGCACTACATATGTAGTGATCTGTTGATGAGCGTGGATCTATAAGCATTGCAGGTGTTGACTTTCTTTAAAGACAAAGCATATATACAGTGGACCCTGTTTATATTTTTTAGTGTTTTACTTACGGCAATACATTAACTTTCAGGGCTAATCTATTTTGAAGAGTTTAGCCAGGTCCAGCCGAATTGATTAACACACGGTCCAACAGAATTAGTTATGTGAAATGCAGAAAGGAAGGATACCAAGAGTCACAGCAGTTCCACCATAATGTGAACTGGACTGGCCAAAGATAAGTGGGAAGAGGTGGAAAGGAAGTACTATGAGTTACAAAGTACCATCTGCTCCTCCTTATTTTGCTTCTTTATCCTCCATCCTGTCCCCGATTCTAGGTATGAGTACAGAAGCACACATGCACATGCAGTTTTTCTGGTATAAATTTGTGCATCTTAAACAAGCAGCTGATGAGTTAGTTGTCCATGTTCCCATGTAGCTAGCACAATTTTGATGCTGAATATGTGCTGTGTGATAGTAATAGAGAGTCACAGTATAGTCCTTCTTCAGCTTCTGTGCAAAGTAAATGCAGTGGTAATGTTAGATTTTTCAGAGGTGCCTAACAGAGATTAGAAAGCTAAATCCTTCCAAATTATGGACGACTTACTTGAAATCCACAGAAAAATATAGAACATTCTGAGTGAAATTCTGTCTCAGAAGTCTGTGGGAATACTGCCACTTGAATGGAACCAGAACCTCAGCAAGGGACATAGAGCTGATCTTGACACTTGAGACCCCAAGGCAGAACCCAGCCAAATTCTTTAAAATTAAAATTTTTAATTGGTTTCACATTCCTTCCTGATCTTAAAAGATTCCTTTCACTATTTTTGAGTTTCATATTAGTATATGGTACAGTACAGTTAACTTATTTGTAATCTTAGTAAAATTAAGCTTTTAGTTCTCCAGAGCCCAGAGGTGTTGTTAAATACTATCATTGCCCTTATTCAAATCTGACCTAGATATTGTGAAACTCTCTGCTCTATTATAGTGCTGCATGATATATATTTTACATTATACTTTTAATGAGTTAGCTTTTTAAAATTTTTATTAGAAAGGTGCATGTCATATGATCTTTTATCAAATGTCAATGTGAAAGCATGTGCTTTGTTATGTTTATCTGTAGCAGTACAGTTTATCTGTACAGTTTTAACCCTTCTGCTGTATTTTAATGTTGGTTTTAGAATTAAAAGCTTTAAAATGAGTGTCTTCTGAGTTTAAAGTCTTCCAAACAGAAATGAGTGATGAGTGACCATTTGCAAGCTTGTTTGATTGACAGCCTTCACCACTGACATGTGCTTGGCTAGTATTCAAATTCTGCTGAAGACCGTAGCGAGAGTCATGTTGACTTCAAAAGGCTTAGAAACTGGTGGTTATCTACAAAAAAAAGTACAGCTTGAAGAAAACCATTGTCAGCCTACCTCTCTGTTTTGCTGTTATCTTTTGATCCTTTTGAATCAGATTATTTTCTAAGGACCGTTGAATCTGCAGTATCTCTCCTGAGGCTTCAAGCAATAGTCCTTAGTAATGTCAGTTTTAGAAATACAGGGTAATGAATGTTATAGATGCAAACAGAAGACAGAAGTGTCCTCAGTTGATGGGCGAGTATTTAAGATCTATCTCAGACATTTTGACAGATGTAGTCAATGGCTACTGCTGTATTTCATTGTCAACTACTGACGCAACAGGCAAATTTTGGGAACGTGAGCTCTACTTGGTTACACAGATTTTTACTAGAAGTTACTTAGAATCCAGCCATCATTAGAGACTGTATGACACAGCAAATTCAGCAAAGGTGGTTGCAGAATAAACCCTGTGAGATACGCTTTGCTTTCACATCCTGGGAATGGCACAGATGCAGAGATCATTTTTTTCTGTATTGTTGTGCCCAAGCAGACATACCTATGTGCAATAATATATATAGTATAGGGAGAATTATGTATTCTTATATATGTAAAACATGTCTGGCTAGAAATATAACTGTATGGGGAGAGGCTAGTGCAAATCAATACCCAGTATACAGACACAAAATCGTTGACAATTGTTGCCTCAGCTTTGAACAATGCAAGCATCAGGTTCTGCTCTGCACAGAAATTCATGTACAAGGACAGGTGGTCTTCATAGCACCTGCAAACCAAAATGCTGTCCCATTTCACCACTCTCAATCTGTATCTTTTGTGGGGCAGCACTTGTGACTGATGTTACTGCGAATTCAGATCTCCAGAAAGTACTGCCATAGCTCCTGGTGTCTTTTACTGCCCAGGAAATGTGCAAAGGAAACTTATTGTGGCTGACACTGTACTGCTGACCAAAGTCTCGATAATCTTGCCAATGCAGGAAAGCATTCACCAGCTGGTAAAGCTGAAGCGTGATAACCAGCATGGTGCCCATCTGTGAGATGCTTTAAATCCACAGAGATTCACGCCCCAGATGTGGAATTACTCAGCAAATCTAGCTAGTATTCTTTTCTAAAATGGCATTCTATACAGATAAATATGTGATGTGTTCCTCCTTTCCTAGGAGATTATATCCCTACCAGAAAATGGGAAAGCAATTGTAATAACATCTGAAGAACTGAAGGCGATATGTACTTGACCGATCACTTCGGTTCTTCACTCCGTGGACATTCATTGTCTATGGTTACACAAAATAATGCAGAGGATACTAATACGGTATTCATGATGTGATGATTTTTTGGAAACATTGTGCATTTGTATTGTTTATTGCAGTTCCATCTACATACAGGTGAGGAAGCAGGCAGGTATATGAAATAAATCACACAATGCAACAACAGACTCATGAAAGTATTTAATTAGATTGATAAACCTTCACTATATTATTTCAGTTTGAATGTTGAGGAATAGATTGAATAACCACAATATTTTAGAAAATTCCAAAAAGTAAAAAAAAAAACCCCAAAAAAACCAGTTAAGGTATTTCCAGGTGTAAAACTTCCTAGATTTTATTCAAACCATTGGCATTGGAAAAAGACTGTTTTGCCACTGAAAAGTTATTCTTTATCCCCTAGACTAGGTAGCAAATGTCTTTTTTATTAGCTTGTTATCGATATATTCAGAGGGTCTCCAGTTCCATGGTTCTTTTTGTGTAAACGGAGGAAAGTTATCTGCTTCTTCCTACAGCTAATTAGTCAAACCAGAAAAAATAATTTATTTAAAGGAAAGTCAAATGAAATCAGGTGTTTCCTGCAAATAGTGCAAGGGCATAGTGTTGAGCCTGACTGTGCAGTCAGAAGATGCAGGGTCTCTTGAAGATCTGTGTATGAAGAACAGATTAGTAAGAGGTTCCCCAGCATGTAGAACATCTCTCTCCCACCCCACTCAGACTGCTAAAAGTTATCAATAGCCCTTCCATCTGAATTGACCTCAATAGCAAGTCTTTGGTTTTTTAAGTGTGTCTTTCTGGGGCTGTCCTTTCAGACCAATATAAAGGCAAGGCTATGCAAGATAATTCTGATTATTCTCCAGCTGGCTAGCATCTGCTTTTCAGCTAATGAGTACTCTGTCCTCATAATTCCTGTCTGAATTTCCCCTACTTCACACCAGTCAGTGTAAAACATTGGATTGTACATTAGTACATTCTAAATTGGAATTAAAAGATAAAATCAATGGCAATCCAATGTTCCAGAAAATCGGGGGAAAATCCCTTTCCTCCTAATTTAAAATTTGCTAAAATGCACTTTCTGATATAGAGATATAAACCAGTCTGAAACGTGAGAAAGTGAGTTTTGTAGAATTTGTTTGTGTGCGAACCCTCATGGCTGAAACCTTCCAATGAGCATGCACAAGTACATGATGTTATTTAGTGTCCCATAGTACACTAACCATGGTCCTTTGGTTCAGACGTGGAATTAAGCTACCCCACGTTCTGTATTTGCACCTCACCTTTCCACAGCACTTTGTCTTACATGCAAATCCATCCTTTTTGGAACTAACTTCTGGTGTTGGATTGAACAGTTTCACACAATACCAAGTTCGACCTTGGAGCTCCTTTTACTCCTACACCTTTGTGAATTTTGCCCTGGATTTCAATGGCAATATGTACTTCCCAGCCACTGAATGCCAAATACAAAGCTACTGTAGTGGTATCCTTGTGTTCGTGAGTCCACATAATTGCTAATCACTGCATTTCATAGCAAAATAAAATGGTCTGAAAATAAGCGTTTTGATGAGATCTGAGAACAAATCAGTGTTCCTTGCACCAGATCTCTAGTGCATACCATTATTTTTTTTTTTTTTTGTAGCTTTTGCATCCTGCCTTCAGGCAGAAAAACACTCTCTGTTCCTGCCTGAGAAGCCTGTTTAGGTTAAGCTACTAAAAAGAAGCTACATGTATGGAAGAATGCACTAAACATATTGCCTGCGTGCCCAGAATATAACACACTTCATCTATCAAAGTCATGAAATACTGCCTGTGAAGCCTTTTTGGTCTCTTTCACTTTCATGAATAATACTTCTTTTTCTGTTCTTTCCTCACTACAACAAAGTACAGAGACATATTTTCAAAGTATTTAACCCTTTTTCACTCCCGAAGTAATGAAACTGTAGGTTGAAAAAATACTAGTACTGAATCTGTCAAAACTGACCAAGGGATCAAGATTTTTACCAATAGTTTGGGGAAATGCTGAATGCAGAGCACTAGAAAACTTCAGTTCGCCATGGGCAAAGGAGCCAGGATTTCACAGTGGCTGGAATGAAACACAGTCACGGGACATTTAAACTCTGTTTTTCCTGTTGGAAAAAAACCGTGTCCTTAAAAAGCCACAATGGAGTTCTTCTGAGAACACTTCTCATAAAGGATGGAAGGGATTTTAAATTGCAACAATGGACTTGAGGCAGAAAATGTGGGTGAGGTGTCAGAAAGACAGAGCAGATCTGAGCAGATCTCAATATATTGCTGTGCTTGTGCATTCTGTGACCTTTTCTGACAAACGTGTAATGTATATACACCTATGCATGGTGCAGTGTTTGTAAGTAAAAACATCAAGTATAAACACTTCTGTGTGCATCTGAAACAGGATAGTCAGGGCTAATCCATGCAACTGTTCTGAACAGAAAATGAACTGTGATTTAAAAACCAAATGATAGCTGGATCTCCTTGCCTGATAAAGGGTTTGGAGTTCCTCCACTGAGAGGACTGATAAATTATAGGTAATGCTTACTGCTGAAAGTTTGCAAAAGAGCATTAAAAATGAATTCTAGATCCATTCTCTGTGTTGTTTCTGAAACCCAGAGATGAAAAGGCCTATAGTACCAGAGATGTAACACACCTGCAGGCAGCTGGCCTGGTAGGGGTGGCTCGTTCAGGCTTGCTGCAGAGTGGAAATGGGCTCAGCATGAGCTGCTGTGCAGCTGATGCCCCATGCTGTGTATTAAAGATGTGTTGAGAAAACTCCTCTAATCTATATAACATGAAACTCTTCTGCAAGTTTTAATATGATTGATAGTAGAAAATTACACAGAGACCTTTCAAGACTCAGAAAATCTCCCATGTCAGAAGTGCATTCTCTAGCAGTATGGCTTTGCTGGCAATGTGTTGAGATTCAGGTTTCTGAGTGCAGATTGTGCTCTGCCTTTAAATAGATCAGTCCCTAAATGCTCATGGAAACCAGGCTGCGAGTGCCTTTGAGGCCTGACAGTCACCCATGACTAACTCATCTCTACAGCACCTTTAGTGTGAAAGATATTAGATGGATACACAAAATCCCAGGCCTCTGCTGCAAGAACTGACAATTTAGTTGGATGTCTCAACGTAACAACTTCCATGGGATAGATGCAGTGTCAGATTCTACCACTCCAGTCAAGTGCAGGAGCTCACTCTGCAAACTGTCTGGTATGTGCTCTCTATGTGACTCTGCTAATGACAATGTAATAAACAGTTAGTGCTACCAGGACTGTGGAGAGGTTGGATCAGACAGGGAGGAACTGCTGGTGGAAGAGCACCAGATTTCTGCAGAACTCAAGATCAAGAATAAAACACTGGTCCTGACCTGAGTACACTCACCACTGACTCATTTGGTTCCAGGCAAAAAGGGCCAGATATTGTTTAGTGCTCTAGGAGGACAAAAGGCAATTTTCTGTTAAAGGGTAGGCAGTGATCAGCTTGGATAATTGTAAAAATGCTATGTATGACAACAGAAATAAATAATAATAAAAAAAACAAACCACAAAATTGTCCTGTGTACAGCTGATCTGTATAGCACATTGTTTCTTAAAAGAAGGTAAACTCCACTGTAGCACTATGCCAAATGCTATTCTAAAAATAAATCTTATCTATCCCACGAACCTTCTCTGAATGTCCAGCTCATTGGTTTTCTTCAAACACTAATATGTGCCCTGCCACCCATACGATAGGACCAAGAAACACCTGGCAATTGGTTTCAATGAGACCAGGTGTTAACCCCACAAACAGAGCTCCACTACAACTGCATGCATTGTTTGGAGGGTAGCATTGAGGAGAGAAGCAGGATTTAGACCCAGAGGTGTTTTAAAGGTAGCAAGAACAGAAAGAAGCTCTCGCCTCCAGGCCACGGCTTGGTATCACCCAAGCTGTGGCATCCTGAAGCCAAGTTCAGATCCAAGACTAGAAGCTGCCTCTGAAAAGCAACGTGATTATTCCTGTTTGTTCCACAATCAGCACTGTTCCTACAAGTTCTAGCGGCCATCAGGAGAGACCCCATCAGCTGAACAAAAATAAAGCCCCAGTAATTCTCTGGCCTGAGCATGGAGTCTACAGAAAAAGCTTGAAGCTTCTGTCATGCTGTCTTTGATCAAATAAGCAGTAGATTCCTACTGGCTAAACTACAGTGTATTAAAAAAGTGTACTTTATTTAAAAAAACAACCCCCCAAAAACTTTCCTTTTTAAATGGCCAAATTCTTATATTTAAAATGGCCAAAAAAAACCCTATTCCCATTTATTTCTCTGCTTAACTAGAAGAAAAGAAAATAAAAATCACAGTGAGGTTTCAGAGGCAGTACTAATTTATTTCTGTAACTTCAAATTCTCACATGTTCAATAAAAAACCTCAGTGGATTATGGTGGATTAGCCTAGAAATATTGCTTAAACTTGTATTTTGTTACAAAATCTTACCTCAGCTAAATGAATGGAGGAAGGACATTGCCTGTAAATACGATGTTTTAAACATACATTTTGTTCTACCGTGGGAATTTTTCACTCCCGTTAAACTTTGCTTTAATACAAATACTTTCTTGGTCTTACACTAACAACGGAATAAAGCACGACTCAGATCTGCATGGCTGTATCTCAAGTCATATGTTTATCATTCCATTTTTCTCTGGAGTTTGCTGTCTTGCCTTGTAAAACCCCATATAACTTTTGACAGAGAACATCTAATCCTAGATAAAATGGAAAAAGTTGTCCCCTTCCTATATATATTTGCAGAACTGTACAAATCTAGGTTCCCAGCAGGCTGACACTTTGCTTTCTTACGCAAGGCAAGCAATTGCTAACAAACCCGGCAAAGGCAGTACGCAGCTACCTGGCAGCCTGTTTTCTCATGGTGGGTCTGACCTTCAGGGATGCTCAGCACCCATGGGCACACCCTGAGACCCTTACCTGCTTCCTCTGGGAACAGAATGCAATGAAAGACCCTACTCCGCATCACGTCCATCAGCAGTATTTTAGCTGTTGGCCTCAGGGTCATGAAATAACGACTTGCCTGCATCATCAAAGAGCTGCTCTGTACATTGCAGAATAAGGTCCTGCAGTGACTAAGTCCTGCAGGAGACAATCTGCCAAACAACAGAGTGCTTTTATGTGGAAGTGGGAGTTGCGCATGTCAGGGAGAGGATCTGTTTTTGTGGAATTCCTTTGCTCAGTGGATAAAACTTAGGTTGTACAGTACCATTGCTGCAGGCCAGAGCAGCAAAACTGCCTGTAGTCATCTATTCAGAGGCCGTACCTGACTCAAACTAACTAGTATTTTTTTAATTTATCCTAATAGTATTCTGATGCCCCACCAAAGCCTGATCAAAGCATTAACATCTTGTTTGGTCTGAAAGAAACCAAACTGTCTCATTTAAAAAAATTTTATTTTCTCCTTCTGGAAACCTCTGCAGAGACTGGTTGTCTGTAATGATTTGATGTAAGTTTCCAAACAAATAAACTGGTAGATGCATAAAGTTTCCATTCACTTTCCAAACAACTCCATGGACAGCAAAGAACGTCTTGCTTCAGTGGAAAATTCCTTGCCACTTCCTACACATTCGAGGCTGCTACAAAAAAAAGAGAGTTTTTCTTCTTTCCTACCCTGGTAACTCAATACATTTGTCTGGTACAACTTATGGTTGACAAAAAAAACCCAGGTAAGTAAGAACAGCTGTTAAGACTTCCCTCACAGAGGAATGTTTTTTGGAGTTGTGAGAGTTTAGTTATAGGAACTGGGACTTGTGAGACGCTAGCAAATTACTCTATGCTTTAGTAACCATTACTCTAAGAACTTAACCCTTAGAGCAGCTGTTTAGCATTCACATCGTATTATAGCACATCTCTTGTTACCTACATAGTAGCGGCCAGATAAGGTTTTTATACACATCATGGAACATGCAATTCACTGTTGGATAGAATAGCCAGGATTTTTGTCTCTGTAAGTTGCAGGCTCAGATTTTGAATGGTTAATCCTCATTACTCACTTCGTATTTTTCTTGTTATGTATCCATAAGCCATGAACAAACCCATGTCAGCCAGGTCCTCTGTCCCCTCCCCCCAGCAAAGCATGGCTCTGAGAGCCCTGAGTGGACCCCTCCCCCCAGCAAAGCATGGCTCTGAGAGCCCTGAGTGGACTGTAACCATTTATCAACCATAAAGAAACATCTGGCATTTTAGAAAAGGCACGTGAAAATGACGTTTTCAGAAGAGTCAGATCCAGCTCTGAACACAACACATAGAATTCTATTGCCTAGGCAACTTTAGAGGTACTGAAATGTATTTTTAATATCTGAGTCCACTGACATCTGCTCCTAGTCTCTGCAAGAACTGTGTCATGATCACGTTGTAATCTCCTTGTCAAGTATGCCTATAGAATCCAAAAGTGTTAGCAACATTCCAATGAACTCAATACTGGTGGCGAACGAAGCTAAAACCTGTACTTTGCAGGTACTGATGATGGATTAGCCTTTGAAAACTCCTCTGAGCCTATCTGGCTGCTAGGAGACTTTCAGAAGAGCCCAAAGGGTGAGCACATGGATTCCTTGAAGCAGAGGAAAATAAAATACTGCCAGGAAGAAAAGAGACAAATCACTTCTACGCTCCCTAACATCAGCCAGCTATTGGAGTGCATGCTGACATCTCTCAATCCCTCCCAAAATGGAGCGATGCTATTGCTAAGACCCATTCATCTATAGAGCATGACATTCTTTCCTACATACAGCTCCAGAGTTTTGATTCAGCTCTTGGTATCAGCTGGCAGCCACTGCTCCCCTCCTGCCAGTGTGTCTATGGGCTTGGGTACAACTGGCAGCAGGAAAACAAAATAAGAGGGAAAGGGAGAAAATCAAATTAAAATGTAAATTTTTTTTCCAAGATGAAGAACTGAATTGTTTAACCTTTAAACATGCTTGTTTACTTACAGAAAGAGTATTTCAGGCACAAAAGGTCTGAGTATCAGTCACATACCAGGTTAAATTGTAATAGTATCAGGATTGTCCCATGCAGTGCAGTCAGCTATATTATCCCCTATCAAGAAGTTGAAATTGTAGTTTTTGTATACATACATATATATAAAGTATGCATCTTTCACACTATGGTCTCCTGGTCTGAGCTGACTCCAGCAGGGTTTATGTAACAACAGTATCTGTCGTAAGGGCTGTTCTCCTTGTAAGAGCAGACAATGATACTATCTTTAGGAGCAACAAAAATGTTGTCTTCAACATCAGGGCAAGCAGCGCTGTCCCTGGTGGGAGAAGAGCTCTTCCTCTCCAAGGCACTGTACATGGAGCCATCTCCCACAAACACATTCCCCGGCATCTCTGGGTAGCAGGTCTCCAGGTATCTCAGCATCTCCTCCTGCTCCACCTTTCTGATGAGACTCTTGCACTCTCCCATGGTGGTGGTGGTGGTGGTGGTGCAGATGGACACGGAGTCCTCGCCTTGCAGCACCCTCCTGTCCTTCCGGTACGCTTTCTCGGCCAGCTCATCACAACTCCCCTTGCCGGACTCCAGGTCTGAGGGGGTCCTCAGCAGCTCCATGACATCCCGGTCCTTGACTTCCTTGCAGCATGGACACTTGTTCTTGGGCCATTTGGTACAGCCATCAGTCTTTCTGGTGAGGGCAATGGCGGCGATGCCCGGCAGGCAGATGGCCGGCCCGATGGCCAGCAGCGGGATGTCCCCCAGGGTCTCCCCCTTGATGCCAGACACGGTGAACATGAAGCCGAACACCAGGAAGACACTGACGAGAGCCACCACCAGCCCCGTCCGGGGGTTGATGTCATCGGGTCTCATGGTCCGCGCCATCCTGCCGGCGTGCGAGGGACCGCTGCCCTTGGCCGCGGCGGCCCCGGGGACAGGGGACGGGCGCTCGCCGGCAAAGTGGCTGAAGTTTCCCGGACGGTGAAGCGCGGCGGCCCCCGACGGCCGGCACCGCTCGGCTGCCCCTCGGTGGGGCCTCGGCCGGGGGCAGGGGCGGCGGCGGGGCCGGGGCCAGGAGCCGTGCTGCCTGCCGCGTCCCCCCCGCTCCGCCGTGCGCCCCGCTCCGCCGTGCGCCCCCGCTCCGCCGTGCGCCCCGCTCCGCCGTGCGCCCCGCTCCGCCGTGCGCCCCGCTCCGCCGTGCGCTGCGCTGGGCGGGAGCGCCCCCCCGCCGGCGGCCCCGCCGCGCCCCCTCACGCGTGACGGCAGCCACGGGCCGCGCGGCTCCAGCCCTGCGGACGGGCGGGGGTGGGGCGGGAGAGACCCGGGCGGGTTCCAGCCGCCGGCGGGCGGGCGGGCGAGTGCCGCGGGGGACACCGGCCCTTCCTCCTCCTCCTCGCCCGGCGCCGCGCAGCCCCGCAGCAGCCGAGGGTACGTGCGCCGCCCAGGCGTGCCGCGGCGCGGGGGGCTGCGGGGTCGGTGGGCGCCGGGCTTTGGGAGCGCTCGGGGGAGGCTCGGGGGGGGTCCCCCCCGCCTGATGGCCGCGGCGGCTTCGCTGGCAGCTGCGGCCGCTCCGGCCGGGCTCCCCCTCCCTCCTGGGTGGCGGGGAGCGAGTCCGGGGCGCCCGCGCGGACCCCGACACGCGCCCTGCCCCGCGGCGCTGGGGACCCCCGCCCCCAGAGCCCCCGCCGCTGTGGGGCAGGGGTTTGGGGAGTAAATCCCCCGCCGGACAGAGAGCGGTCCTGTCCCAAACTCTGCTTCCCCGCGGTAGGCGCAAGCAAGTAACGAGGCTCAGGAGATGCTGTGATGCCGCTGAATTTCATCCCGGAGGAGGCCCTTAGTGGTAAACCTCTCCCGGTGTTATCCCCTCCCCAAGACCCCAAGAATGAATTTAGCTTGTTGGGATGCACCACACGGGGTTCCCCTGGAAGTCTAAGGCCAGCAATAAACCGACTGTGAGGGTGGTGTTCAGCCTCTGTGATGTGATGCATATGGGTGATGGTAATTCAAAGGATGTCGCTCTATCTGAATTAATATAAGAGAGGATCTGAAATGTGTGGCAATGTGGAAACACAGGAAGAACCTTATGAGCAGCAGCATGTTTGGGCAGGTGGCTTCAACATCTCATGTGCCAGTGACATAAAGGGGTAAATGCTTTTACCTGGGGCAGAGATACTGGGAGAGAAAAAGGGGTGATGCCAGAAAGCATCCAAGAGAATTAAGAAAATAAAAAAGGATATTCAGAACTAAATCGCTAAACTGTGGTTTCTGTAAGTTTTCCTGTTAATGTGATTCCTTTTCCTCATACTAGAAATTTGGAAAGCTCACAGAAGCCATTTTCGAAAACACACAAATACCCCTCATCTTTCAGCCAAGAAAAGGCCTGGGTTCATCCTCCCTACAGTACATCATGAACAAAGCACCTCTGTGTTCTAGATTTCCAAAGTGCCTTGCAGAGAGCAAGCCTGAGAATATCCTCTTGTTAATGGGCACAACTCCTGGACACTTTATTCATAAACAGGGTGACAAGCCTTTGCTGTCTTAATTTGAAGGAAGGGTAAGTCTGGGAACACAAGTACTCGTATCAGGGAGAGGTGTTTTAAGTCGGTGGCAATGGCCTGGTTTTGAGATTAAAAGTTTGTAAAAACCGTGGTCATTGTTTGAACTTGTCCTCCAGAAAGTTGTCCAGTAAAACCCACATTAAGCCTCTGAGCCGTTGCAGAGTGGGCTGAAATGGGAATGATTTGAACTGTTAGGAATACTTTCCATCTTGCCTAAAAGGCTTAAAAATCAAAACCTTCCACTTAGATTTCAGCACCAGTTAACTTCTACTTTCTTCAGCATGCAGGATTTAGCAGGGTGAGGAACAACTGTAGCATCTCAGCTCGTATTTTCTGGAGTGAGAATTTACTGCTTGTTTCCATCTGCTGTTATTCAGATATACAGCTTTTGTGTCCTCACGTTAGAATGAATAATGCCTTTTTTACCCATCTGCTAAATTCTGGTTGAAGGGAAAACTTCAGCCAGTCTGCCCCACATAGCTAAAATGTTGTAAAGGTTATGTTATTAGCAGGGTTATCTTGGTAACTAATGCCTAGAAACTCACCATTCCTGCTCCCTGACCATCCTTCACCTCCCCTCGAACATTTGAATAGTCTTTAAGATTTCGTGTTGTGTTGGAAACTGGGTCTTTTGCTGAAAAACTGTGTTGCTTGGGAATAGCTATTAGCTGTAGCTGTATTCATCAACGGTCCTTCAGAGAAAGTAGAACTGCATCAGTAGATGACACAGAAATGTAAATATCATTAGTGGCATCAGTGAAGGGGAAAAAATACTGTAAGAACTGAAGTACATGTCAGAAGATCTAACAGGAATAAAAATGGTCCATCAAATCTAAGCGACAGGTTTACTGAGGTGGAAGAGAGAACATCTACTTTGGAATGGAAAGCTCTTAGTGGGCAGAAAAATACCTATAGAAAATGTCAGGGCAAAGGTGGAACTAAACGCCTCCAATTTGTCCCTTTGTAAGCAGTTGCCTAGACTAACAGTATGAAGATTGTATGCTTCCTGGGGCCGGGGGGGGGCGGGGGGGGGGGGGCGGGGATAGAAAAGGGAAACCAACCACCCTATTCCAGGAAAGGATATTACATTTGTTAACATTGTTTTTCCAAGCTAGAAATCAAGGTATCAGCAAGTATCCACTTACATGATTGAGCAGCAGTGCAATGGTTGAATTTTCTATCCTGCTCATAACTAGAGAAAAGACTCCTTTGATGTGAAGCATCTCTCTGTTATGGCGCCTTACACAAGTTTGGGTTAGCTAGTGCAATGGCTGAAAATCCAAAGTATTAATCGAACAGATGATGGCAGTGATCAATGATCTTTTATTGCTGTTATACATAACTTAGGCTGTTCACTCAAAGCAAAATTGGAGCTGAATTCAGGGGAAAGGTGTGTTCTTACTCTGCACTATGATTTTGTCAGCTCTTTCAGTACTGGTCTAATTGGATTAACCTCTGGAAAGAGGCTTTTGGGACGATCCAGGATTCATTAAGGGAAGGCTGTGAACAAACATCCTTTACCAGGGCAGGCAGTATGCTGATACTTGACACGGATTACGTGTCAGGCGTGAATAAGGATATTAAATGGTAAGCCACCATGTTCTGGACTGGGGCACTAATTTCAGCTTGCTCACCATGCGTTTCCCCTATATACTCAGTTAGATACAAACCCCTTTTCCTGTGCCACATAACGGTGTAGTGTAACTGATAATCAGGTAGTGTATGCCGTCCTCTCACTATTTGAAATTCATAACTGGAAGTAGTGGCCACTGTTGCTAAAATACGTAACCACTATGCAGGTTGAAAGCCACTACAAGGTGTCACCTACCCTGCTCGTTATGGCTGTGGTGTGGAAGCTGGAAAACTGCAAATTAGAGCTGACTTCAAATAGAAAATAAAGAGTTAAAATAAGCTAATTCAAAGTGCAGTGACTATTGTAGCGTTACTTGTGTTAAATATCATGGGTGCCCAAAAGTACTCAACGCCCTTTTTTATAATCTTGATGGTCAAATGTAAAATATATAAATTTGAGTGGCCCCAAATGAGTAAAATGATGTTGAGCATTGGCTAGGAAGGTGGGAACTTCAATGTGTCAAAGACCTGAGAGTCTTCAGTAGCCCTGGTCTCATGTAGTGGTCTGAGCCCAGGGCATCTATATAGGAATAACTCGTCCTTGCAAAACAGTTGGATCCCTCAGATAGGGATGACCCCACCTTCTTTTTTATTTCCACTACTTTTAGCAGTTGCCACCTCAACAATGCAAATGCCTAGTCTGCCTTTGCTGACCAGTTGTATTGGTGCTGAAATACCAAGAATCAGCCAGTTGGGGTGCTGCAAGCGCACATTGCCAGCCCATGTCCAACTTTTCATCCACCAGCACCCAAAGTCCTCCTCCGCAGGGCTGCTCTTAATCCTTGCATCCCCAGCTTGTATTGATACAGGGGTTGTTCCGACCCAGGTGTAGGACCTTGTTGCAGTTGCCCATGTTGAACCTCATAAGGTACACTTCTCAAGCTTGTCCATCCCAAGAACAAGGATGGCACCCCATCCCTCACGTGTGCCAACCACAGCACTCAGCTTGGTGTTGTGTGTAGAGTTGCTGAGGGTGCGCTTGATCCCACTGGCTATGTCATTGATGAAGGTATTAAACAGGACTGGTCCCGGTATGGACCCCTGAGGGACACCATGCATCGCTGTCCTCTGTGTGGACATTGAGCCATTGACCACTACTCTCTGGATGTGACCATTCAGCCAATGCCTTACCCACCAAACAGTTCACCCATCAAATCCATAACTCTCCAACTTAGAGAGAAGAATGTTGTGGGAGACCGTGTCAAAGGCCTTAGAGGAGTCCAGATAGGTGACATCTGCAGCTCTTCCCTTGTCCACTGATGTAGTCACTCCACCGTAGAAGGCCACTGGGTTGATCAGGCTGGACTTGCCCTTGGTGAAGCCATGCTGGCTGTCTCACATCACCTTCCTGTCCTCCACGTGCCGTACCACAGATTTCTAGGGAAGTCTGTTCCACGATTTTCCCAGGCACAGAGGTGAGGTCAGTAGTTCCCAGGGTCATCCTTTCTACCCTTTTTAACAATGGGTGCAGTGTTTCCCTTTTTCCAGTCACCAGGGACTTACCTGACTGCCATGACTTTTCAAATATGATAGAGAGTGGCTTGGCAACTACATCAGCCACTTCCCTCAGGACTCTGGGATGTATCTCATCAGATCCCATAGACTTATGTATGTTCAGGTTCCTTGGGTGCTCACGAACCTGATCTTCTCTTACAGCGGGAGGGGCTTTGCTCCCCCCAGTCCCTGCCTTGGGGGAGATTGCCAGTGAAGACTGAGGCGGAAGAGTCGTTCAGTACCTCAGCCTTATCCTGTTCTGTTACCAGTTTGCCAGTCATTTTCTTTGGGGGAAGGTATGCTTTCTTTTACCTTTCTTAATTACTGTGGAGCAACATAAACAGCTACTTAGATAAACAACTTTAGAGATGTCACATCATTTCTGGTGTAGTAGGTTTGATGGTACAGATCAGAAAAGAATGGACCAAGATGGTTGTAGTGAAAAGGGTACCAGCTGAGTGACACTTAAATAAATTTTCCTGGAACTTCTTTCTTAAACCCTTTTCTGAACCTTTTGTTTTGCTGATCTGATTGTCCACTTCACTCAGTGGTGTTTTGTAAAAATGGAGCCTTTCTCTGACCAGGCAATACTGTAGAATATGGAAAGGTGTGTGTAGCATGTTTGTTAGTATCCTTAAGGGAGATAGATCTGGGAGGTGGAGTTTTGAATTAATACATTACAGCTGACAGCTGGCCTATCTATAACATCTCAGTCATACCATATGAAGACTCCACAAGCCCTTAGTAACATCACAGGCAGAATCAGACACTTCTTTCCACCTTCCAAGCTTTAAGGCAATGCTAAAACTTGACACAACTTGATACTGCTTCTAAGGGTGGGATCATGTAGGATTTACCTATAATTTGGATATGAACATGACTTGTTTTGCTGACAAGTTCTGTGTGAATTGGGATGCTCAAGTTTCGAGCTTTTCCAGCAGTGTTGTTCTGCACATATTTGAGCCACCCCATTCACTTCTGTAGACTATGTCACCCTGCTGAGGTCATTGGCACTCCAAACTGGCTCAAGAACTGCTTCACAAAGTCATCCGAGTTTACTATGTATAGCAGGTACTCCTTGCTGAAGGTGGGTGCTGAATGCCATATCCATCTCCAAGCCTTCTTTAATGTGTGTTTTCTTGGCCACACCCACAGAAGGAAATACTAGCTAATTTGTGCTGTGCAAATGTGTGCTGTGGTCCTCATATGCCTCAGTTTGCAAAATTCTTTTCCCCGTTTGAAAAAGCTTGTGGTTCACCCAACTCCAAATACTAACAAATAACATATATTGGTATATAACTTAGTTATATTTTTTAGGGGGGTCTGTCTAGCCGGATCCTATGGCTCTACCAACCCTCCTTACAGCTATCAAAGCCCCAGGCAGTTCTCTGTGTTTTCATGTCCTCAAGGACAAGAAGTTCACCTGACAGAGAATTTTTGGACTCTGGCTGTTCACTAATGCCCCCAGGTATTGATCTTTTCAGGCAGTCAGTTGTGCTTGGCCGCTGCTTGCTGGTTGATTGGCCATAGATCAGATGTGAAAGGACTCTGCTAATGAGAAAGTCCAATCAAGAAACAAGTGGCAAGAGGGAGACAGCAGATGCCTGAAGGGCTTGTGCTTTGCCACCAAGCCATCACACTAGGAGTGGGATTCAGAAACCCTGGTAATGAGTCATGCATCGGTCTTGAGGTGACCTTGGGGATTTCAGCAGGGTTGCTGTGGAAGAGGTACAAGCTGTTGTATAAGTCACAGCACCAGACAGGAAATTTGCACCATAGGAGCAATACCCTGTCCCTATAATTCAATGGGAACTCTGTGTATCTGCATCTTTCTGCTTGCTGTACTTTTTTCTTTAAGGGTACTTCTGATCGAATATGCTTTACTTCTTGTATCTAGAAGTACTCAGACAAAAGATGCAATGATCTCAGGGAAGTCATTGACAAGTACTGTGTGTTATGCATAATGGTGAATAATAGGTATCTTGCTTTGTCCCAAAGAACACAGCAAACTGAAGCCCACACTTCTTAAAAGGGGTCTCTAATTGGAGTCTCTAATTGGAGAGAGAGGGAGGGAAAATAACCCTTGTCAGGTTGTCTTGATCTATCTTTACAGAGGCAGCTAATGATTTCTGATGTGCTGAAACACCTTTAGAACAGTTTTAACCATATTAATGTAGAAATGAACCACCTATTGGGTCACTCAAAATGAATCATTCTTTCTGGGAAGCTTGCTGACACCATTCCTGTCTGGTTAGGAAAAGATAGTAAAAAAACCCAATTTAACTGATCAAAAGAGTACCAGCAATTCATATTACTTGCAGGCTCTGGAAGACTTTAACTTCCCAAACCAACTAAACTTGAAGAAAATGAAAATGGGAATGGATACAATCAAATCCCTAGTCTGTGTCTGATTTAAAAAAGGTAGGTATCTCTTTTTAAAAAAACATCTCATGCTGTGGATGTGAAAGAAACAGTGAAATCTTTGTGATAACAATCCTGTTTATCTGCCCTCTGATTACTTTGTGCCACATTACTTTTTGAAAAATGTGGCAGCTAATCCTGGAAATCATTTCCAGGCATACAAATGACAAGAAAATAATCAGGAGCATTCAGCACGGGTTTACGAAGGGGAAGTCATGCTTGACCAACCTGATAACCTTCTACAGCAAAATCACTGGCATAGTAGATGAGGGGAGAGCAGTGGATATCTACCTGGACTTCAGTAAGGCCTTTTGACACTGTCTTCTATAAGATCCTCATAGACAAGCTGTTGATGTATGGGTTGGATGAGTAGAGTGAGGTGGATTGAAAACTGGCTGAATGGGCAGACCCAAAGTGTGGTGATCAGTGTCACATCTATTTGGATGCCAGTGACTAGTGGTGTACCCTAGGGGTCAATAATGGGTTCTTCAGCATCTTCATTAATGATCTGGTGATGAGGCAGAGCACACCCTCAGGAATTTTGCAGATGACACAAAACTGGGAGGAGTGGCTGGTAACACAGGGTCATGGTGCCATCCAGAGGGACCTCAAGAGACTGGAGAAATGGGCTGGCAGAAACCTTTAGCAAGGATGAAACTCAACAAGGCAAAGTGCAAAGTCCTGCACCTGGAGAGGAGCAACTCCAGACACCGATATATATCCTGAGGGGTGCCCAGCTGGGAAGTAGCTTGGCAGAATAGGATCTGGGGGTCCTGGTGGACACCAAGTGGACCATGAGCCAGCAGTGTGCCTTTGTGGCAAAGGCGGCAAATGGTATCCTGGGCTGTGTTAGGAGTGTTGCCAGCTAGTTGAGGGAGGTGATACTTACCCTCTACTGAGAGTTGGAGTATTGTGGCCAGTTCTGAACTCCTCAGTACAGTAGAGTCCATTGAAGGGTCATTAAGACAATTCAGGGAATGGAACAACTCTCCTATGAGGAAAGGCTGAGAGAGCTGGAACTGTTCAGCCTGAAGAAGTCTCAGGGGGATCTCAATGTATATAAATACTTGGAGGGACAATGCAAAGAGGGCACAGCAAAGCTCTTTGTAATGGTGCCCAGTGACAGGACCAGAGGCAGTGGGCACAAACTGAAACACAGGAGGCTCCCTCTGAACATCAGGAAACACTTTTTCACTATGAGGGTGACCAAGCACTGGCGCAGGTTGCCCAGAGGGGTGGTGGAGTCTCCATCCTTGGAGATATTAAAAAGCTGTCTGGACATAGTCCTGGGCAACCTGCTGTAGGTGACCCTGCTCGAGCAGGGGGTTGGACCAGATGACCTCCAGAGATCCCTTGTAACATGCACCACTCTGATTCTGTAATGGCAGAGAAAATGATGGATGACTGTGAACATGTGTGCATGCATGGGCTGAGCAGCCCCTCACCACATGTGCAGGGGCACCGGATGGAGGAGAAGGGCAAGGCATGTATTACCAGAGAAAAGGATGCAACCCACTCTCTTTTCACCACAAGGAGGTGAAACCTGTTTGGTGCACCAGGAGTTCTCTGTGGGGAGGAGTGCAATGTGACACAAGGCAAGGGGCAGCTGTGTGCCTGAATAACCTCAGATCTGTTTCTTTCAGGAGGCAGCCTGTCTGATCCCCATCAAGTGCTGATGGCTTCCCTCCACCGTCTTCTCCACTGGGACTGTCTGCTGTCACATGGCTGGAGGCACTGGAGCTGCTTGCTGCAGTCCCGTGGTGGCTCTCCCACTCTTGGGCACTTCCTAGGCAACTCCCCTTCCCGCTGCCTTTGGTGGATACCAGCTGCTTCACCTGCTGCAGCCTCGCCAGCCAGGTATCTCAGGTGTTTCCTCTGGCAATGCCCTCCAGCAGCTGTGGGGCCACACAGGGTCCTCCAGAGGACATACCTTGCCTCAGCCCAGCTAGCTGCTGGTGATGGGCATTGTGAAGGGCTTTCAGGCCTTTTCTGAAGTCCCAGGGGAGAGCGATGTACTCCAAGACAGGTATTTGTCAGCTCTGCTGTCCTGGTGAGTGATACCCAGAACTGGCAGTTAGGGTGGCTGGGGATCAAACCTACAGCATGTCTGCACTGTGCAGTTCCACTTCTTGTATTTGACCTTCAGGTGGGCCAGAGACTGAGGTCAGGGAGTGACAGAAGTCTGTCCAGGCTCCCACACTGTGAGCTGCTGGAGACTGACTGCAGAGGAGATGCTGTTCAGGTTTGTACCCACAGGTACTAGCCACGAGGAGTTTTGGAAGAAGGAAAGGAGGAAATGTTTTCCTCCGTGGATAGTGCACCAAAGGGGTGAGAAGGGGTAGTAGCTGTAAGGTCTCTGTGATAGAGTGGGGAAAAATCAGGAGATGTTCTGTTGTCCACACGAAAATGCCTGCGCATCACCATGGCCCTTGCATGCCTCTGGCTGTCTAAAAATCAAGAACTGACCTGTGCAGGCACCATTCATAAGAGCCCTCTTGCCTCTGTACTGGCTAAATGTGTACCTGACTGACCTCGGTGCCCTGCCAACTAATTGGGCAGTTATGGGGGCAGCTTCCCACGTTCTGATACTTCCTTTCTGTGCACTCACCTCCTTTTCTGCAGCTGTGCCCACACTACCCGCTAACTAACAAAGCCATTGCCAATGGTTGGATGATGATGATGACTGTGAGCTAGTCACAGTGCTGCCCTGTGTCAAGCAGCAGTGTTTAAAGGTAGGGTTATGTGTTCATTTGCTGGGAGAGCAGCTGTGTGAATGCTTTAGGCATAAAATACATTATAGTGTTTACCTAGATGAGGAGATGTGTAACCATAAAGGGTGAAGGATGGTGATGGGGAAGGACTTTGCCAGTTACACACCTTTCAGTGTAATAGGCTGTTCTTTTATTTCAAAGGCATTCACTGCAGAGGGGTGTGTTAAAGTTTTTATTGCTGTGCACTTGGACTGATTGCAACACTTAAAGCTGGTAAAAAGCTTGGTTGCTAATATCAGGGGATATCAAACAGCTCCTGATTGCAAGTGTGGGTGTACACATGCTGCTAATTCACTCCCTTTCTGTAGAACAGACCTGTGTCTCTGAAGAAACAGGAAAGGATGCTGTAAAAACAACTACACTACATATGTTGCAGAGGAGGAGAAGAGCACAGGAAGGTCTCCAGCCAGCCCCTGAGAGTGAGGAGCTGGTGCAAACCAAGCCTCTGAACATGGGCTTAAAATGGCAAAACCTGGCCCCCTGCCTACCCTCACCTCCCCAGCACTCTGCCTGACATGGAGGCAGCTCCCCTCAGACAAGGACAGTGCTTACTGTCCCCCACAGATGGGTTTAGCCTTCCTGCTGGGTTTGGAGGGCACCAGTGAATGTTTACCCAATGTGGTTACTGTGGTTGGCCCTTCCCAGCCCGTCACAAGCCACCTGCTGTTGAGTTCCCATCTTTACCTCCCATATCAGGTGTGAGGTGCCCTGTGTCCTCTGTGAAAGGATCTCCAGCCTACAGAGAAGGTGCTTGGGACACAGGGCAGGGTCCTTTCTTGCTCTGCAGTCTGCTGTGAGGTATTGTGCAATGCACGTGTCAAGATTTTTTAATTCACTTCCACCAAAGAATACACCTTGCACTGCTGTGGTGGTAGGGAAGGCATGGTAACAGAAGTTTCATAGCAGGCTTTTCTTTCCTTCCTGCAAATCACAGGCCTTTTCCACAGACTCTGGCAGCATTTTGGGTCCCCAGTGTACCACATGTGTGGGCACTGTCTCTTGAGGTAGGCTTTCACACCTCCACTTCCATAAGCCCTGTTACAGCAGGACAGCTGTCAGAGGTCCAGCCCCAAGGCATGCAGGTGAAGGCACTGCTAAAGGAGGAGCGGCAGTGCTCCCTGCTTCTCCAACTGCTACACCAGCTTGTGCAATGTCACTCTGACGCAGGGTAAGAACCCTTAGGTAAGCACTTCCTTGGGTTTCCGGTTGATCCCAAATGGCCTTTTCTCAAGACTCATTTTCATTTTCCATTCAGGAAGCAACCTTCAGTTGGAGCTGCGGGATTTGGGCACCAAAGACTCCACATCTGCACAGACAGCTCATCCCAGGCACAGGTGCTTGGCTTGAACACCCCTCAATCCACCTCCCTACGCAGAGTGAGCACGGATCAGTTTGGGACCCTCATCTGCTGCTCCCATGGTCTCTGAAAAGAAGCAGCCAGCCATCGGTGTATGCCGAGAAGTGCCTTGTGCTTTGACAGGAAGCTGCAATGTGGCAAGATAGTAATTAATTAGCCTCGTGCTGCCACAAGCATTTCCAGTCCCAGCTGAGAACAGACTAATTAAGAACCTCCCTGTGGTGTCTGTTTTAGATAACCATTTACTTTGATACAAATTAACAAAAGCTTTTCTAATGGTTTATTTCACGGGCGACTCATTAGATTAATTTGTGGGGCAAATAGCAGGAACTTGGATAGACATTTTGTGTTCCCAGCCACCAAAAGCTCAGACAACTTTGCTGAAGAGAACTCTGATTTTATCAAGGCAAAACACTTGGTTCCTTCGGATTTTTTGTGTTGTGTCATTTGTTCTCAGACATTACCTTAGACCAAGTCCAGAGACCTTCAAAACTGAAGGTGACCAGGTGACCTTGTGGGTGCTGGTTCTTAGGAACAGATTAATGTCCTGGCACCCTTGTACGTGAGTTGTCCAGCCAGGTCATCTGAGGTGCTTGCCGACCAAGCACCATGAGCACTGAGTGCACCCCATTATCGGTGTCTTCAGTATCAGCATCTCAGTGGAGGCTGAGGAACCAAACCTCATGCTACCCCTGTGATTCCCGTGTCTGTGACCATGGCAAACACTGATGCATGTACAACACCAGGGGTTTCACAGGATCCCCCCAAAAGCCTAAGAGAATCAGAAGAGGGCCCTGTGTCCCTCAAATAGCAGGCAGGAGTGTCCTTCCTTTCTACATTTGTTCTCAAATGTTAAGCTTGACCCTGCCTATCAACTGCACAAACACGGTTTGTCTTTAGGATGCTGCAGGAGTCTCGGATGTAATCTTGACCAGAGCAGGGGCAAGGGTTGACACGAAACCTAGAAGCAACCTCATTATCTCTGCTCCAGGACCTGTCTTAATGGGAAAACTTATGCAGGGGGATTTTACCTTCCCTTACTGCTTCTGCACTGTCTCTGTTTTCAAAGTATAGCTGCAAGGGTAAAATATTTAAGTCTGAGCCCAAATCAAGAGTGAGTGGAGGACAGCAAAGACAGCAGATTAGACATTACGTAGCAAGGGATCATGCAGTTTAGGAAGGGAACTGGGGCTTTGGACAGGAGAGAGCAAGAACTGGAAGGTCTTATTGGGGGAGCAGGGTGGCACCGTGGCAGCAACAAAATTTTCTGTGTGGTTTTCTGCAGGGTAGAATTCCCCAGGGGACTGAGATCAGGTACTTCTGTCAGCACTAGGATTAATTGGGAAGGTCCCTTTGAAATTAATGTTTGAGCACCTATTACCTTTTCTTTTTTTTTTTCAGGGGGAATACTACCCAGTTGCCTGTTTTTAAACACTGGTAGAAACTTAGGTTAGAGCCTCAGAGATTAATTTTTCTTTTACATTTGGTTGAAACTGCATTGTGAATGTGCATACAGAACAATTCTGCTGGAGGAATTGCTAAAGCTAGGGATGCCTCCCTACAGGTCATTTGCACAGAGTCACGTGTTCAGATGTACAGATCATCTTTGTTCAGGTGTACAGATCCTTGTTTGTTGATGAAGGGGAGCATTTTCATGCTTTTCTTCATAAAACACTGCCCCAAACCAGAATCCCTAGATTCTTGTCTAGGTTAGCTTATCGGTAGTGAAAACTCAAAACATTAGTGGGATTATCAATTTGCATTTCTCAGCACCTAATTGTGTGTTGGTTTTGCCTCAGTTCCCGCACCCCGTGCACCCCCCTGCCCAGCAATTCTATGTGAGCAGAAATGGGAACATTTTCCCTGTTTCATGGCAACAGAGCTATGCTGTGGAGATTCCACAAAGCCACACGCATTACAATTTTTATCCACTATTGCAGGCTGGCAGTGTGTAAGCTTTTTCTTCCCAGTTCTCTCTGACCCTTTTTGGATGCAAGCAGCTACAGCAAATATCAAACGTGGATTCATTTGCCATAGCTATCTGCTCTCCCCCTCCTAATCCTTAAGACCATTGATGATTTCTCCCAAAGCTGGATGCTGGGATGCTGGTGACCCACTTCCCAAGTCTGAGGGCATCATGGAGCATAGGGTAGCAGCAGTGCCCAGTGGCTCTGTTGAAGCTGAGTGCTGACAGCTGGGAAGCAGCAAGGGTTGAACACAATTGCTTCTGAAAGGCACACAGCGTACTTCTCCCCAGCAGATGTTTCTGCCATGGCTGCTGACAAAACGTGCTCTCAACTCACGAGGCCAGACTACTCGCAGGTGTAAACGCTCAGCCCTATCAGCTTTGTTTTTTTCCCACCAAGGAAATTCTCCCACCTGTGCTGTTTGCTAGAAGCCTCTGAGGACCCTATTAAGCAGGGAGGCTTCTAGACCTTTTTTCTGAGGAGTAGCTTTATTTAAGTGGCCTATGCCACATTGGTGGAGTTTGCACCATGGGCCTTTTCTGGATGATCCTCTGAGCATTTCACTGTGGCCTCCTGAAGTCAGTGGTCCTGCTGTACTAACTCCTACCTAGCACACTGCTCTCTCAGCTGAGATTAGCCTGCTAGGGTAGCAAATCTGTCTACAAGGGGCACTCCTGTCCACTGCTGAGTGCAGCTGGCAGAGCTGCAGTTGTCACTCCTTTCAAAACCATCAGCTGGTTTCTTTTCCTCTTTCAACTTTAAACAGCCATTTCCAAGAATATTGGGTGGTTTATAAGGACTCTGTGTGTGTAAGGCCACCCCCAAGGTGGTAAACTCACACGTTCTTTTTGCTTTGGTGTAACAGGCGGGGTACTTTGGGCACACTGCAGTGCCTAAGAGTCTGCCTGGCCTCTGAAGCTGACTTGATGTCTGCTGCTGATTTCCCAGAGCAGAAAATCTTCATGGGTCCATGATTCTAGGCAAAGTCTTGTAGGTGAGCTAGGTCTAAACTCCAAGTGACCACAACACACTGTGCTACATATTTCTCTGCACACGCTTGCTCAGCCCCAGCAGAAACACTGAAGAGTGCATTGTACCTCATTATGCAGCTTTGTGATTTTCAGACTCTCCCCAAATAGGCTTCTTTAATTGCTAGGTACTGTCTTGCCTTCAGGCCCCAGACAGTTGCATTCTGTTTGTTCTGAACTCCTGGCTCCCTGCAGGCACCAGGCTCTCTCAGGGAGAGTGCAGTCTCCTGCTAAACATGCTGGAAACAGGCCATGAGGAATATAGTCCTTGGGGCTTGAACCGGAGAGTGTGATCCTATTTCTCTACCAAGGGTACTGGTTCCTGTTGTATATCCCTGTCCTAAATCCCACCCTGTGCTGCCCAAGGGAAGCCACCAGCTGCTGTGTTATCCCATGGCTTGTTGCAGAGTTGCTGTCTTCTGCAAAGCAAGTTTCTAATGGTGTTTTAGAATTTATTCAGACCCTGTGTCCCTGTCAGGGTCTTTTCCATGTTTCCCATCCGGGTGCTAGCTGCAGCACATAGCCAGGCAGCAGGAGAAAGACTGGATAAAGAAATTCTCAGCAATGTTTATTTGACAGATTCAACCACTGTGCTCAAAGACCCTGTCATGGTCTCATTGAATTTAATAGACATTTTGCCAATAACCTCAGGAAGGCAGGATCAGATTCTCCCTGAGCTGTGGACAAGGCCATCATAGCTTTGGGAGAAATTAAATCCCTTCCCCTACTCTTTGGGTGGGGGGAAGAGGTGCGTATCATGCTTCCTCTTTGGATGATGCCTGTTTGCATAACTGGCAATTATCTGAGGCAGTAGCTGGTGTAGCGTGTGTCAGAGGAGCGTGCTGCGGTAGTTTCTCTCACCATCATGTGTTGAGCCCTGAGTCTGGTAGTTGAAGTCGTACTAGACAGAGCTGAGCTAAGGTTACCTCCATGATCGTAGCCATGCATTTCTAGTCTGTGCAGGTGCTGGTGCAGCAGAACCCAACTTAGAGCTTCCACTTCTTTTTATTCTTTCCTAACAGACTTGGTAGAGGAAGGAGTGTTGAGGTGATTACTCTGTCTTCTCCTGAGATTTATATTTTTGGAATATGTCTTAAATGTATTTAGGGAAAAGGGATGAAGTTCAGCACTAGCAGAGTAAATGTTTTGCTGATGGTAGCTCTCTCCCCCTTGATGTTAGCACTGAAATTGTTCTTGTATTCCTGAAATGCCTTTGAACACTTCATTTCTTCTTTAGAGTGAGCTGAGATAGTCCCTTGTGTGAAAGTTAACTTTGGGAAGAAAGCCTCTTACAAAAGCAAAGCCATGCCTGTGTTTAGACTCATTCCATCACCCTCTGTGGCATGCGAGCTGATTCTTCTTTTTATGCCTGTCACCTTCTCATTTCCTTTGGCTGGGATCCCTTTCTGCTGAACTGTTTGGAGGGCAGGCATTTCCCTGGCTGCCTGCAGATGAAAAGAGATCAGCTTTCAGCACTGAGTTGTGTAACAGCTGCCCACTGTCACCACAGAGCCGATTTGGGGATAGTGTCATCAGCTTTGTCAATCCATATGTCCCAGGGAGATTTTTAATGGATCAAAGCTTAAGTGCACATTAACTGGGTCAAATTCTTGAAAGTACATACAAGATCTGAAGTGATGAATGGGACATCCAACTTCCATTAATCAAACAAAAGTGTAATTCATTGATGTAAGTGGAAAGTTTCCATGAATTCCAGCTATCTATAAGTACATGATCTCTGAATGTTTGCCCCATGCTCACCTCAGTCTGTATATAAATGTGTGTGAATGAAAAAGAAAAATTTTAGTATTCTCTTCGCAAATTTTGCTTTGTTTTTTTAATAAAGCATGTAATTGTTAGGTTTATGCTTGCAAAAAGCATATCACAAAAAGACCAGCGTGAATAAATTCAGAGTTTCAGTTCGACAGAGATAGTGTAAAAAGGCCTGGTGGAAGCGTGCAAAGATGTATTGTAGCTTCCTAATAATAAAAATGCCTCACTCGTCTTAGATGTGGGACACTGTGTCCTGGAAGATTGCCTCTTGTTACCTCACAGCAGAGCGTTCTCCAGTGAGGCCATGCCCTGAATTGCTCTTTGCAAGTGAATTTCTTTCCGAACAAGGTGACAAGACCCCAGGGCTGGTAGGTCAGCACTACACAAGTTGCATCAGATCCCAGGTGGCTTCTGCTAGGAGGATCAGCATCAGCCCATCTCACCTGCATGTGCTAGGCAGCTGATCAGCTGCTGAACAGTATGTGAAGCTCAGACAGCTCATGATTTACACAGGTTTGCATAGACAGCTAGATAACTGAAACACCGTGTGCCTCAAATGAATCATCTGCAGAGAACCTGCTACTGAAAAGGAAGTCTCAGGACTGAGTTTGGGCATATTTCTCATTGTCTAAACACAAGAACAGGATCAATTCATCTTGCTTCACTTACCTGGTTTGTACTAGTTAAATTTTTATACAGTATTATTCTTTCAGCCTAATAGGGGCTTAGCTTCATCCATTACCTTAATATTTCTTTAACTGGCTCAATTTAAATAAGAAACCAACCACATCTGGTGCAAAATTTGCTGGGTGATTAAGATGTGGGCCTGCTCAGTAGCTCACAGTCTGACATTAGCTGTAGGTCACTTCTCAGTAGGCTTCTGAGCAGCCATAACATGACAGCAGCCTTCAGGGTTGCCAAAGGAATGAAAAAATTAATGCTTGTTGTTTTTATTTTAAATAACCACCTGATGTTATAATAAGCTAATAAACATACCTTAGCCACATGTGCAGCATTTATAAATCAGTATAAGCAGCAGTGTTCCTCTGATACATTGGTGTGTATTGATTTCCATCTTCCACTGATCAGACCTGCCTGCATGAGAGTAATCCCTTGCAATTATATTGTCTTTGAAAAGTGAATTTGGCCTACTTCTTTGCAGGACTGGGTAGCTTTTAATAGGAAATGTCAATCCAGCATTCTGGGTGCTTTTGGACAATGCGTTTCGTTATGGAAGTTCCCATAATAATTTTTTCCAGGAATAAGCTGGTTTTTTCAGGCTGGATAGATTCCAGCTCAAGTAATTACACTTTGCCTTTCTCGGTTCTCCCAAATATCCAATTAATTCAGGCATTCTTAGCATAAAATTGTTACATGCTGCCACTGTACACGGCTGAACAGCTGTTGTACTTCCCCCCAACGATGAATACATCTCAGTGGTGTGTGAACTGATTCCCTTACATCACTCTGTTGTGGTAAGACCAAATGATTTCAGTGCTTGCAGTCCTCCAAGAAAAATGCACATCAGTTATGCATACTTTTATTATGGTCTTCCTAGTCCTGCTAGTTTTGCTCATCCTTCTTTACTGGCTTTCTCATTCAGAAGAGAAGATGGGAGGAAGGAGAAAGTCCTGCTGGTTAAATTTTCTTCTGGATCTTGAATCACCATATAAGAGCAAGGTTTCAGAGCAAAGGGTGGCATGTTGCCAGAGGTGTCGGACACACCAGGAGGCTTTACTCACATGGCACACGCTGTTCTGAATACTAGAGAGGGCACTCACTACTGAAATAATTAGTTATATCCAGGTTGCTTAACAGACCCATGACATCAGTGTGTTGGCTGTTTTCCACCAATAGTGAAAGAGGGTTGTAAAACCCCAGAGATTTAGTGGAGATGGGAAGCCTACAGCTGTAGTGGTGCCTGTTCTGCTTTTTCTTTTGAAAGTGTTTTCACCTCTGCTTTTTTGGCCAGGTCTTGGTGTGATTGTTGCAGCAGCAGCATGATGTTTTGATGACCACCAGTTCTCAACTGTAATTATCTGATGCGGCTCCCGTGGTCTGTAAAATCAGCTGCAGTGCTCATGCCTGATGCTTGTTGGCAGACTGGGACCAGCTGTTGCATCAGTGCTCAGAGCTTGTGAATAGAGGGCTTTCCAGGTCTTCTCCAGCTTTGGAAAGCTTGCCCCCATCATAACTGCTGTGGTAGAGAGGCTGTTCCAACATCAGGGTTGAAAGGCACAGCCTCTTGCTGTTATAGTTTGAGCAGCTGAAAAGCAGTGTGCTGCCCAGAGGTAACCCCCAGGCTGCACAGACTGCCTGGTGGGACCTGTGCACTGCTGCAGCAGTAGCTCACGGCAGGAGGCCTGCATTGACAGAGGTTCTCACAAAAATAAAGCTGAGTATGAGAAGGATCAGAGGGGGGAGTTTCTCTACCACGTACTTTGCTGTTTGACCTTTGGGGGTCCTTTTTGACATGCTGTGGGATTTCCAGTTGTGTGTGTCAACCCCCAGCATACACAGCCAGGTCTGCATGATGCAGTGGGGAGAATTTGTTTTGTGGAGCTGCAGCAGGCCAGGATAATCCACACTTCTGTCTCCTCTGTGCCTGTGGATGCATTTATCTTTCAGCCCACGAAGGGCTCAGTTCACCTTCTTGTATTGCTCAAAGGACAGGATTTCAGCTAGCAGCTTCTGGGTCAAGCTGGCTTTGGCAGGTGGGGCAGTTCTGGGAGGGGGAAGAAGTTCAGTGCAGGGTGTCCTGTGCTGGTGTCTCTGATGTCCACGAGAGTCTCACTCAGTGTTGGTTTACAGCTTCCTTCCTGCCTGGCTGGCAGGAGTAGCTGTCATCCTACCAGACCCCTCTTCCGATGGTGACACTAACATCCTCTGACCACAGCACAGGCTGAAGCCACATTGGTGGCATGTGCCCTGCCACCAGAAAGCCGGAGAGCTTGCCGTTCCTGCATGTGCTGCCAGTATCAGCCAACTCACATTTCATCTGAGCTCAGTCTGGAGGTGGACACATTCAGCACGCATTCTTCCTGGGGAAAGCCTGTCAGCCCTGAAACATTGCTTCCTCCAAGCATGCTGGCTTCTGTCCTGGTTTCAGCTGGGACAGAGTTAAATCTCTTATTAGTAGCTGGTGCCATGCTTTGTTTTGGATTTGGTGTGAGAACAATGTGGATAGGACACTGATGTTTTTAGTTGTTGGTGATGTTTATACTAAGTCAAGGACTTTCCAGTTTCTCAGGCCCTGCCAGCGAGAGGGCTGGAGGGGCACAGTGAACAGGGAGCGGGCATCAGGACAGCTGACCCAAACTGGCCAAAGAATGACCCATTGTCCAAAAGCACCCAGAATGCTGGATTGACATTTCCTATTAAAAGCTACCCAGTCCTGCAAAGAAGTAGGCCAAATTCACTTTTCAAAGACAATATAATTGCAAGGGATTACTCTCATGCAGGCAGGTCTGATCAGTGGAAGATGGAAATCAATACGCACCAATGTATCAGAGGAACGCTGCTGCTTATACTGATTTATAAATGCTGCACATGTGGCTAAGGTATGTTTATTAGTTTGTTTACAACATCAGATGGTTATTTAAAATAAAATAAACATTCCATGCCAAAGAATGTCATGCTGAATATATAAGCTGGGAGAAGAAGGAAGGTGGGGACATTCAACATTATGGTATTTCTCTTCCCAAGTAACCGCTACACGTGATGGAGCCCTGCTTCCCTGAGGATGGCTGAACACCTGCCAGTCCATGGGAAGTGGCAAATTAATTCCTTGTTTTGTTTTTCTTATATGAGTGGCTTTTGCTTTACCTATGAAAGACTCTACATCAATCTGTGAGTTTTCTCCCTTTTACTCTTCCAGTTCTCTTCCCCATCCCGCTGTGGTGGGAGTGAGCGAGTGACTGTGTGGGGCTTAGTTACTGGCTGGGGTTAAACCATGACAACTTCCAAGGCATGATGTGGAGCAACTGACCAAGGGGGTAGAGAGCTAGTTAAAGCCATTAGGAAAACAGGTTTTGTTTCACATGTGTAACAGAGTTCCTCACATAAGAAAGTGGAATCATACTGTCTTTTTCTTCATCTGCCTGTCTTCATAAATGCACCTGCATGGCACTTGGGTACCATGATGTTGCAAAGTGAAAGTATTTCTGATTTTTTGGTGCTAGGGATGTGGTCTGTTTGCTCTTTGCATTCATGCTTTGCCTTAGTATGCAAGAGGTGTGAGACCAGCACTTCTCAGACCCAGAAGCACATCTCCCTGCCAGGGGGCAAGTTGACCAAGCTGAAGTCTGGCTGGCTGCATCCATGGTCAGGTCCTTTGCTGATAGCAGCAGCTGTGAAGGAAGCTGGAAGCAAAGACATGCACCTCCTTTCCCAGGGGAGATGCTTTGGGGCTGAGCTGTACTGGTGGCCCCCACCACACTGCATCACAGCTGCAGTGAGAGACATCTCTGCCCAGTCTTGTACCTCCCTGATGCCGATTCTGACTGAGACCTCTGCCTCTGATGCCAACCTGACCCACACTTACCGCTCTGCATCCTGGCACCTGCTAGTGAGGTCCCTGCTCGCACCTGCACCTCTATGGCACCCTGCTCCCTGTTCACCCTGCTTTGCAGGGAGGCTGGCCCTCAGTGCTCTGCAACTCCTCTTCCACACCTGATCCAGAGGTTTGATTTCTGTCCACACCAGCTCCCAGAGCCTCGTGGAAGTTTGTCCCTATGGGGGCAACCTGGTGACCCCTCAGCATCTTGCGACTTTTACCAGGTCTCTATGACATGCTGTTGTGGTGTAACCCCAGCTAGAAACTAAACCCCACACAGCCACTCGCTCACTCCCGGCCAGTGGGATGAGGAATAGAATCGGAAGGGTAAAAGTGAAAGTAAAAATGTAAAAGTAAAAGCAGAAAGTAAAACAAACTCATGAGTTGAGATAAAGACACCTTAACAGGCAAAGCAAAAGCTCTGCACACGAGCACAGCAGAACAAGGAATTCATTCACCACTTCCCATTGACAGGCAGGGGCTCAGCCAGCTCCAGGAAAGCTGGGCTTCGAGCACTGCTCAGCAGTAATAAAAACATCTGAATTTTCAACACTGTTTCAAGCACAAGTCCAAAACATAGCGCTGTACTACCTCTTATAGAGAAAATTACCTCAACCAAAACCAGCACGCAAGCTGTCCACCTCACTGTTAGATGCCTGCATAAATGGTGACAAAGGTTTGTACATAACCTCAAAACTTTTAGAGGGGGTGCCTCACCTGAGCTGAGGTGCTGGTCTTATCTATTGCCTCCATACAGGTCTGCATCTCACCAAAGGTGGGCTGTGAGGCTGCTGGCCCCCTCCCCACACAAGCACCTGCCCCAGCAGGGGTAGCAACTGGGGACATCTTCTGCCGAGGAGAAGGGGTGTAAAAAGCTGGTGCTACAGTACGCTGGTGCTTGTGTTTGATGCCAGGGGCTGGCAACTCTCAGGCCCCTGAAGGTGACTGGTCCCCAGAAGAGCTGCTGAGGGCTTAGTTTTGGCTTACGGGCTGCTCAGCCAGAGCTTAATTTGCTCTTCACGATGTGCCAGATAGGGAATCCCTGTGAGGGGCAGACACTGGCAACAGTCTTACCCCCCGGGCCAAGGGTGTGCGGATATTAAATTGCCATTCTTGGGATGACCTCCTGCCTCTGTGCAATAGTCACAAGAGCTAGTGGAGATACAGCTCCCCTTGTCCTCTTCCTCAGCTTTCCCACTCTGTTGTCTCAGTTTGTTCATCTCCCTGTCCTCTTCTCCTTTCTCATTAGCACCTGCATGACACAGATCCATATGGCCTTAACAGAATATCATTAACCTGCAGCACTACAGAAGGCTGATGCTTTCTGAAAAACATGCCACTGTTTTTAGCTTCTCTGAACTACAGGCGCCTCAGTCCAAGCCAAGGAGGTCTGACCCACTACTGTGTGCTGGTTTCGGCTGCAGCCTCCCTGCCCAAGTCCTGTCTTCCAGAGCTTCAGAAGTGGATGGACTCCAGGTTGTGTCTGTTCAGACTGTGGCCCTGTCCCAGATTTTTAACAATACCATGTCTAAAAAGGGTAGGAGGAAACATGTTTTCAGATATGCATATGCAAATGAGTATGCCAGGAAATTTAAAGAAGAGTATGGGGTTTTGTTCTGTTTCTGTATTTCAAATACCCTTCTTCCCCCACCCTCATCTCTTTTTTCTCCTTCTGCTTTCACAAGTGCTGCAAGAAGTGAGATCACTTGCATTGTGACGCTTACGAATTTGATGTGGTACAACATGAACATGCCTGTGCTCCCTGCCCAGTGTATTGTAAGTTTGTCTTTTTCACATGGCTTTTTTAAGCAAGAGTCTGATAATAGTTTGCATCATAAATAAAAAGGGACTCAATCTAAGTTGCATTTTCCTCATTTAACAGCTGGATAAGCAAATATTTACTGCATTTACTTCACGTGGTTTCTTTTCTGCTCAGTGATAATGATATCCTTTTATGTAGTACGTTGGCATATAATTTTTTTGGGGGGTAGATTTTTTGAAGGGCAATTGCAAACATTTTCAGCATTTAACCAGCCATTGTGCTAGCAGCCAGTTAAATCACATCCATTGTAGGCACTGAAGGTCCAGCACTTGCAATGGGAAGCACATGGGGCTTCGAAGCTATGGGTAAATTGCATTGTTGTGAATGTCAAAAGAAGTTATTTTGCCTAAGAGTTAAAAAAAGTCTAGCACTGTGGGATCCAGCTGGACACCTAACTTTCCAAACTCCAGGAATTCTAAAATTAAAATTTGAAATGAAATAACAATCAGACTTTGAAACCTTCCCAAGTCCCCATGTTTCAGCATGAAAGGCCACCTTAAGTCCTCAAACATTTAAGGCTCAAAGCATGT
This sequence comes from Falco biarmicus, assembly GCF_023638135.1. NCBI lineage: Eukaryota > Metazoa > Chordata > Aves > Falconiformes > Falconidae > Falco > Falco biarmicus. Next base: position 12,934,918 of record NC_079311.1, read on the forward strand.
GGATTGTACTGATATGCCTGAAAAAATATTTTTTTGCAGCAGTTTTTCACTTGGGTGTTCAAACTCTGAAGCAGAAGAACATAAGGCATAGAACTAGATTTGGGCATTTGATATTCCTCAGTGAGAGTCGCTTACATAACTTAAATGTATATGATTAACAGAGGTCATGCTTTGCAGTATCAGTCTGACTCTGAGAACTCACCACAGCTGCAGAGCATGCTGGCTCCCAAAACCAGGCTGTTCCAAACTTGCTGTTTAGATGTCTAAAGTATATTTCCTTTTTTTAATAGATAGATAGATAGATAGATAGATAGATAGATAGATAGATAGATAGATAGATAATTAATTGGGCAGCTGGCACATTTCCGCTGCTTACTTGGAAATATCCTGTGCTGATAGAGAACTGCAGTTGGAATGGGACCTCATAATTTATTGTGATTTATATCTGTCATGGCCTAACTGTTCACAGATGGGTAAGAGAAGGGTTTCTTTTTTTCTTTCTCCAGATGCAATGTAATGAGGTGACATACCCAAAATCTGCATTTCCACTGCACACAAGAAGCAGGAGGATAGCCCTGAAAGCCCTGCTGTGCACAGAGCTCAGCTGTCGTGGAAGCAAGACAGAATGCAAGTGACCACACACCTTTGTTTTTTCTCTCCCTTGTGGTTTCTGCTGGACCTGGCACATCCTGTTTGTAAGGATTTATTACAGTAGAGTGTCACTTCAGTCTCCGTTGACGGGTGTTTCTGTCACTTCAATCTCTGTTTACAGGTATTTCACAGTTGTTGGTTGCTTTTTTTTCCCCATAAGATAGCCAAGACATAAGGACAGATAATTTTAGGATGACTCTGGCTAAGGCTTCTAGTCAAATCATTGTGCCGTTTGTATTTCTGTACAAATTTCCAGGTAAATTCTTCAGTGCACAGTTCTGCTCTTGTCTCAGGATCTTACCGCAGCTCCTTCAGTCCTAGGGATGGGATGATGGGATGCTTTTTCTGACTTCACCCCACCAGGGAAAGCATGGGTATTTCATCAGTGTTCAGGTGTGCCATGCAGCCCCCATTCTAATGTCCTGTGTTTCTGCATTTAGGGCTGTGTGCTCTGAACACATTGCATTCAAGCACCTGTTGCTGCCCTGGATCACACAAAGTTATGCCTTGTAAGCTTTCAAATTCCCTCCCAAAGGGTACTGTAGAAAGCCTTGTAAGTACTGTCCTGCTAGCATCCCTCTCCAAGAAGGATGGAGTCATTGCTGGTTTTATTCCTCTCCTTTTGAGGCATTAGGCAGTTAGTGTGTGTGTGTGTAGACTGGAAACAGAGATATTGTCACCTAAAAGGATAATTTGCATGCGTGAAAAGTTCTATATGCCTTTTTTTTCTTTTTTTTTTTTTTTTTAAACCTATTAGTGAGTGTGGGAGGTTTTCACTGCTGTCCTTGCCTATCTTTGAAAGCATATGATTTAATTTCCCTGCCTTGTCAGGATAGTTGCTCTTGGTTTTTTTCTCCTTGCCTTCCTGCTTTTGTAAATGGCTGCTGCTCCCAGTGCGGATTGTGTCTACTTTATACAACTCCTGCTTTCTTGCAACTCAAAACTGCCTTCAGTCTTGAGCAGAGCACAACCAAAAGCAAAGCACATCACAGCCACAGAGCAATATTGTCTCATAGAGCAGCTTTGAAATAACAACCTTGGTTTCTCACTTTGCTTAGCATCTTCTGTTTCAGACCCTTTTGACCCAGTTTTTCCAGGGCTTGAGAACTCATTGCATGCTTTACTTGGTGTCTGCTATGTGGCTCACTCTGTTCAGTGATTTCCGCTTGACCTTTCCAGTTTATCTTGCTTCTCTGCCATCAGCCACCCAAAGGGCAGGTGTTGAATATGTTTAAGGCAGCAGGTTGCTAATGCTGACACTGTTCAGCCATTGCATGTGCATCCCTGCAGCAGTGTGAGGAATGATGGGGGGATCTACAACTTACTGGTAGAAGGCAGCTGGTCTCAGAACCTGAAGGCTTTGCATAGGAGAGCCTGTGCCAGGGAACATTAAGTAAATTACTCCATGTCCAGAAATAAAACTCTGCAGATGCTATCATGCTGAAAGGTATTTGTATCTTCCTTTCCAGTTGTTATCCAGAGAACTCCTCAAGGCCGGCTTGTAATTTTGCAAAATTTTGGTCCCCTCTGCATGCTGTACACATCTTGTCTTTTAGATTATGGCGCTGTTTTAGACTGTATATGCCCTTTCCACCCAGGAGACCAAACCTGTGTGGTTTTGCTTAGAGAATAATAATTTTAAAGTTAACAATTCTATTTTTAAATCCATTTACCCTTTTCCCCCAGTAACATACTTATTTTTAAAGGTAAAATAGCTTACTAGATTCTAGGGACCTGGCAGCTTAAAGAAGAAGTTATGGGAGCTAAACCTTTGCTTTCCAAGTTGCTGACTCAATTCCCATTGACATGTGAGCGATGTTACCATCTGACAGCTGCCTGAAGCTAACATCAGAATGAGATGGTGGTTCAAGTCCAGTCCTTGAGGCTGAAGGGAAACTGAAGGAAAGCAAAAATAATAAGCCCCTCTAATTTCTCCTGAAGGTTGAGACCCTGTGGGCACCCTTGGCTAAGTGCCAAGAACAGAGAGAGAAGATGCACACATGGTATTCTCTGCCTGGAAAGACTCCTTGTCTCAGTGAGCAAACTCACCCTGTCATTCCACAGGCCAAGATGTGACTCATGCTCCAAGGTGCTTCTCAGCAGCGATGACCTGACTACCCAAATGGTAATTTTAAATTGTGTTGGGTGCTGGCTGCTTTCTGTTAGCTGAGAGAGGTGTACCTGGTGGCTCAATTTTCTTTGAAGAGACTAATGTTTAAAGAAGTCTGTAATTTCTGCAAAATGTGTGCATATATACTTTGGAATTATTGAAATTCCTTACATCTTCCAAGTGTAACACACTTCAAGGCTTTACAAGAATAGGGAAACAAAATTTGACCTCTTAGGTGAATCATCTCCTGTGTTTGCAGAGGCACTACCAGATTTGTAGATTGATACAGTGCTAACATGGTACTGTTACAAGCCCACATATGTTGCCTTCAGAGCTTGCCTGTAGTCAGAATATTGCTGATTTCATATCTTGATTTCAAGTCACTAAAAGGCAGCATAGGCCCTCTAGGAGATGGAAAGACTGGAATGGGCAACACAAGGAAAATAATTGGCGATGCCTGAGCTCCAGGAAACAGAAGGTCCCCTGGGAAAATGTCTTTTCAATAACTTATACTTCAGCTGCCTGCTGATAACCCCAGGGCCAGGATGAGACATTAGATTAAGCCCATCAGGTGTGCTGGATGGCACAACCTGGCTGATTTAATGAGTTGCTTCAATAGGACTTATAACTGATGTGAATTAATGTCTTCACTGCATGACTGGATCTCATTGTTAGAAGTCAGACTGCCTGGTCTGGCAGATGGTGCAGCCTGGAAGATCAGCTCAGCAAGCAAGGCCATTGAAAAGCGCCTTCTCTTAGGCAGAGATATGATTATACCTGCTGCTTAAATACTAATCTATTCATTCTTTAATTCCTGAAGGTGTTAGGGGATGCTGCCCAGTCTTAAGAGACAAAAAAAAAAAAAAAAAAAAAAAAAAAAAAAAAAAAAAATCAGTTTGTTACAGCGTTGGTCTCCTCCAGGTCAAAAAACAGTAGAAAAACCCACCTCACATGGAGTTTGCCTATCTCCTCACTCCTGTGTCCTCACAAGTTTTATTTAGAGATACACAATTCACATGCCAGCTGTCCCTTGTGAATGGTTAGTGCCAAATACAACTCACCCTAGATAAGCACTCCTGATATTTCCTTCTTATGCTAGCTCTGTCCTCACACAGGAAAAGCCAAACATGGCACCTCTTGTGTGCACAGGAGGATTTGGGAGTGGAGGGATCTGCAGTCCGTGTTGGGAAGGAGAGGTGTGAGATAAGACGAAGAAGTTAAGGACATACCTTTCTGTTCAGCTTACAGTCCTACTACATCAGCAGACCCTGATGAAAGGCTAAGAAAAGCAAGGGGGTTGATTTTTGCACTGTCAGCTCAGACTTCAGGAAACTGAACATATTTTATATAAAACATGCCTGTGTAGGTACTTAAGCATGCTGGAATATGTTGGGCTTGGTTAGTTAGAAAATAATACCTTCCTGAATCTTTGTTACCTTCATTATCGTTATAAAGTGATTGAGGGGTTTGTCTTTGAACAGTGAAGCTCACCTGATAATTTTGCAGCATTTACACAGCTTTGTTGCAGGTTGTCTCTTTTCAAGGTCAATAGGAGGATGAAAAGATCATTGACAGATGCAGAATTCTTAGGGTGAGGCAGGAGGAGCAAGTCAAGAAGGCAAACTGGAGGGCTAAGTTGCTAATTATACTTCATATGTCAAATGTTACCAAAACCAAAAGGCATTAGACGTGAACAGGAAGAGTGTCCATACTCTCACACCACGCACAGGTTAAATTCTGCGTTGGCTTCTTCCTCTTCACATGCTCTGTTTAATAAATGACATCATTTAAGGATAATTAATTTAGTTTCATGCATCTTGGAAGCCAAGGAAAGAAGAGCAGCAAACAGATGAGATGCTCAGCAGAAACTCACTTTCTATTTCTGGTTTTGAAATTGTCCCATCCCAGAAATACCTCTTTGCCTTAAATTTCTTCTGAAAAACTCATTAATTCTGATCATTTTTTTGGTAAAATCTTTTGTTTCAGAAGACATAAAACCTCCACACTGATTCTGTGCAAAGAGAAGTCCATGATCTTTGCCTGTTGCAATATAACCCTCTTGCTTTGCAAGCTTCTGTACATGCAATGCTGGGCAGTTTCAGGGAGAAAAAGTGCAGGTGCTGTCCCAAACCCAGACAGTGGTTAATGCATATTTTCCCACCCCTGCTTAAACTGAAGTCACTGATAGATTTTGGAGTTAACATTGCTCTGGTGTAGCAAGATCGCCTTATAGCTCTTGCCCTTGGATGTCTGTGCTCTCATGCAGGTCTAAATGATTTATGCCTGACTCCCATTTTTCAGGCACTCCCAAGAAATTAGAGAAGAAAGCAATAATTCATTGAGGTGCCAGCCATAAGCCAGCTGAGGTTGGCCCATGAGTGAAAACGAAGACACCATATCATTCAGCAAAAATTAGATGGCCTGGGATGGTGGCTAATTTAACTAATTAACCTAGCTGGCTAATTTAAACTAGATATTTAACTCTTGGGTGTGTTATTGCCTGTCTTTGTTCTCATAGCTTGGCCTCATCAGCTTCACACCACAGTAACTGAGCTTATCCACAGAGTTGTGAGAGGAGAATGAGGTCTTTAAATAGTTGAAGATTTGTAAACATGGAGTGTAAAATAGGTACTATCTTGTGGCTTTTAATTGCTGTGTTAGTTCTGTATGCTGCTTGAATGCTTCATTCAAGGCTTCTAATAACAGTGAAAGACATCATCACCTCTGTTAAGTGAGGCTAAATATGAGGCTGCTACACTGTAGAGTAAGATTTTGTGGCCTTTGTCCTTCTTATTGGATTTTCAGAACTTATGCTTTACGATTTTGAAAAGAATATTGTGTGAACTTAGCAAAAACCTGACTTCAATTTGAGTTTTAAAATTTAAATTTGTGGCAAGTTTTGCTTAAACTTCTAAATGTAGCACAGTAAGGAGGTTTTTTCTAATTCTTTTCAAAGGCATGACTTTGTGTGTGCTGAGCTGGTCGTGTCAGGAAAGACAGTCAAACTTTAGCTGGTGGAGGTGGCCTCATTTTCTCAGGGGCAAGTTGTTTCAGAAGCCTCTACTGATGCACTTTGTCCCCTGGCAGGCACTGGGAGATGTGCCTGATTTAAAGCTGACAGTTCTCTACATTCATATGCATATCATCAGTCTTACTCTTTCTTCATTTGGGCCTTTTGCTCAACACTAACAGGGAAAGAATAATTTCTTTTAGTGAAAAATATGATTGTGAAAATGTAAATTATCAGCTGGCTGCAGGCATAGTTTGTCTTCTAAAACTAATTGTAACTCACTTTTATTAAGCACTTAACATTGTCCATTTAATTCAGCACTGAAGCTTTATACAGGTTACTAAAGCATCACTTAGTGTCATTATCTGACTTCAACAGCAAAATTCAACATAGGTGAGCTATGTTTAACTCAAACAAACAAATAAAAGAACATATGCTTATTAAGCAATAATAAAGGATTCCTACTAAGCTATTTCTGAAATTGCTTCCCAAGCTATGAGTATGCATTCCTCAAATGAATATTGGGTACTCTTTTCCCAGAGGGAGCTGGTTAGTAATTGTTATCAATATTAATGTGGCTGAGAGAGATATGTTGGCCAATGACAGATTGTAGCATGAGCAAAGTAGTTTTGAGGTGTAGTTATGTATCTTCCTGTTGGGTAAAGACTTCTGTCTATCTGAATTTATCTAAAGAAAAATTGGCAGAGCAATCAATATACTTATTCACAGACGAACTGTGAGTGAATCTTGCACAGAAAACACCATAAGAAGTTTATATCAGTCTACTGATATCTGTTAAGAATTTGTGGTTTTCTGAGCTTTTACTATTTTGAGAAAATTGAAAATTATATTTATTATACATACATTCAAATGAAGAGTTAGTGATCTGACATACAACACTCTATAAAGCATATGAAAAAATATATTTTTACATAACCTTTGTGCTACTACATATTAATATACCTTGGTATATCTGGAAAAGTAATTAAATAGTTGTTTCTGAATTCTCCACTCTGCTAACATTTGGTGTAAAACCTTTCTTTTTATCACCATGCAGTATTATTTTTTTTCCTTTTTTTTTCTTCCCCCCCCCCCTTTTTTTTTTTTTTTTTTTTGCTAGAAGGAAGATTTAATGGACCATTCAGAAAGAAACAATCTCTGCAAGGAAAGATGCAAATCAATCATCTGTGAGCAGCTGATGGTCCCGCACAGTCACTTGTGCTGGGCAGCCTACGGGGGATGGAAGAATACCTCTCCCTGCCAACCTGCTTCATCCTGGGGAAGGCAGTTTGCCATTGCCTGTCAGGTATAGTTATCTCCCCTCCTATCCTATCCCTCAGACCGGGATTGTCCCTCTGTCCACCTTGCTCTCCAGCATGCTCCAGGCTCGGAATGAAAGGCAAGGAAAATGTTAGAGGAGAAGACTCACTGGGGGCAGAAAGAGCACCTGGAGAGACCAGAGAGTGACAGAAATGTCAGTGGCTGTAATAAACACAGACTATCAATAATTCACAGACAACTTAAAAGCAATGCAGAAAAAATATTTGCAAAAGGTGAAATTTGCTCCTTTCTCTGTGAGTTCAGGTGAGCTAGCAGCTGTTATCAAAGAAGCTCTTGAGGAAAAGGAAAAATCTGTCAGTGGGTTTGAGAAAACAGTTAGGATGATCCTGGGACAGCAGGGTGACTCTGCTGCTACAGACTGCTGGTTCAGGAGCAAAACCTACATAAACTGTGATAAACTGATCCTGCTCCACTTCTGTTGGCGGCATGGCATGATTACGAGCATTTGTCTCCTGGACATACATAATGCAAAGAGCTTTTCTGCAGAAAGAGGCAGATGACTGCAGATTTCGAGGGAACAAATTTATTTCTTTGCTCTTCCAGTTTATTGCCATGGTAGCCATCAAATAACTATTGCCTCAGGTTTTAAAACATCACTCATTGCCTTTCAATTTGGGCAGTCCACTGTGACACTACAGGATTTTTTTCTGTTAATCTCTACATCCCTCTGCTGTCATCCATTTGTAGCACAGCGTTCCCATCACAGCTGTGGCTGTTTTAGCAGACTTTCAGAAGGCTTTAGTAAAAAGTGTATGTTAGCTGTTTTTTCAAAGGCTCTTTAAAACCCTATGTGGCCTGGAAAGATGCTCTGGCATGGGACCGTCAGGAAGACTGCAGTCAGTTGCTAGCTCTCAGCCTGCTTGTGAGCACAGCCAGCTTTCTTATGAGCTCTTCTCTCCTCACCTTCTACTCAGGCAAGCAGTCAAAACTGTATTCCCCTTCACTTTTTGCAGCAATTCTACATCAGACTGTAAACTCCATGGGATGTATGCTGTTCTTCACACTCCCACAAAAATCTGGGCATCTCAGTCTTACAATTATGTATGCCACCAACACAACAGTGCTGACAGACCTCCCTGAAGCTGTTACCTGCTGCTGTGCTTTGGATCAAATGCTTAATGATCTACACTTATTTGACGAGGGCTTTATTATTAAGATGGCACCTTTATCACTAGACCAAATTCCTTGGTTCTCCACTGAAGCAAACCCCTCCTGGTTTTAGTCAGTAAAATCTATAGGCTGTGGCTGGATGCTACATGTCTGAAACAAAGCGTAACTTCTAATAGGTGCCGTCTATTGGCACAGAAATGGAAACAAGGACTGGAATGTTAACATGGCTTAGTTTAGTTCTGTGGAGGAGAAATACCCAAACAGCTTCTCTATGGAAAATAGTGCTCAGCATTACAAACGTAGGGGTTGTTGAAATGAAGTCATGGACTTTCTTCTTTTAATCAGTGATGGGATGGTAATGGACGAATTCAGCTGCAAATTTCACACAATATGTGGTCCTCAAGCCTTTGGAATACAGATACTGAGCAAGCAGAGACCAGCTGAACCCAGTGGGCCATCAGGACCTGGGGGCCCACTGCTACCTGCAGTGCAGTGCACTAGGTGTGACCCCTTCTGGGAGGTACAGTACTTGGGTACATCTCGTCCCTGTGGTCTGATCCTGCAAACAGGGTATGGTATGGGAATTTAAGATAAGTGATTAGAGGGTACCACCAAATGATACAGAAATACTGATTAATAAACAGCAGCCCTGCAAGGATTTTAGTCAGGAGCTTGTTTGGGAGCTTGTTTGATGCTAGGCTGAATTAATTGGTTTTATATCCAGATTCTGGAAGTTCAGCGTGTGCTTTTGTATGTGAATAGTTCCCTCGAAGTCACTGGGAACAACTGTCAAGGTTGTAGCAAGCTCCTTCTCTGCCATGATCTGAAGCCTACTGCAGATGTTTACACAAAGCACTATTTTTTAATTTGCATGCTTTCATTGACTTTGATAGGATTATTTGCCCAAAATCATGATGAGTTGTTTGTGTGGATCGGGATTTAATCTCCTAGGGGAAGTTTCCTTTTCAATTCCTTTCCCTTTTCCTGCACTACAGGTTTCTCCTTCTTGCATTAGGCATTTCTACCTGCTACAAAATACGTTGTCCACCCACAGGTACATCTGAAAAATGACAACAGAGAAGACAGAGTGTGTTATGCTGTGTTTGAGAGCCTCTGTAGAAATGTGGAGTGACAGCAAAATGACTACATCTGATGAAAAAACATAAGATATGGTTATCAAGCTGCATAGCTAGCAAATTATTTCAATAGTTTGAGTTTAAATCTTTTGTCCTTTTGGGCTCTATTGCTGGCACTAGGCTTTTGGCTTATGATGAAAAATATATATTTAGTTTTAATTACAGTTCATCACTTCATTATTTTATTAATTTTTATTACTTTTCTACTTGAATCAGCACAAGGATAGAGTCAAATTGGAAGAGAGGACTAGGAAGATAATGCTATCAAAACACTATTATGTTGGGTAAAAATATATTGTCATTGACTGTAATCAACAGCAACCAAAGGGTAAAGTAAATGCTGTCCCTATCTGCTGGCAATGTTGCACTCTAGCTGCTATAATTTCAAAATAATCCTCACATGAGTGAAGAATTCCTTCTGCGTTTCCTTGGAGTGACTCTTTTCCTCCTGTTCTTCAGTGTGATATGTGACATGGAAGAAAGAACTAAAGGTACTTTCTGCATATGTTTTTCCATCTTACCAAGTCCAGAAATCACTTTTAGAGCAATCCTGTATAGTCACAAAGCTGTACCAGTTAAAAGATTATTGTGACATTTTTATTAGAAATGGCTGCAGCAACAACTTGCCAAACGAACCGTTAACAGCAAACCATGCTCACTGAACCACAATAAAATTCATTAAAGGCTGCTTGGGGCAACATATGGTCTTTGAAGGTCTTTATCTTTTTAACCATTTGTCTCTTCCAGTATCTGTGGCAGAGCCCTCCACCTCTCTGTTAATCTCATTTGAATGTAAAATGCCATTTCAAAAACTGCAACTTCCTTTTAGTGACAAGCTCATTTGGTGGTATGTCACTGTTAAGTTGTATGATCTACTGACATGGAAACATGAATTAGGTGGGGGAAAAACATCTTTGTACTATTAAGGAAAATGATGTGTTCTTTCCGCTTTGGGAGCTCTGCTTGAGTCTGGCTGTTGCTTTCCCCCATGAGCTCCAAGTACCTCTTTTGTGGTGGTTGTTCTTGAGGCTGAAATTTCAAAGATGCTAAAAAATTTTTTCTTCAGGTGACAAAAAAGGAGGTCCAAAACTGATTCCTGCAAATGGAGGACCCACAGTTAGAGGCCACTGTGCAAAATACAAGCAGTAGCTCGTCTGTACCTTAGAGCCTGTGTCACTGCTGCCTTCTAGCTTTTGCAAAGGTTTTGTATGCTTTGCTTCACTTTAGTTGCTAACATTCGTGTGTTACACAGCTTTGTCAAGCTTCCAATGGTGAGTCAAGGTCCTGTAGCATTACTTTATGTTCAAATACATGTGTTCTTTTCCACAGAAATGTTTGAAGTGGTCACAGCATGGGATAGGTCATGTGTGTCATGGCACATGGCTGCAGTGAACAGTATAGGAGGCCCAAAGTGGCAATCAGCAAGAAAGCTCCCAGCCTGCATTTGCAGATAGGGAACTGAAACTCGTCTGTCCAAACTCTCATGGGATTTTTGGCAGCACCACAACCGAGACAAACTGTCCCAGGTTTGTTCAGTGTTGCTAATCACAAAGCACAGGTAATGTCCTTGGACAGGGTCCTCTGACACGTGACCCTCCTTTGGGATCAGTGGTGTCCTCTGCTTTCCTGCGTCTCTTACCCTTATGCTTCTCTGTCTCTTACCATGCATACATCTTTTTTCTCTTTCACCACGGAATTTGTAGCTTTTGCTTCTTGGTCTCTGGTGACCTGGGAACTACTTGTAGTTTGAAGTACTGTCTTTAGGTTTATATGTATGTCTGGTCACCTTTGGGATTTTAAAGATTGTTAGGTTTCCATTTACCATGAACTTGCATGTATTTACAAAAATTTGTATTTATACAGCTTTTAGGTTACAGGTGGTAGTGTATAAATAATAGAGAGGATAATGAAAGCATATAATTATTATTAAGCAGGCAGAGGGCTCTATTAAACTCTAGTTTGAACTTGCATAATTCCTCCATTTTCAAACAATATGTAATGCAGGAGTGAAACAATTATTTTCCAGCTTCCTTGCTGGTGTAATTTGCGAGAAATTTATTACCGTCAGTACGTTAAAGTGATTTAAAGCTGAATTTAGCCCACAGTTGCCTGTGTAATGATTTTGTTTCTGTTTTTGACTGTTTTCAATAGACTTCATTAAACAACTCAGCTACAACATTAACTATCCATACATATTCTTATCAACCTTATAATTAACATGTATCCATGGGTACAGCCTCATGACGGTGAGACAAGGTCGTATTTGAAGGAGAATCTTTTGTATCTGTTAAAGCAGCTGTTAGTGTGGCTGCATACTTGGCTGAATCAACTAATCATTTCATTAAACAAGTCCTCTTAGCATTGCTAATCAAAAGCGTGCTGATCACAATTTTTCCAAACAGCCCCCTGAAACCAAAAAAACCAAACAAAACACTTCAAGACTAATAAACCAGTCTTGCTCTGATAAATCATCTATGCTTTACTAAAAAGGATTAAAAAGAAAGAAAAAAAAAGATCTGAGGGGAATTTAATCAGCATTATGAATATATTCCTTTAGCCGTCTCCAGTGATCTCATCTGAATGGTTAATGCTGCCTAAACATAGTTATTTGCTGTACCATTTTGAATGTATCAGGGAACACATGATTTCTGCTCAGCGCTGCATCTTCGTGGGTAAGGAAAGGATGAGGGATGCTGAGCACTGGGTCCAAGCCTTTCTCAGGACATCCCAGAAGCAAGCTGAGGAGATTTGCATGTGCTTCTTGACTTACATGAACAAGCACATGAGCACAAGCTGAACAGAGATTTTGAAAGGGAGGGGGAGATGAAACTTTAACATAGGTGGTAACACTCTAAGTGAGCAGCTTCAGAGACAACTTCTTCAGAGAGGGGTAGCTCAGTGTATTAAGAAATGAGACAACTGGCATCAAAATTGCATAGGAAGTAAATTTTTAATACTGCTGGTGGTGATATGCTGGACTTATATTCTCTTTATTTCTAATGACTAGGTATCTACTAGAGATCATCTTAAATTACTCTCAATCCATGTCTCAGGAGCTTGATCACGGACAATGAACCTCATATCCTTGTCTTCAAGACAATGCTTAACTTCTAGGCAGAGGAATCAGAGTGAAGATTTACTCCAATGTGGGAATCTGAGCTGAATTTAAACCTCAAGTTTCTGGTCTTCCTGTCATTACATAGAACTGTGTATGTTTTATGATGATTTTAGTGGCACAACGCAGAGACTTTTGCTGCTGAAGTGGCAGTTTCAAAACCTTAGGATAGACGTAATTCTAATTCTTGCTTTCCTGAACGAGCTGCTGTTATTGGGCAAGTAGCAGAGGCAAGCACCTTTCGGTGATCTGCAGAGACAGAAGCTGCAAGCTGTGTCCTCCCCGCTAAACTTGAAGGAGGTATTTCCCAACCTCTGGTGGGGCTTTGATCCCACTCCCATGTTACCTGAGAGAAAAAAGTTGCTTCTTGCTGCTGTTGTCATCCTGACATGGCTTCAGTCAAATGTAAGGATGTGGGGCTGAGAATGTTACTTAGACCCTTGAGACTGACTCTGGCAAGGTGCCCTAAGAGCAGCACGGGTGAGAGAAGAGGGAGAACAGTCACGGCAGAGCAGAGAAGAAAAAGCTTTTCAGATTGTAAGTTCTCTTAGTATCTGCAGAAACATCCCACGATTTTCTGTTAGTTAAGGACCATGCCATAAAAAGAGGAAGTTTGCTTTCTGCCTCCTTGCTGTCACTGTGCAAGGTCCTAGCCAGCAGCATTTTCGGGCATTTAATCTCTGTTGTGAGCAGCCGTAGGCTCTTTTGTGGGGACCAGAGACAACGGGCGGGTCCCGGTCCTCGAGGGGCTGTTAAAGAAGGCCCGCAGAACACGCAGAGCAGCAGTTAACCCAAGGGAGGAGAAATTCAGCCGATGCTGCGGTTTCCCCGCAGCCCTGCGCGGCTCCAGCCTGCGGTGCTGGCAAGCGGGATGGGAGCGATGCTGGGGGAGCATTTTGCCATCTCGTGGCAGCTCGCAGGTAAACCAGCCTGATGGTTGCCGTGATGGCAAAGGCAGGCCACCCGTCGCAAACACTGGCTACACAGGAGAAATAAAGCCAGGATGGGCGGTTTCAGTCGCGGTGGCTGCAAAACGACACTTGGAAGGTTTGCAGCGTAGCGGAGCAACCCAAACTCCTGCAGTGACCGATACCTGCCCACGTGCAGCTCCAGGTGCATGCCAGTGGTGGCACCTGACCGAAGGCAGGGAAGCTAACTGTCATGTCAGAGACTTGTTTCTAGCATGGCCGGCCAGCCCCATGCCTGTCACTCCTGCTCTAGGCGCTATGCCGCTGGAGGTGCTCAGCTGGCCAGGGAAGGAGAAACCTGGCAACTGTTTGAGCACCATGGTGAGGGCAACAGTGCACGAAAGGTGAGCTCTTATTGTGTGGACAGCGAAGGATGATCTGGCCACTCAACTTTGGCTCAGAGAAAAATGGAGAGGTGGAGAGCCGCTCTGTTAGCACAGAAACCTTTGTAGGGGCGCTGCTGCCATATGTGACAACTTTCATGTATTTGTGGGGTGATGCCAATGTCCCCCCCACCCCCAGGAATCCAAGTCTGAGCCTTCTGCTGACCTCCTTCCCCAGAGGAGCTGTTGCTGCCCTGCCTAAGAGGGCATCATCCCTGATGTCAGGGTGAGCCAGAGAGGGGCTGGGGGTTGCCCCCTCCATAGACTGTGGGTCCCACTGTCAATGGCTTGGGCACTGCTGGTATTGTGGCTGCTGCTCAGGAGGACATGAGACCAAGGCCCCTCGACTCTCTCATTCCCACAAAGCTGCTGGTGAGGAAGCGCCCTGATGCTGGCCAAGGCACCTCAGAGGACTCAATGGCCCACGAAGCAGGGCCAGGCCTCCCATGGGAAGGCTTTTCTCTGCCTTCAAGAGGTCTGTGGGTGGGATGGGGTGCTGCTGGTCTGTGTAGGCTGTGGGAGAGGAGCCACAAGACTTCTGGTATTCTCAGCTGTGTAGAAAACCAGCACCTCAAAACAGACCCATATAACTTTCAGCTGCTTCTTTCAGCTCATAAATGAAAATCCCCCTACGAAAAGCCTGGGGCACCTTTGATCTTCCCATTTTGGTAACTCAAGAGAGTTTCAGATATGGACTCTTCTAGTGTCTCCAAGGGCTCTCCACCTTGCCTAAGAGCTGACACATGCACACTGCACTTACCAAGTCAACTGAGTAGGAAGGACTATTAGGGATACAGATCCTTCTTACCTTCGTGCCAGTGATAGGAGTGTGTAAGGGTCTTAATGCCAGCAAAGGGTGCAGGTGACAGTGAGGGTCTCAGCTCCAGCTGCTGGGACAGGACCGGTATGTATACCCCAGGTGCAGCTACTGGGGAAACCAGGATGAGTAAGGCGAGTGAGTCTTGGCACCAGCATGCTAAGGACTGCAGGTCACAGCCCACATGCCTGGTGCTGCCTGCTGGGGATCCAAAGCAGTTGCATCTCCCCCAGCCACCAAGGGGAAGTGCTGGGAGTAAGGGTGTTAACAAACTTCAAGGTGGTCTAGCTGCCAAGTAGGAGTCCCTGGGTCCAGGCAGGGTATCAGGCACAGGCCTGTGCTGGTATTTGGTGAGATCTGTGGGTGTGGAGTGCCTGTTGGCTAAATGTGTCAGTGAACATGTGTGTTTTGCTTGTGAGCAGAAAGCTGGACCAGCTGTTGTGTAGGACTAAGAGGGCTCAGGATATGGGGCAGGGTTATCAGCTGGACAGAAGGGCTGTGCTGGTACTCAGGGGATCTGTGAACCCAAGTGTGCTTTCACTACTGAACTTCAATCCTTATTGGCTGTAGAGGAGAAAAGGGACATGGCTGGCTGCACTCACGTTTTATGCAAATTGTGGTGGTACTACATAGATGTGCTACAGAACGCAGCACCTTGTCTGTGACAGTCTGCAGAGCTGGCCACATGTCTTTTTTTTTTTTTTTTTTGCGCATATGGGTATGTGTCTCTTGCAAATATGCGCTAGTACAGATCAGTAAGGAGAGCTTTTTTTCCTAGTAACTGTTTATGCTTTATTTGCTTTCCTAAAAGCTACTTATCATTTGTTCGCCAAACTGACCACAGGGCTACTCCAGCCTTCTGATGGATTCCTCCGTACCCTCGGAGCCAATGCCAAGCTCCTTCCTGGTGGTGACTCACGGGCTCCGCCATAGCCTAGGGCAGCCCCCGGGCCAGGAGCTCGCTCTCCAGCTGCCGCTGGGCAGCCACCCGTGCCCCGTAGACGAGGAAGCCCCAGGAAAGGAGCACCACAGCAGCCAGCACCTGCGGAACAAAGTGCATTGCGCATTGGCGGCGGCGGCAGCAGGTCTGCAGCCCGTTATCCCCCAGGTCCTGGTGCCCGCTGCCCTCACCCGGAGGTACACCCAGCCCAGCTCCCCCCTTCCCCCAGGGAGCAAACCCGCCCTCCGCCAGCCCCCCTGGCCGCGCTCCCGGCCCCGGCACGCACCAGGCGGCAGAGCGGACGCGGGTCCCGCCGCTCCGGTGGAGCCATGCCAGCCTCGCCCCCTCCTCGGCCGCCGCTCCGCAGCGCCGCCGCCCGCCGGTAAGATGTCGCCACAGCGAGCGGAAGTGACGCCATAAAGCAGCGCCCGCGTTCCGCTCCCGGCAGGCAGCGCGGCGGCCTGGCGCTGCCCCGCTGCTGGTGGCGGGGGGCAACCGTTCCCCTGGCAACGCCGCTTCCGCCGCCGCGGATGGCAGAACCGTTACGGCGCCTGGTGGAGGGCGCCCGCCGCCGCCGCCGCCGCCCGCCCGGGGAGGAGCGGCGGGAGCCCGCGGGCTCCGGGCGTTGCCGGACGCGGCGCAGGCTGAGGGCGGACGCGGCCCCAGCCCGTGCGGGGATCGAGGGCCCGGTAGCGGTGAGTGCGGCCGTGGGGCCGGGGCAGCGCAGGGCCCTCCCGGGGGCGAGCTGGCGGCTGCCGGTCCGGCGGCCCGGGGCGCGGCGCGGGGGAGCGGGGCGGGGAGGCGTCCCGCAGCGTGGGGCAGGTGGTGCCGCACCGGGGCGGCGTGTGGCCCGTCCCCGCCGTGGGTGCGTGCGTGCCCTTGTGGCGTCCCGCGTTTGGGCTTGTGATGGCCGCCGCGGCCGGCCGCGTCCCCGCGCTTGTGCCCCGCGTCCGTGCGTGTCCGCTTGCCAGCCTGACAGGCTTCGTGCCCGGTGTCCCGCAGGTGGCTACGACCTGCGTCTGGGCCTGCTGGGAGGTGGGGTGATGAGTTCTGAAGTAGCACGGTAACTTGTTTACACCGAATTATAATGTCTAACGGTAACGGTGGTACCTAAAATAACTTTAAGATAGATGGATTTATTACTAACCACGCCTGACAGCCTGACTAGACACAAAGGCAGCGTGTACCTGAGGATGAATGTAGGAATGACACCTGGTGGCTCCTGCTTCAGTCATAAAACCAAACAATAATTTAGGCTGGAAGACATCCCTGGGGGTTCTCTAGTCCAGCAAGCCAAGTGTGGTCCAGCATGAGTGCGCAGCAAAACAGGGGCAGCGGGTGCAGGAACGGGACAGGTCCAGCAGAACTTGGAAACTGGTAGTTTAGTTCAAGTGCAGTTACTTGTTTTTACTTTGGTTCCTAAAGGACAGAATTAACAGTTCTCTTATTTTTCATATGTGAAAACTGGTCTCTTTTGGAAGTATGTTTTGGAGGGTACCATGTTAATTATAAACTACTGACCACATCAAAGCAGTTATTTATGAGTGGGGATGAAGAGAGAGTCCTGCCTGTTGTTACCTTCGTATGCGCCAGTGTGATTCAAGCTCTGTTTAAAACTTGCAACACTGAAGAACTAGATCTCAGTGTGAAGAGAAGCCAAGCAAGGTAGTTAGGTCGTGCTGCCTCTTTGTTTGGTGTTCTGTCAGTGCTGATGCTGGGTTTTGCAACCAGAAAGGTGACTGTTCTGGGTTTCAGTGTCTTGTCTGAGACTAGAATAGTCTTTTGTCTCTTTCTTCTGTAGAACATGACTTCAGCAGATAAGGATTTTTCAGAAGAGAGCGGCTTTTCACCAAAAGCCAGCACCAGCAAGCTGCCAACAGATGCGTCTCCTGACTCTAAATGCCCCATCTGCTTGGATACATTTGACAATGTTGCATATTTAGATCGCTGCTTGCATAGGTTCTGTTTCCGCTGTGTCCAGGAGTGGTCAAAAAACAAAGCAGAGTGCCCCCTCTGCAAGCAACCCTTTTTTTCCATTTTCCATACAATTCGTGCTGAAGATGACTTTAAAGAGTACATACTCAGCCCTTCAGAAAATAACTCTTTTGCCAGCCCTGATGGCCAGAGGTTTCGTTACCGTACCACCATGACAGGGGACCGCCGCACTGGCGGTTCTGCTTTCCGAAGGACACTGTCCCCTCCAGATAATGGGATATTGTTTGAAGGATTGTCAAGTGAACCAGTGCGGCAGAGAGATGGAGAGATTCAGCAGATGATAAGGAGGCTGGCCTCAAGGAGGCAGGCTAGTGCAGAGGGCAGATCTATGCGGCAGATTGAGGAGGAGGACATGATCAACTTCCGCAGAGCTCTGTACCGTACTGGTGTGCGTATTCGTAGTATTCAGGATGGTGGCCGCTATCGAGACATTTCAGCAGAGTTTTTCCGCCGCAACCCTGCTTGCCTTCACAGGCTGGTTCCTTGGTTGAAGCGAGAACTTACAGTCCTTTTTGGTGCCCATGGATCTTTGGTTAATATTGTACAGCACATTATCATGAGTAATGTGACTAGGTATGATCTGGAAAGTCAGGCCTTTGCTGACGACTTAAAGCCATTTTTGCTGAATCGGACTGAACACTTCTTACATGAATTCATCAGTTTTGCCCGTTGTCCTTTTAACTTAGAAGCATACGATCAACATGCCAATTATGACTGTCCTGCACCATCATATGATGAAGGAAGCCACTCAGACTCATCAATTATTACAATATCTCCAGATATGGCATATTCTCAAGGGCCAGATAATAATTTGTCTGCTGTGACTGGTCTTGGTCAGGCCCCCTGGGATGATGAAACTCCGGGGCCTTCCTATTCCATTTCAGAAGAGGTTCGTGCAACCATGGCTTCTCCTCTGGAGATGTCAGAAAGTTCTGATGGGGACTCTGCTACAAAGAATCGAGGAACCAAACTGCAAACTCAGTTACAAGCTAATGCTGACTCAAATAATAGTGACTCTTCCTCAGACAATTGTGTTATTGTTCGGTATGTTAAGCCATTAGCTGAGAGGACACCAGAAGTGGTCGAGCTGTCCTCGGACTCTGAGGAATCTATCAGGGAAGAGAAGAGGGAAGATGTGAAGAAACAGCAGCCAATCCAGTGTGGCAGCTGGAGTGATAGTGAACCAAGCAGGAGTTTCTCACCATGTTCCCCCACATATAAGGAGGGTATCGGTAGTGGCAGAAGCTGTTTATCTCCTGCAGTTGAGAAGACAGAGTCAAAAGATGTTGACAAGAACAAATACAAGGTAAAAGATCTGTCTCCACAGAACTTAAGCTGGAGCCCCTCTCCAGGGAGTGACACAGTATGCTCCCCTTGGAATCACAGATGGTCCAGAAAGAGGAAGTCCAGGAGCCCACAATCGTGTTCACGGAACAATCGAGGTAGTCATGACCATCAGTCTAGGAGGGAGCGTCGTAGCAAAAGCCAATCTAAAAGGAAACGATCAAGAAGCAGAGATAGTAGCAAACACAGGAGCAAAAGAAGCAGCAGGAGGTCAAGGGCTCATGACACCAGAATCTCTCTAAAAAGCCAGAGAGACTCCCTAAGTCGTGAGAGCACGCCTTCCAGAGAAGCAAGCAGATCACGATCACGTAGCAAAGGCCACAGCAAAAGGAGATCAAGAAGCAGAGACAGTGATCGTTATTATGTAAGACACAATTATAAAAGTAGATACCAGTGGAGTTATGCTTTCTGTAGTCGAAAGACACTTGGAGATGGCTATGAGTCCTCCAGCAGGAGGAGGACTCAGTCTAATAACCTCTACTCAAGGCAATCTTCTAGTCCAGAATACAGGATACGATCATTTATTGAAAAGAGAGATCCACATACCCAGAGGGGACTCCATGAGAGACACTACTACTGTTATGAAAGATGCAGGTCAAGGAGTCGATCAAGCAACAGGTCAAGGACTCCTTCTGGAGGAACTGACAGAATGAAAAGTGAAAAGCCTGGTGGAAAAAGGAAGTACAAAACTCGCCACCTGGAGAATGCATTCGTGGAGAGCACAAGTCTAGAAAGAGAAAATGACCCTAAGAAAACTTTCTCAAAATTCAGTGACTGTTACAAAAATGAAGATAGCCTTTCAGACAATCGAGGAAGCAGCGAGACAAAGCATAAGAAAAAGAAAAAAAAGATGAGGAGTCCAAGTGTGGAGATAGTCTATGAAGGAAAAGCAACACACACAAGACATCTTAAAAAGAAAAAGAAAAAGCATAAGAAGAAACACCGAAAACATCACATGAGTAACACGGCACATTCTTCTCCAGTAGTGATTACAATTGATAGTGATAGTAGCAAGGAGCCAGAAAGTACTGAATGTGACAGCAGTGTTACCTGGACCGGCACAACTCAGATAAATGAGAGGGAAAACGAGTCTCCATCTTCTTTTCTGGGAAGGACAGGATGTGAAGATATTTACAGAGTTGGTGAGGGAACTGGAGGAGCAGCCAAAAAATGCAGTATTCCTACCAGAAGGGGAGGTTTAGATGGTGACATTAAAAATGCTGATGTTGAACTTCGAGACACAGTAGCTGATCAGAATCTTACGATAGTGGATACCAGCAGTAACACTCCTCACAGGGAAACTGTAACCAGCTACTTTCAAGAAGCACCAGCAGCACCTTCTGGTCAGCTGCCTTCCCCTAGGACTTCCTTCCTAGAGCGTCCAGAGAGACAACCATTGATACTAAGACTGCCAAAGAGACTTGTCAACAGATCCTCTTGGTTTGATTTTCCAAAAGAAAAAATGTAGCACACTTTCCATGGAACACTTCTTAAAATTGTGAAGTTGTTTTAATTTCTTTTTTAACCTTGAGAACAAAAATACCTGATGTCGTTCCTGTATTGTAGAATATGTCTGGGAAATGTGTAAAACTTACAAATCTGTATGCACTTTTAAGTCAAAGAAGATAGAATATGGATAGTACATTAGATAAGTCTTAAAGTTTCTAAGAAGAATATTTGCAAGTTTTAATTTCATAAAGCCATCCTGTATTCTTGTAGTAGGTAAAATATATCCACAGAGTATTTCAAAGTTTTGTTTAAAACAAACAACAAAAAAGGAGCCCAAACCAAAAGCTAGAAAGTGCATTTTATGGGGATTGCTTATCTTAGGAAAAAGTGTTTAGTTCATAAGAAATTATTTAGGCTGAATTCTGTTGTTATTTTAATCTATTTGGTTTAAGCTGATCTCTGGTGAAAACCAGCGGTTTCTATAAAGATCTTCAAAAGGACTTCCAGTAATGTGAAAGTGTGCTATGTCAAAATCTGAATAAAGCAATAAGACTGTTTTCTAAATGAATTTGTAAGTGTGGACACTGTACCTTGTGGACTGTGTACTTTTCAAACAGAAAATTTATCTTTCAGTTTTGGGTGTCTTACCAGTACAGACCATTGTTGTTTGTGCTGTCAGGAGTACTCCCGGTTGAAAAGGACATCTGGAGGTAATCAGGTCCCAGCCTTCACTGAAAGCAGGAACAACTTTGCTCAGGTTACTGTGATCACTGAACTGACCTGTTCAGTTTTGAGTTTTCCCAAAGCTGGATGGCTTCTCTGTGCTACCTCTTCTAATGTTTGTGTTTTCCCGGGGGAAACATTTTTTTTCCGAATGTCTTTCTGTTGTTGCAGTCTGTGTCTTCTACCTTGCATCCTATTGCTGTGCAGCTCTTGAGGGGCCTGTTTTCCTCTTCTGTATGGTGTACCACTAAATACTTGAAGACATTTGTTTTCTCTGTAGCTTTGTCAGTAGAACAGCTCCTCCTGACTTCCTTGCTTTAGACAACATTTACTCAGCTCAGCTCATACTAGATGTCCTGCTGCATGTATGTGCAAGGCACAGGGCTGAGGCAAGGTCTTGTTCTCCAGATCTGGGCCTTCGCTGCGTGCACAGCAGTAGCTCTCAGGGCAGAACCAGGAAGTTGTCTTTGGTCTCTCCTGTATTACTGCCTCTGTCTGCTGGTTTTGGCCTTGGCTGGTTGCCTACCAGATACCCACCAAGGTGCTCTGTCACTTCCACTCCTTCACAGGATTGGGGAGAAAATAAGATGGGAAAGCTTGTGGATTGAGGTAAGGACAGGGACGTCACTTAATGATTACCATCACAGGCCAAATGGACTCAAGGACAATGAAGTTAATTTATTGTCAATTAAAAATTGAGTATGATGATGAGAAACAAAGACAAAACTAAAATCACCTTCCCCTCCCTTCTTCTCAAGCTTAGCTTCACTCCTCCATTCCTAATTCTTCTACTTCTCCTCTCCAGCAGTGCAGGGGCATAGGGAATGGGAGTTGTTGTCACTCTGTAATACTCATGTCTCTGCTGCTCCTTTCTTCTTACACTGTGCCTCTGTTCTAGCATGGGTCCTTTCTACAGGGTGCAGTCCTTCAGGAACAGACTGCTTCAGTGTGATCCCCCCACAGGGTCACAGGTCCTGCCAGAAAACCTGCTCCTGTGTGGGCTCCTAAACGAAGGCTGCAGCTCCTGCCAGGAGCCTGCTCCTGTATGGGGACCCCATGGTCTGTAGCTCCATCTGCTCTGGTGTGGGGTCTTCAACAGGCTGCGGTGTGGATATCTGCTCCCACTGTGGTCCTCCATGGGCCGCAGGGAGACAGCCTGCTTCACCATGGTCTTCTCCAGGGGCTGCAGGGGAATCTGCTCTGCTATCTGGAATGCCTTCTCCTCTCCATCTTCTCTGACCTGCAGGGCTGTTTCTCTCTTGTTTTTCTCACTCCCAGCTCCTTTTCTTAAATATGTTTTCACAAAGGCAGCACCAGCACGGCTGATGGGCTCAGCTGTGTGCCACAGTGGGTCTGGTTTGGATCCAGCTGGAACTGTCTCTGTCTGGCATGGGGTTCAGAGGCCACCCGGCAGCACTCCCTGCTACCAAAACCTTGTAAACCCAGTACGCTCTGGTTTAACAGATGTTGATCCCATGTGTCAGCTGTTAGTTGATTGTGCAGAGATAGTGATGAGCACATCTGACAGCACTGGAGACTCACTATCTAAATCCCAAATCAAGTCAGTTCAGCAAGCTACTGAACATGTGTTGCAGTCTCCTTTGTTACCTGCAGTTGGTGGTGATTTCATAACTGTTCTGGATTAATGAGGTGACATACACACCTTCTAAGGTTTTCCTCACTTCCAAGGGTGCTGTTCTCCCTGGAGCATGGGATATTTTTCGAGAGCTTGTTGAGTCAGTTGCTGCAATGGCAGAGAGATGGAAGGATTCGTATGAGAATGAGTGTTCTCACAGAGGGTCAGGCTGGTGTGGAAGATCAGTCTTTGGGGCTGGTAGGAGAGGAGACCGTTACTGGTGTATACAGAGCTCTGTATTGCCAAGGTCTGTCTGTCCAGTGTTACTGACCACTGATCACAGAACTGGAGGCACGACACCCGAGGGAGGGGAAACTTCTGGTACCCAGACCTGAGCTTCCACCATCAGGGACCTTGCCAGTGTTATGGAGGAGGTGCTGTCCTCCTAGACAGCCGGTGTGCTGCTGGAGGGACTGAGGTGAGCTTTATAGCTTCCCAAGCATGATGGAGGAGGAGGGAGCAAGGCCTGGCCTAGGGTGGGGAGTGGCCACCACCCTGCCTCCCCAGCCCTGGAAGAGGGATTTACACATCCCAGGCAGGAAGCTTGGCATGTTCAGGTAGGTGGCCATGGAACAGGCTATTGTTATTGCAACTACACTTGCCAGGTGAATGATCTTAAAAAAAAAGTTATTTCACCACTCTGCATCTTTTTGCCTCCTACATACTTCATTTTCACCTTGGCTATTTGAGTAAAGAGGAGAACTGGCCTGAGTGCCCAGCAGCTTCCAGCAGGAAAGCAGGCTGGTGGCCCAGCAGAGCAAAAGGTGTCTGCTTGGATAACCACTCCTGCTTTGGGAACCTCATCCCTCCCGAGCCTCTGTCCTGCCAGCTGAAGACCGGCACACCAGGGTGGGTGTGAGTGGGATTGCACCCAAGGGTGTGCGAGTGTTTCCTCTGGTTTCCCTTGTGCTCTGCACATGCTGCTTTTCTGCCTCCATCAATTGTTCTTAGTAAGACAGAAGTTCAGGTTGTTTGTATGAGACTAGGTATCCCTCTGGGTGACAGCTGCAGGAAGATGTCCTAGATCCAAGGATCAGGACAGACTAGTGAAAGACTGAAGCAAACATGATTTTTTTCAGGACCTCATGCCTGCTTGTGAGAGCCTGCCCATAGAACAGCAGCTGTAGGGAAAGCATTCTTTGGACAGCAATCCCACCACCAGGACACAGCCAGGAGACCATCGAAGTCAGGTCCCCTGGGGCCTGGGAAAGAGCTGGACAGTTTGCTGTTGCCTGTCTGCACTGCTTTCCCCTCTGGATTGTGGATGTGTGTGTACCCTCCTGCTAATCCCGGAGAGTGTGCTCCACTCCTGAATTTAAATGGGATGCGAAATGTGTGAATGGGACAAGAGCCCCATCACTGAAGCGTTTGTGAGTGCCTCAGTAAAGCCATCAACACATTAACATTCAAAGTCATCACCAGGTCAACCAAAGGCAAGTGCTTCTGGGGGTTGCAGCTGTGTAGCTACAAGTAGGAGCAATGAGTGTCAGAGCTGCAGCCCACCCTCCTACCTATCCCTAGGGAAGACAAGAATTAGTTCTGGCTCTCTGAGCAACTTTATCCCAGTGACAGGCAAGTGGAGGAAGAGGAGGGTGACTTTTCAAGGAAAGAGACATGTTTCTTTGAGAAAATGGGGCACTGTGCCCCATCATTATCAAATTCTGCTGCCCCAGTAAACCAGGGGCAGCTGCTCCCTGGAGCTAGAGGCACAGAGGTGCCCAGTTCTGCTCCAGAAGACTTTGAGAAGCTTCAGCAGCCCAAAAGATTTTGGGAGCAGGCAGCACCAGTGATCCCCCAGGCAGGGCAGGAGGGGTTGCTGAGGGCTGAGCCTTCCAGCCACTCCTTCAAGGCTGGCTTCCAGGTCTGACCAGGATGAGAAGCTGAGGGGCAGAGCAGCAGTGTGCTTCCTCCTTCCCAGTCACCCATGAGATCACTTTTTAGTCCTTGTTAATTGGTGGGCTGTGAAATGCCCCACTCCCAGGATGTGACTGAAATTAAATGCCCCAAGAAGCCCCTCTGGTACAATTCTATAGCCTTTGTGCTTCAGGCTGAGAGACAGGGACAGCTGCCTGTCCTTGGGATGTAAAGCTGACAGGGACTTCTGTGCAGGTACAAGGCTGGACCAAAAGCAACAACAGAGAGTGTCATCATATGCCCGTAAAGCAGCACTTTGTGATACGCCAGCCTTTCCACCACTGCCGAGGAGAATAACCTGGA
Source organism: Falco biarmicus (assembly GCF_023638135.1). Taxonomy (NCBI): domain Eukaryota; kingdom Metazoa; phylum Chordata; class Aves; order Falconiformes; family Falconidae; genus Falco; species Falco biarmicus. Next base: position 12,959,863 of record NC_079311.1, read on the forward strand.
CATCCTGAACCCTGTGTCCATCCTGAACAAGGTGACTGACTGGCTGTCTGACAGGTCTCTACCTGGTCCCTCTGCTGTGGTCCCCTCCTTAGTGTCCTCTTAGCAGACCCAGAGATAGCAGGAAAGAGTTCACACCCTGCAGCCTCTGTACTAGGGCTGTGTGCTGGTGCTGTTGGTCTAAATTCAGATCTGATTTTGTGCTGGAGACAGAAGATTCAGAAAGACAAAGAAACTTCAGCACTGTTAGTTGATGTTATCCCACAGCTTGACACAGAGGGCCGATTCTGGGATGCTCTGGGGCAGCAGGTTCATATCTACTGATGTCCCCAAATGCATTGCTCTCTGCTTTTTCCCTTTCCCTGCCTGTATGTGAGGTGCCAAGCCAGCCAAAGTGGAGCTCAGGGGATCTTCCATTTGCACAGAAGCAGCTTCACCTTCTTCAGAGCCTGTCTTGGCTCTGTTGGACTAGATCACTTGAAGGCCTGAGAACAGATATCAGGGGAAACCAGTTACACTTTTTTTTGTTACTGCTTCCTCCCTAGAATTTTGGCTTTGCTCTTCAAACCCGAGCTCCTCCTCATCCCTTTAAAAGAAAGGTCCCCTCTGAAATGGCATAACAGTTCCTGCTGAGCTGAACAGTGTACCCACAAGCATGCTGGCTCAGCAGGTGTCAGCAGGGTGCCCTGGCAGCCAAGAGGGCAAACCGCACCCTGGGGTGCATCAAACATGGCATAACCAGCCCATCAAAAGAGGTCATTATCCCGCTGTATTCAGCGTGGGTGGGGCCACACCTTGAGGACTGTGTATAGTTCTGGGCCCCACAATTTAAGAAGGATGTGAAGGTATTTGAATGTGTCCAGAGGAAGTCAACAAAGCTGGTTGAAAGGGCTGGAAGGAATGCCCTGTGACAAGCAGATAAGGACTTTAGGTTTGTTTGGTTTGGAGAAAAGGAGGCTGAGGGGTGATCTCATGGCTCTTTACAGCTTCCTGAGGAGGTAATGTGGAGAGGGAGGTGCTGCTCTCTTTTCCCTGGTATCTGGTGATAGAATGTATGAGAGTGGTTCAAACATGTGCAGGGTAAGTTCAGACTTGGCAGTAGGAAGCATTTCTTTACCAAGAAGGTAGTCAAACACTGGAACAGACTTCCTAGAGAGGCAGTTGATTCTCTGTGCCTGTCAGCGTTTAAGAGGCATTTGGACAATGCCCTGAATAACATGCTTTGACTTTTGGTCAGCCCTAGTGGGGTCAAGCAGTTGACGTACGGAATTAAACTCTATAACTCAAAAGTTATAAAGTAGGTATGTTTATTGCGTGCAGATGCACGGGGGATCACTCCACCACAAGCGTGCATGCCCAAAGTGACGAACCATCTCATATCTATACAATAAAACAAATGAACGTTCAATTGATGCCCATACATATTCGTTACCTAAACCCCACCTACTCTTGCTTCGTATGTTAATTAGCTTATCAGTCCTTTGCCTGGAATGTGGTGGTCTTGCAGGTTTGCAGCTAATTCATGTCCTTGTCGGCCATCTAGCTTTCTTTAGCGAGGAGATCTCTAGATAACATTAGAATGTTTCTCATCATTTTTATAAATAGCCCCTTTGTTAGAGGAAGAAGAGTAGGTATTTCCTTAAAACTATACAGTTATGTGACCAATCACCATACCTACACTCCTTGAGCAGACATATACAATCACAATCGATGTTTATTGTCCCTATTTTGCACTATTTCTCCATATCACAGTTGGACTGGATGATCATTGTAGGTCCCTTCCAACTTGAACATAATATTCTGTTCTGCTCTGTTCTATACTATTCTATACTATACTATTCATTTTCTCTCTTCACAAGGAGCCATATGGAGAAGACAAAGGGCAGTGGGTACCAGTTGCAGTGGGAGAGGATTTATCTTGACACAAGGAAGAAATTTTTTACAGTGAGAACAGTTCTTCCCTGAAAGCCAGCCAGACTACTGCCTGGGGGAGCTCTGGGGTGGCAGATGTTACTCTGTAGTGGATGGTGATGTCACTGAGCAGTGGGCTCTGATGTCACTGAGCAATATGTCACTTCACATCCCTAGCTGCTTATCTTGAGGTGCTGGCAGAGCCTGGGCCTGGCCTCCTGCCGAGCATGCCTATGAGGTCTGAAGGGTGAAGTGAGGCATCTCCTGGTGCTGGGTGGTCCTTCAGCAGCTGCTACTGGCAGCTCTTGGTGCCCATCCCAGAGCCATCACCTGTGTTGCCCAGACACTGCCTGGATCAGGCAGCTGGGCACCATGGAGCTCATTTGCAGCAGCACAGGAGAGCTGTGTGGGCAAACGTCCCCTCAGGGTGTCCATGGGGTGGGTGATGAGGCTCAGGGAGCTGGGACAATGTCCTTCTCCAGGGGCCTTGGCATTTCTTCCTCCCTTCCCCAGGGACAGTGAATGACCATGGCCTCTATTCTGCAGTGTGCAGTACCCACTGCTGTGGTGCCAGCAAGAGGGAGCAAGTCCTCTGTCCTCAGCACTCCCCAGCTTGCTGCAGCACACAGAGTATGGCTACTGACAGCAAGTAGAGCTGCCCCATCTGCCATGACAATCAAGAGGATATCACCTACATGTCACCCTGTCTCCACGAATTTTACATAGGCCTGTGCTCTGTGCTGGGCATGGCATAAAGTAAACTGTCCCCTGTGCAGGTCAGGGATGAAAGTCATCTTGTTCTCGGTGTGGTCTGATGATTATTTGACATTTGACATCCTAGGTGCCATAGAGCCTCTGGCTGAAGACCTCCAGGATAAGCAAGGAGATGTGGAGCCAGTGCCTAGACCTCAGATGGGCAGCTTCCCTCCTGAAGTCTGGAGGGACTTTCTCAAAAGCCACCCAAATAACATCAGGCCTCTTCAGCTGTGGCTGCGATGGCAGCTCAGGGTCCTCACTGAAGGCCAATGGTGGGAGCTGGCTGTGGTGAAGGGCATTACTGTGGCCTGATATGGAGAAATAGTGCAAAATAGGGACAATAAACATCGATTGTGATTGTATATGTCTGCTCAAGGAGTGTAGGTATGGTGATTGGTCACATAACCGTATAGTTTTAAGGAAATACCTACTCTTCTTCCTCTAACAAAGGGGCTATTTATAAAAATGATGAGAAACATTCTAATGTTATCTAGAGATCTCCTCGCTAAAGAAAGCTAGATGGCCGACAAGGACATGAATTAGCTGCAAACCTGCAAGACCACCACATTCCAGGCAAAGGACTGATAAGCTAATTAACATACGAAGCAAGAGTAGGCGGGGTTTAGGTAACGAATATGTATGGGCATTAGTTGAACATTCATTTGTTTTATTGTATAGATATGAGATGGTTCGTCACTTTGGGCATGCACGCTTGTGGTGGAGTGATCCCCCGTGCATCTGCACGCAATAAACATACCTACTTTATAACTTTTGAGTTATAGAGTCTAATTCCGTACGTCAGGCCCACCCATGCCTGTACGGGCAGGATGAGGAGGTGTAGATGCAGCAGCCTGCAAGAACACACGAGGACATTCATCCACCAGCTCATCACTGCTGCTGTGCGCTTGTGTGGCAGGGACATCCACAGGCACCTGGACCAGCAGGACCCCTGTGCTGCTGGGGAGATGGACAACAGCCCTGCAGCCAGCCCCAGCCCCATCACTCCTGGGAGGGGACCCCCGACTCCAGCTGGGCCAGCCCTGCAGGCTCCAATGGGGAGGAGGAAGCCATGCGCATGTTGGAGGCCATCCTCTGCAGGGGTTCTGGCCACCTCCCATCTGCTCCTCGCCCTGCAGAGCGGCAGCAGACCCAGGAGGAGCCAGGGCAGACAGCGGTGGTGGCTGGTCTCTGCCCAGGGCTGCAGCTGCAGCTCCTCTCCGCTCCTGGCCAGGGCAGGGACTGCTCACTGGGGGAGCCCCAGCACCCCGCAAAGAGGAGGGCCACCGACCCCCAGGCCTCTCCCCAGCCCTGCAAGAGGCAGCCCTGCTGGCGGCAGTAGGCAGGTGTCCCAGGGGCTGGTGAAGCAGGGGCCAAGGCACGCCAGGAGGCTTTCCAACTTGCCTCAATCTGCTTACTAGAGAAAGAAAACAAAGAATAAAAACTACAGAAGTCTTGGTGTCTCTTTTGGTCTGGATGGCATTGCTGTCTCCTTCTGGTCTGCCTTTGGTGCTGCATTCACCTTTCCCCTCCGGTGTCCACTGCAGCCTAGGGTAGATGGGATCATCTGGAGGGAGCTGGGGCATGAACACAAAGCCCTTTGCTGCGCAGGAGGTGCGCTGTTAATGCTGACAGCTCCTTCCAGGTAGCCCAGATGTTGTTTCTTCGCTTCTCCCCTGAGAGTAAATTCTGCTCAACTCCAGGGCTGCATCTTGGCAGCTTGTCCTGCGGGAGGCGTTTGCTGCCAGGGGGTCTCCAGAGCCATGCCTACACCCCATCACTTGTCACCCCAGGCCTGGCCACCTCCACTCCTTGTCCTCTGCCCCCACATTTCAGGGCTTTGCACCTCTGTCAACTCATGCTGCTCCGTATGGCCTCAGTACGTAGCACCATGGCTTGACGCTGCTCTCTGTGTAAAAACAGAGCTGCATCTACCAGTGTTTTTGGTAGGTAATCCCAGAGAAAGCCCTGCTCTGTGGCACAGCAAGGCTGAACAGCCCCAGGCAGGAGGCCTTGCACACTCAGTACTCTGCTGCTAGCAGTGAGGGTGCCCTGCACAGCTCAGTGATGCAGGGAGCTGCATGCTGCATGGCATGGACTACAAATACTAGAAAAGAGCAAACTCTCAAAAGCATTAATATTTCAAAGAGACGTTTACACTGTGGGAAACTTCGTTTGGTTGTTTTTCATAACATGCATTGTTAGGAAATTGACATTAAAATGCAAAGGATTGTTTTCTCTGTCAAGGGCAGTGAGCTCAGCTTAGGAAATCAGAAGTCTGCCACAGGCAGCCATGGCTTTCCAGTGCTGCTTCGGGTAAACCAGTTCATCACGCTTGCTGCGCCCACCTGCAAAGTGGGAATAACAAGCAAGCTGATTCATGACATCAGCTGCTATTAAGCAACCTACTTCTGCTGAAGGGAACCAAGCTGCATTTATTTTCTCTGGGTAGAAATGAGACCTGTTACACCTCTTCCAGTGTTCACCTGGTATAATTGTAGGTTTTGTAATTTTGTACATCAGAAGAATTCTACAGGCAATGGTGCTGAATTTAGTGGCCCACACATCATTACCTGGTGCCTTTGCGATTCAATGGATACTCTGCCTGGCTTCCAGGTGCCTTTTGAGGAAGAAGATGTCTTATCTGCCAGACCTGGGGCATCTTGAATCTTAGGAGAGGTATGTTGGCAGATAAATCCCCTGAAGGTGTCTCTTGCTCTGCATGCATGCAGAGCCTGTCAATACAGGACTGGGATCTTGTCTGAGGACCATCCTGTGATGAATCAATAACAATCCAGGCTGCACTGCAAAGGGATCTCCCTCTTCAGCATTCACATGCTGTGCTTCAAATGAGTACTTGAAGACCAAGGGATATTCCATGGGTACGTAGTAGTTCATCTCATTGTAGAGAAACTCTGTGGGGAAGAGTCATGTTTCAGTGTACATTCCTGCCTCCAAACTGGACTGGCATCCAAAGGCTGACCAGTGCTGCTAGCATGCATATCTGTTGAACATTTAACTGGTAGATCAATCATTGGCAGTGTCAGAGATGCTCAGTGCCTCGGTTTCAAGAAGTTTCAAGTTTCACCTTCCAGCAAGTTGGGGCTGTCTGCAGTTCAGTCGGTTTCACAGCCTTTGCTGTGGAGTCACAGAGACCTGGAAATGACCCGAGCATAGCTAGGTAATCTGCTCATTTAGGCACATATTCAGTGGTCTCCAAAAGGAGAACTAAATTAGCTGAAACTAATATTCTGGATTAGAAAAGGCTGATGGAAAGTAGAGGAAAAGCCCTCTTCCTTGGGATGCTGTTAAATGCTTAGGTCTAGGAAATTGTTTGCTTGAGGGGTAGAGTGAACCAGCATACAACTAAGTTAGTCTTCAATTCTGTTGAATAATATAGCTGGCCACTCATCAAAAACATGTGAACCAGTATGTGTGGTAATATTACCATTTATCTTTTGAAAACCTGTAGCCCTTTAGAGATTGTGTATCCAGTATGCTACATGCAGAATGAGCCTCAACTAAGTGACAAGCTGCTGTCCAAAGCATTGAGATGAAAATTAAGCGCATAGGGACAAAGAGATGCAGAGCTGTGAAATAACTTTAAGATCATTCACCTCGTGAGTGTAGTTGGGGTAATAACAGTTTGATTCTTAGCCACCTACGTGACCAAGATCACGTGACTCCGTCAAACCACAGGGATTTGTGCCTTGAAATCATAGCAATTTCTTCTCTTCCATTAGCTGAAGCAGAAAAAATGTACATATGTGTGTAGGTATGTCTGTATGTGCTTGCACACTTGCACACATTATGTGTTTATGGGGAGGGAGTGAGAGAGTATGAGTGAGTTGTCAGATGCCTATTGTACTTTGGAAGTGCAGAACAGAAAAACAGAGGCCGATGCTGTGCATCTTCTGCATGCACATTTATGTTTTTTGGACATATGAGAATGATCTGAAAGAAAGAAGGAGAAAAACCCTGCTAGATGGGCTCGTGTCTTCTAAGATTTATGAACTGCTAAATTTAGAAAAGTCATTTTGGTGTTGCTGGTATATTGCAGGCTCTTGTGCATGAGTCAATAAGAAAAAGCTTGAGTCGCTTCCTTTGTGAAAGCATGTACAAGTAACATAGAATAGGTTCAATTAATCTTTTCAACCACTGAATTCGCTCTGGATAAACAAACTGTGTATCAGACGTTATGCCCTAGAAAGGTAATCAGCCTTATAAAATGCTTCTCTTCACAGCTCTGCTTTTCTCATTATTGTATTGCAAATAATTTTCTGAAAGGAAAAACTTTTCAAGCAAAATGTTAAACACCATTCATTTGTCATTTTCCTGCGTGGACCAGGCAGCAGCCTGCTGGATCTCAAAATAACCAGTCATTATGAGGCTTGTATTGAACTGTTTGTCTTTTTGGTCCTTGTTCTCAGGTGGTGCTTCTTTGTGACTGGTAATTTCCAGCATTCCTGCTTGAATTGGCCTATGTGAAAACTCTGCATGACTCATACATATAATTAAATACAATGGATCATCACAAGCTAGTGATCGGGCTGTGTTCTAGTACTATACACGTGATCTCTACTGCCTTACCTGTAGCCGTAGGTCATAGAATCATAGAATGGTTTGAGTCAAATGAGAACTTAAAGATCATCTAGTTCCAGCCCCCTTGCCCCAGTGGTTTTTTTTTTCATGGGGGCCAGCTATACTTCAGACCACATTACTAGGATCATTGCAGAAGAAACCAGTAATTTTGGGCTTAGGCATTAATGAGTGGAAACAGATTTTATCAGTCCCTTTGTGTTCTTTATTTTTTGTAAGAACAATAGGGAAAATCTCTACAGTTCGTGTTTTGTGGGAAGTTATAGGTTTGATGCAGAAATAACCCAGTAAGGCTCTTTGTTTTTTGCTATGGAGTGCATCAAAATAAACAGACTAAATTGTCCCTTCTGGCCAAAAAAAAGGGGGAAAATAGAGCTATGAAGATAAAAGAGTTCAGCCACAAAGCAGAGCCTCATGTTGTTTAATGGCAAGGTCTTTTGTGCTGGCATCTCAATTTTAGAGTGTGAGAGATTGCAATCATCATTACACACTAGGTATTGTTGCTAGCTTGAAAAATAATGCAAGAATTCCAGCACTTTGAAAAATGATTAAAGACCATCAATTTATTGTATTTTCGTTCCAAATTTTCTATTGCTTTATGTGAGCTTTAATATTTGCTATCAGATTTACATGGCTGTATTTTATTGTACTTTGTGGTTGGCTAAATTAGGTTAGGGTGATTGTCCCTGGGAATATTAATAATCCTTGTTTAAATAAGCCAGAATTTATACTATTGTCAGAAGTTAATAGCAGTGTTTTTCTCTTTTTGTATAGGATTATTGATTACTACAGCGCAATGGCAGAAAACAACACTGGTGTACAATACCTATGAAAATAGCCTTATTCAAATGCTAATAGCTGACACCACAGTGAAGATTGCCAAAGAACAAATCGATGTCACAAAATGTCCATACCATGTCCTATAGGTGAAACAGGTGAATAATGATGCCATTTCTGACACAGCACTGAACAGACATGTTGAAATACTATGCAGCACATTACCTGTGCTGTAACCGCTACTGTGAGATACGTTCTTATAACAATGCCTCGTTGTCACCAATTAGAAGTTATCATTATCAGTGCCACTTCCTTATCTAATTCCTCCAGTGATATTAATTTATTTAGAAAATGAAGGTCAGCCTTTGCCTATGCCTGTGCTCTGAGTTGCTGATAGCAACTCAGTTCTTGCTGCGACAGTTGGTGCCCTGTGTGAGGCTCAGCCTCAGGACCCTCAGATTATGAGACTGAGTGTAATGAGCAGCAACAGCAGTGATGGCTGTGCTGGGGGACATTTGAAGTTTTGAGCGGTGACGGCAGTGCCCAATGTAGCGGGGACAGGTGGGGATAGCCTGTGATCCAGATCACACTGAGATAGGTGGGGAGAGCCTAAACAGACACGGGTAAAGGTGAGCTGTTGGGATCAAAAAGAAGGAAGCCTGACCACCATGGATCTAAGAGGCTGAGGGTAACGGGGGACAGCGGCAGAGTACATGGCCAGACATGGCAGCAGCCTGCAGCGGTGGCAGGTCCAGAGGGGGTCTGGCCAGGCAGCAGTGATGGCTGTGCTGGGGGAAGGCGCGGGAGCAGCGCGGTGCTGCGGGCAGCTCCCACCGTTGCTGCTGCTGCTCGGCCTGGTGTTATTCTTCCCAGCGGTTATGTGCTCGTTGAAGGTGTCTCCACTCATAGAAGAAATGGGCGACCACAAGGATGTTAAGAAGTTTTTCAGGACACGGAATGATGTGTTAGTGCTGTATTCTAGATCTGCTGCTGCTGAAAGCTCACTCAGGTTATTGTCCGGTGTGGCCCAGGAGATGAAAGGATGAGGTACTGTAGGCTCATCAGAACCTCCCTCTGAAGAAAAAAAATATCCAAGATGTCAAGAAAGCAGGTGAGAAGAAAGGTGATCAGTTCCCAGAAGCTGAAAAGCCCAAGATAAAAGTGAAGAAGGAATATGTGTATAAGTTCAGGGACAAGTTATCTGGACTATATGAAAAGTTTATTTGTGAAAAGGTTGTGATGATTGTTAAATATATAAGGTATGAAATGTTAAGAATAAAAAGAAAAGAAAAAAGAAAAAAGGGGGGAATTGTAGAGGACTGAAGCTGGGTTAATTAACATTAATAACATACAGCTGTGGGCTGGCTTCAGGGGCGGTGGGTTGGCTGATGTGGATAAGGTACAGCTGTGGCTGGTTCTTGCTAAGTAGTTAAATAGCTCTAAGGGGTATAGAAGAAAGGGATTGTATGAAGAGGAGTGCTGGATGAAGAGAGACCTGGAAGAAGCAGAGGGAGGAGAGAGAGCATCCCTGGATGTAGGAGAGGCCTTAGGAGAAGCAGAGAGAAGAAGGGGGCCTGGATGAGGAGAGACTGGCTGGAAGAGGAGCCAGGAGGAGGAAGAATCTGGATGCAGCAGAGGCAAGAAGCAGCATGGACTGGCCTGAAGAGGATGAAGAAACAGCACGGATAGTAGATGAACTTTTGAAACCTTGTGGGCGATTGGTGGCTGTGCCAGGGTAAGGTCTGGGATCTACTTATTGAAGTTAACCTGGTATGTGATGGTAAAAGCATTGTTGTAGCCACCTAGTTTTGATAGTGCTGTGACAAGTTCTGAGTAATTGTGCTTAATGAGATGCATGCCATCTTTAGCATACTTTCAGGGCGTGCTTCCTTTTTGCCCCATGTCCTTAGGCTGCTGGATTTTTAATCTTGAACATTGTCTTGTCCGAAGTGAATTTGGATCATGTGTGGATATATAGGAGACCGTAGATGTAGGAAGGAACGTTTCTTTCCTTATGCACAGCATGGGACAAGGAGACTAATTTAGGTACCTTTACTTCCTAAAAATGTGGTCTGAGAGCCAAGGTTTCGTAAGTGGATATAGGATGAATGGTGGCTTCATGTTTAACTGAATGCCTTGGCCCATTTCCCTGTTTGAGTGTTCAACACATGAATATTGTGCTGTTTAGTGTGATCCTGGATGCATATAGGTCTCTAGACCTTCAGCTGAGTGGAAGTTATATACGTACCTTGGAAGATATGGGCTCCTTCATCACAAGTAGTGAGTCATTACAGTTCAGGAGTGTGAAGCCATCTTTCTGCATTCTAGAGTCTGGGATAAAGAATGGGGACCAGCAGCAAAGCCCTGCTTCTTGCCAGGAGATCATAGGCTCTGCTGCAAGGTCAACATATTTAAGAGTGCTTAATGGCAATCTTAAAAACATAAAACACTTCATAATCTAAGCTTTGACAGTTTCCAAAAGAGGTTGCTTAGTTACCATGGATACTTACACAGAATTGTTAGCTGGGGGTAATGCAAGAATGACAGAAGTTTATGGTATTCTGGGCATCTGCAGCACAAGGGCATCCCCAGCCAGAGTTACAAAATACAAATAGCTGAATAACTGTTGTATGTACAGCACCGCTCCTGGACTGCTTGTTTTTGATAGCATTTGACAGATTTCTTTTCTATGAAAGTCATGATTCAGGCTGTGTGACACATCTATCCATCCAGCCACTGTCCCAGACTGTAGGATTGTCTTCACTGGCACCAGGAAGAATCAGCTTCCTTCTGCTAGATGACATGCTGTTGTGACCCTACCAGAGCTGATGCTGCATCCAGTCTCAACTATGCATGCTTCCTGATGGGCAGACCATGCTCCCCTGGACTGGGCAGCAGTTTGCACAGCAGCAGCAATGTTGCAAATACCCAGTGTCACCCACAGCCTGAGACCCTCTTTGCACCAGTCCGCTCTGGGTTTTTTGTGCTGTGGTGAATACAGCCTTGGAGAAAGAAGAATGTCTAGTTTTCTCCTTCCAAACATATGTCAGCAAGGCGGTCATACCACTTGATATTCAAAAAACAGTATTTGGTAAAATCTGCATGCAGTTACATAGATGCATTTGTTTACACTTAGCGAAGGTGTTCCTGAAGGGACAGTAGAGATGTTGCATGGAACATCTTCCTGTTGAGATAACATAAAGAAGCTCATGAATCATAAAATTCATCAGTGATTAACTTCTCTGCAAAGTGCATGATGGCTCTAGAGCTGACATTTCTCCTCCACTCCTTCTCTTCTTTCTTCACCCTTTTCTCCGTTTAGCATCTTCCTTTTTTTCTGTATGTGCCCTGAACATCTGAATATCTGACCAGATAGGGCAATATGGGCAGAATGTGGATCATGTGAAGTTAATGTCAGGGCCCTGAGAGCACCCCATTCTAGCCCTCTCCCTGGGGCTTTCCTGCCTGTGCTGGTGGCTCTATCCAGCAGTGTAGCCTGGGGTCAGGCTGCTGCAAGCAGAGGTGCCAGGGGCCGTGCTGGGGCCCTCCCCATTGCTTAGGAGCCGCCTCAGCCCCTCCGGTTGTTCTCTGTGCCCAGGCTCCTGGCTTCCCTGCTGAGCAGCCTGGTCTTGCTGCTAGCCAGTACCCAGTGGGGATGCAAACTGGTTCAGCTTCCAGCTACTTGAGCTTTGTGCTGCCAGTCTTGAGTCTGGCTGGGGGCTGCTCCAGGTCCAGAAGTATTGTATCCCGATGCTGCTTAGCACAGGGATAAGAGAAGAAGTTGGAGTGTTGTCACGAGAATGGTTTTGTCACCTATCTCATGCTTTCAATTTGCTCACTGTCTCTGCAGCCCTTGGCTAAAATGGCCAGGGAGAAGAATGCCTCTGTAATGGAGAGCTGTTCTGCACAGCTGGTGCAAGTTTCTGTTCCCTACTTTCCCACTTCCTTTCACACTTCAACTGGTGTTTGTCCATGCATTGGTCATCCACTTCCGAATGTATACTTTCTCTCCATCACCTTGATCAGGCACTTTGTTTTCCTTTTTCTCCTTTGTGTAAGTATATAGGTATTTCAGAAATACACCTAAATTGCTCTACTACTGTTAAATTCGCTTGCATCTCTATATATTCTGCATCTTCAGTTTTACTGCTATAAAATAAAGTTGAGAAAAAGCAGAATAATAATAACCTGATTGTATTTTCTCTTGTAATAGAATTCAGTTACATGTCAAGATTAAACCTTGCTGATATTATAAGCATATGCTTTGCACAAACTGTTTTTGTATGAATCTAAAAGATCTGATCTTCAGTTTTTTTCTGAAGACAACTATTTAGAGTCCAGATTGAATCTGTAATTAATAGAAATATGCCATTCATGAAAGCAAATTCTTTTAATTCTTTTGAAATTACCAGGAATAGAGGGAAAGAAAAGTTTGGGCTATTGAAGTAGAAGACTCATTCCCGTAAGTGCTCAGGTGAATTGATTGAGGTTAAAAGCTGTGGCACATTCTTACCTTTGTAGGGATAATAAACCGTACAGTGGTATTGCTATCTACTTGAATTCGCTACTATAATAAGTTACAAGAATGAGAGGCAGCTGGCAAGCAACTTCTAAAAAAATGATCAGTGCTACAGTTTGTGTGTGATTTGTGTGCTTGGAAACCTAGACAATCTAAAATCTTATGTCTGTCCCTCTCTCTGAAAGAGTTTATTTGTCCAGGTCAGTCTTTGATTATTTAAATCCTTCAAGCAGCCCATATTTGCAGGAGACAAAATAAAAGATATCATGGACTCGTACTTTTTTACCAGATTTTATTTGGCTGTATCTGAAGATAGAAATTCTCATCTGATTAGGAAGACTCGGATACACTAGTAGAAATGGCTGTAAAAGCTGAGAGGATTTAGCTACTGGTACTATGAGGATGAAATTTATGTTTTTAATATTGAGCAAAGCCCAAGAATTTATAAATAACATGCTTTCTTGCCAGGAGCTTCTTCCATATTTTGTCATCTGCTGTCCTATGATGTCTGTCTTCATATTTCTTCAGACTGAAAAATGTGCGTTGAGAATCATCAACATTTTCTGTGGTTGAGAAATGTCCTGCATGCTTGGGATGTTGATCCAGCATATGAACATCGTTGTCTATATTGAGTACTGTCATCCACAGTATGACTTGCACATAAATTCTGACAGGTTACCAGTCACTTTCTACAAAAGCTGAAGCAAAATATATTTACTAGCATTATGCAATGGGATGTGATGGCCCTAGTGTAACCTTTTTTTAAAATCTCTTCCTAAGAAGATGTTAATTTGGCACAGAGGAAAACTTCCCTGATTTCCACAAGCCCTATTAGTTGTACTGTTGTGATAGGACAAGATCTTAGCAACCAGGAAAAGACATTATTTAAATTACCAGTCAGAAGAACTAACAAACATCTGGCAATTACTCAATGTTTTAAAGGTAGCCACCAAAGCCTTGTATGAAGCTTCTTGCTGTCACCCACTCTTCCAGAGCTCTTAGGGACACTGGAACTTCATTGCAACTACATTTACAATGTATTTTTACAATATATTTACAAAATTTAAACTGGAGTCAAGCTCTCTAAAAATTCCCAGTATGACTGGCAAACTTACTCTGAATTTACCTATTTAATTGAGATTTCCCCCGGATGCATTCCATGCTTTTTTCAAATAACCAACTTCCCTCTCTTCCAGGACACAGGCATAAAACAGGTGAGTGATATTTAGGATGCTTCCTAATAATGCCAGACACTTGGAATGATTATGTTATTTTTAGTAACAAGACCACTTCCTAATAAAACAACTGACTTTTTTTTTAAACTAAACACATGAAAATAATTGAACTTATGGTGCTTTTATGAAAGCAATGTACAGCTGTTGTTCTAGGTCCAAAGACTGAAAGGAGGTCTGTCAGATGAGGTGCTGTCAATCCAGTAAGCTCCTATAAAATTGGTAGTAGACAGTTTTGAGCAGTAGCTACGTAAGTGCCTTGTAATGTGCCTTTCATTATGGAGATGACGTTACATACCTGCTGCTGATTAATGCTATCTGTGCTACCGTCTTGTGGTAGCTGTTATTTTTCAAAAGCAGAAGGCATAGCTGTGTTTGCTTATGGCAGAGACAGTGAGAAAGCCACAAGCATGGCTGTGTTTTTGAAGGTTTGCACTTTCCTTCTATGTTGCAGCACTAAAAAAAAGTGGTTTTGATTCGGGCTTTTGTGCAAAACTTCTGATATTTTCTGTGGTATTGGGTGTCCAAGTTTTGGCAGAGGGGGGCTGCTGGGGTGGCCTCTGTGAGAAAAGGACACAGGTGGTTCCAGCCGGCTCCACTGCAGGACACAGCCGAGCCCATCAGCCAAGGTGGTGACACATCTATGAATATACATTTAAGGAAGGGCAAAACATCACACAGCAGTGTGAGGAGTGAGGAAAAACTTGTGAGAAACAGCCCTGTGAACACCAAGGTCAGAGAAGAAGGGGAAGAGGTGCTCTAGGCATTGAAGCAGAGACTCTTGCAGTCCATGGAGAAACCATGGTGGGGCAGGTAATTACCTGCCAGTTTTGGAGGTAACCATGGTGCAGCAGGCACTTCTCTGCAGCCCGTGGAATTAAATTCAATACAGGAACAGATTTTTCTGAGAAGATCTGAATTTTTTGCCATCCTGTGTGGATTCAAAAGGTATTCAAAGAAGTAGCTTGAACCTTAATCTAAAAGTATATGAGACGTCACCACAAAGGTTCTTGCAAATGAAGTAATAGAGAGTTTTCTAGAAAGTCTCAAAAGGCATAGTGTAATTTTTTGGGAAGACTTAATTCTAACTTCTTTCCTGTCCCGTGGGGGTTGAACTGAACTGCACAGCACATGCCCCAATCTCACAGTCATCAATGTAAGCTGTGGGTAACATCTATAGCATGTCACTTTTCCTGCGTAGAAGAAATGAGAGCTTGGAATGACAAGTAAAGGATTTCAAGTCATCTTTCCACAGACTAATCCAAATAATTTTAGGATTACAAAGTTTATATCTTCCTAGCATTTCAAATGTGGAAAGAAGCATTAGTACAAGGCTGCTGACATATTGCTGGTGACTGTTTAGCCAGAGCTGAGCCTTCAGTGGGGCTAGCAAGTTCAGCTGTAGCACTGATGGATGCTGTTAATGGAGAAATTAATGAGTCCGATGGTCTTTCTCTTGTGTTCCTGGCTTTGGACACCCCAGCAGCTCCTGTTTGCATGTTGCTACATCATCTGTTCTGCCTGTATCCCTCTAGAAGAGTTCATGGAAACGCCTTTGCTGATAGCTGGACTTTGGTTCTGAGGTATGTGCCTCCCAGTGAGGGAGGGCCAGGCCCCACAAGCATGGCACCAGCATCTGGTGTTGGTGGTTGCTGTAGGGCTGCAGTGTGCAGAGGGGCATGGGTGTGCTGCTGGAGATGATACGGGGCTGTTCGGAGGCTGCAATATGAAGATCTCAGTGTTGTGCAAAGGCATGACCTCTGCCACCAGCAGTGTAAGTGCCCTGGCTTTTAGCAGTAGTGGGAAGGCTTCTGCTGCACCCATAGATCTGCAGAGCAGGCATGGTGCCCTGGCACTGGTGAGGACACTCAACAAGAGGATGCATCAGAACCAGGTGAGACTGCACCTTGTGTCTGCCAAAAGGGGAAAGGCAAGCAGCAGTGATGGGAGGCTTCCTCCTGTAGGGTATGGAGGCACCTATCTATTGACCTGACCTGATACCTTGAGACTGTGTCTGCTGGAGGCCAGGATCCAGGATGCCACAGAGAGCTTGCTAAGGCTGGCTTGGCCTTCAGACTATTATCTTGCTACCTTTCAGTGTGTACATCAATGCCAAGGAAGTCTTGGAGGGTACCTAGAGTGATTAGAAAGTTCTGGGGACAAGTGTGAAGGGCCCAGCTAATGTTCCTTTGATGCTGCCAGCAAAAAAAAAAAAAAAAAATGCTTGCATAGAAGTGGGCTTATCAGGTGGGTCAGCAACTTGCTGCATGGCTGTTTTGCAGGCAAGATTTTGGCATCTGTTGACTACAGGACCCTTTTCGAGGAGCAAGCAGGGGTGGGATAAGTCTGACAAAGCAGGGCTGGAATGTCTTTGCAAATGAGCTTGCTAAAACAGTGGGGATGACTTTACACTAGCTATGTGGGGGAATGGGTTCCACAGTCTCAAGAGAAATGAGAGCATCAGGATAGAGCAGAGATGTCCAGATGACAACATGACCAGCAAAAGCAGAGCATCTTGTGGCTCATCTCAAATGGCTGCACATGAATTCAGGTAGCCCAGGGGGAGGCATTACCGGTGGGTACACAGTGGCAGAGCTCTGACTGCAGTGGAATGACAGCAACACCTGCAGAGAGCTGGAGTGGTAGGATACAGGTGCTGCAGGAAAGGCACGAGGGCAGTCAGCATGTGCACTTTCTGTAAAGGGGTGGTTTGAATGCGTTGGACTTCACCATGGGGTAGGTGTTGAAACAGCAGAGAGCCTGTGTGTAATGGTAAGAGGACAGAACAGCACCAGTGATGTAGCAGTGGATACCTGCTCCGATCTGATCAGAAAAAGGTGGTAGAAGGAGCCCCCTTCATCACTATCACAAGCCTTGATGTTTGTAGGTAACTTGAATCATCCCATTATCTGCTGGAAAGGCAATATAGCTGACCATAATCTATCCAGACGTTATCTGGAATTTATTGAAGATAATTTCTTTATGCAGAAGATCAACAAACCAAATTGCAGAGATTCGCTGTTGGACCTGCTACTCACAAATAAGAAAGAACTGGTTGTAGACATGAAGGTCAAGGGAAAATCCTTGCCTGCAGAGACCATCAGATTTTGCCATTGAAAATCCTGAGAGGTGTGAGCAGGTCAAACAGCAGAATTACAGCCCTGAACTTCAGAAGATTAGATTTTAGCCTGTTTGGGGTTTGACTGGATCCTGTGGGAAACTTCCCTGGGGGCAAAAGGACTAAGGACAGCTGGCTGATTTTCAAGGATCACCAGAGCACAAAAGCAGCCCATTGAAACATGCAGAAAGTCAAGCAAATGCAGCAGAAGCCCAGCTTGCAAGAACATGGAGCTCCTGCCCGAGCTTAAGCACAAAAAGGAAATACACAGGAGATGGAAGTGGGGACAAGACTGTTGGGAGCACATGGAGCAGCAGAGTCCAGCAAGCCAGAACTCAGCTGGAGTTGAAACTAGCAAGGAAGGTGAAGGACAGCAAGAGGTTTCTGCACCATCAGCAAAAGCAAGGCTGAGGAAAGCATTAGTCCTATCTGCCACTAGGTCCCCCACCCTGGTAAAAAAGTGCATTGAAAAGGATGATGTACTCAATACCTTTTTTCTGTTTGTTTTTGCTGGTAAGGTTTGCCCTTAGGGTGCCCAGGACCCTAGGTGAACTAGCACAGTCGGGGGAGTGAGGCAGGGCAGGAAGGAGAGGATTGAGTTAGAGAGCACTTAAGCCAGTGAGACAAACAGAGGTTTGGTGGGACCTGGTGGGATGAACCCAAGAGTGCTGAGGGAGCTAGCTGGTCTCATTGGAGGCAGTTATTTACTGCCTCTTTAATGACAGTGGTGGGTACTCCCAGCAAGATGTTGCGGTACACTAGTTGAGAGGAATGGTTAGTGTCCTGGAGGACAGCACTGTTATTGGGAGAGACTTAAATAGGCTACAGCAATGGACTGAGGGGAACCCTATGGGATTTTCCAAAGCTAAGGTTTCATCTAAGGCAGACTCACCATCAGAGCAGGACATGCTGGAATCAAGTGGCCAGCAGCAGGAACTGTATGGAAATGCCCTGGGGGCAGCAACTTGCTGGAAGGCAGCAGTGGTCCTGGGCAGCAAAGCTGTTGCAGACCCACACCCAGGTCTGCACCAACACGGGTGCAGCAGCAGGGCCAGGCATTGATCCTGCCCTTGCTGCTGGGCACCAGTGAGACCGCACCAGGAGTGCAGGGTCCAGGTCTGGGCTCCTGGTGCAGGACAGACCCTGAGGTACAAGAGCGAGACCAGTGGAGGGTCCCTTTGATGGTCAAGACTGGAGCCTGGAATGTATGAGGGGAGGTGGAAGGTGTTGGGCTTGTTCATCCTGTGAAATAGAAGGGTAAGGGGAGACCTCACTGATCTCTGCAGATGCCTGGTGGGGCAGTATAAGAAGAGGGAGCCAGACATTCTAGGAAGTCGATAATGTCAGGAAGAGGTAATGGGCACATGCTGCAATGTGGGAAATCCCAATTAGATACTGATGCCAATTTTTTGTGATGTTGGTAGTGTAGTACTGGAACAAGTTGCCCAAAGCAATTGCTGGATCTTTGGGTCCTCAGAGGTGTTCAAGATTCATCCTGAGGGGACATTAACTGGGCAAAATCAGGCTGAAATTAAAACATACTTCAGTACTGTCCAGAAGACTGCTCCTATTGTACGTGGTTCTGTGCCAGTTACTGCATGCATATGTAAATAGATTGCAGTCTAATTATATACTGTTTTCACAGAATGTGATAAACTTATGGGGGGTGCATAAAGTTCCATCCTCTATACATACCAGAAATATTGTAGATCTGAGGAAATTACATTTATTTCAGAAGAAAAGAGAAAAATCAAAATTGGGTAGGTAAATTTTCATCCACCTGTGTCCTCAAAACATGCCTTCAGCATTCATATCTTGAGTTGAACCCCACAGCATCCTACTTTCTAAAGGTGGAAAATAAGAGAGCAAGGACAAAAGATATATACTGATATTTGGCCAGCACGTGTTGTCTGATTCTGGGTCTATAAATTACTACAAATGTAAACAATATTTAGGTTTCATCCGCAGACCTGCTGAAGTGGAAGACCTGCAATGATTTTGTCTCTGCCTTGCATCTTTCCTGCCTCCATGGTAATTATTACAGAAAATGTGGGATACAGAACAGATCAAAAACTTCCTAGTAGAAGCTCTCACAGCTGAGAAGTCATGGTAGCCTGGTGAAGTTTCCATGGACTGGAAAAGGGGAAACATAGCTCCCATTTTTAAAAAGGGAAATAAAGAAGACTGAGGAAACTACAGGCTTCTCACCTCTGTGCCTGACAAGATTGTGGAGCAGGTCCTCCTGGAAACAATGCTAAGGTACATGGAAAAGGAGGAGGTGATTGGTGACAGCCAGATGGCTTCACTAAGGGCAAGTCATGCCTGACAAATTTGGTGGCTTTCTATGATGGGATTGACAGATGAGGGAAGAACAACTGACATCATCTACCTGGACTCATGCAAAGCTTTTGACACTGTCTTGTGCAACATCCTTGTCTCTAAATTGGAGAAACATGGATTTGATGGTTGGACCACTTGGTGGATAAGGAATTGGCTGGATGGTCACACACAAAGAGTTGCAGTCAACAGCCTGATGTCCAAGTGAAGACCAGTGACAAATGGCATTTCTCAGGATTCCATACTGGGGCTGGTGCTCAACACCTTTGTTGGTGACATGGACCCTGGGATTGAGTGCACCATCAATCAAGTTTGCTGACACCACCAAGCTGCGTGCTACGGTTGACATGCTGGAAAGAAAGGATCCATCCAGAGGGACCTTGAAAGGTAGGCCCATGCAAACCTCATGAAGCTCAACAAAGGAAGTGCAAGATGCTGCCTGTGGGTCAGGGCAACCCCAAGCACAAATACGGGCTGGGCAGAGAATGGTTTGAGAGCAGCTCTGAGGGGAAAGATTTGGGGGTGCTGGTGGATGAAAAGCTCAACATGGCCCAGCAATGTGGGGTTGCAACCCAGAAATCCAACCATGTCCTGGGCTGCATCAAAAGCAGCTTGGCCAGCAAGTTGAGGGAGGTGATTCTCCCTCTCTACTGGGCTCTTGTGAGACCCCACTTGGAGTACTGCATTCAGCTCTGGGGCTCCCAACATAAGAAGGATATGTGTGTGTTGGAACAAGTCCAGAGGAAGGCCAAAAAGATGATCAGAGGGCTGGAGCACCTCTCCAATAAGGACAGACTGAGAGAGTTAGGTGGTTCAGCCTGGAGAGGAAAATGTTCCAGGGAGACCTTATAGCAGCCCTACAGTACTTAAAAGGGGTCTACAAGAAAGATGGGAACAGATTTTTTTAGTAGGGTCTGTAGAACTAGGACAAGGAGTAATGGTTTTAAACTAAAGGAGGGTAGATCTAGATTGGCATTTGGGAAGAAATGCTTTCCTGTGAGTGTGGTAAGACACTGGAATAGGTTGTCTGGAGTTGTGGATGCCCCATCCCTGGCAGTGTTCAAGGCCAGGTTGGACGGGGCTTTGAGCAAACTGGTTTACTGGAAGGTGTCCCTGCCTGTGGCAGGGGGGCTGGAACTGGATGATCTTTAAAGTCCCTTCCAACCCAAACCATTCTATGATTCTATTACAATTATATGTTAACAGGATATTTGGACAGCAACATGATTTGTAGGCCTAATCTCATCAATTTTTTGTGATTCTGCTACTTTTGTGAATTTTCACTGAGTGTCACTTAAGTGGACATTTGCATGTACAAAATCAGATCAGACATAAAACTTTCTACTGAAAATCTGTAGGATTTATTAGTGATTTATTTCTACAGTTTTGTGAAATCCTGTAGAACAGCATTTCTGATATATAATTTGTGAATAGCTTAATACAAGGGAATAAAAACATAAAAATTCTAAAGATGTTTAGGATATTTCCTTTAAAGTCCAATTAAAACTAGAATTTTCCTAAGACCTGAGTTGGGGTGATTCTAGATAGCCCACTCCTTCTGAATTACAGCCTCTTATGGGAAGGTTAGGAATCCTTGTTTCATTTCAGCACTTTTTGGAGACCTCAGAAATTCCCTTTTTTATACATTTTCCTCTGTCAAAGCTCTTCTAGCATCTTGATCCCAGACCTCTTCCTCCCCTGCCATGTTAGTGAGAAAATATTACGGTTGAATCACAGCTACTGATTCGAAGGGGCTTAAGAGAGCTTTTGAGCAAGGTGGAATTATTGAGTGTGCCCTCAACTTCCCTGGGGCATAGATAAGAGACAGCAGTGCCCTGTGCGCTGTTAGCAGTACCAATACTTGCCATCAGTGTTTCAAGCTCATACAAAAACTTTTATGTTGTCTACAGACTCTGAAAAGTACACTAGTCAGACATTATTTTCCCTTTCCCTTTGCCTGCCTGGGCTAGGTTTCTGCCTAGATTTGGGGTGCAGAAAAAAAAACCCAAACATGTGCAGAGAACCCTAAATCCTTCTACTGCACCTTTTCATAGCATTTCATGACTTCTTGCTGTCATATTTATTTTAAACTTACATATGCTTTGAACAGGAAACTTGAAAGGCCTTTTACTTTAAATCATGTAGAATTTCACTTTTTTGTAGGACATTTTTTTTTCAGTATCTTCTTTGACATTTGTACTACACAAGGTAAAAATGGGTCTCCTCTATCTTCACACCTCCTTCTGCTGCATGGACATAGACATATATGCATGACTACCTTTTATATGTAGTTTTCATTTCCATCATCTTCTCTTAAGTCTTCTCATGTTTCCTGGTCCCAGTACAGCCTCTGCATGACTAACTGATCCATCTTCAACAGGTTTCCATCTGATTAAATGATTCTTGCATGTACAAATATAGTGCTTATTGGACACTAGCATTTTAAGAGGTGTTGCACACTTTGGATTTATAATAGCTGCATTTTATAACCATCTGTATTAGTCTTTACTCTGTTTGCCTGTGTTTTTCTTTCAGGCAAAGTAGAAACAGACCTGAGTCCCGAGTGCTTTATCTCCAGGATAGCTTTGAGGTCCTGGCTTCCACAGTTTTGCAGTCTGAGTCCATCTGTGGTTCCTATGTGTGCAGTCTGGGTACATGGCTAGTGAATTCTGACAAATTAGCTAGTCTGGGAAATTTTAGATGGCTCTCAGATACACTCTGTGCACCTCTAACTGTACCGGTATGCTGACTTCCGAGCCTTTGTAGGAGTATTTTGAGTTGTGACTGAGGTCTTCATGGTCATGGACTAGTGACTGGCAGGTGATTTGGCTTTTGATGGTGCTGAAGTCACGAACAGAACTGGCCAGAAACTGGCTATTCTGTTGCCCAGCAAGAAGCTTCCAAGTTTGGTTCTTTTTCATACATTTAAGCAAAACAGTGATTTTTTTTTTTTTTGCAGATTCTCCATCTATCTGAGCAGTTTGGCTGTGCAGTGATGCAGACAGCATCTCTTCTTTTGCCAAAGGGATACATATCTAGTACTAACACTGTTTTTCCTATCTCTGCCTATCTAAACCTACACTGGGAGCAGTTAGGACTTGGCCTGGCATACAGGAGAGGTGCTGATGTGCTGCCTTCTGAATAGCTGCTGAGCTAGGACAAGGAATGGGGAAACAAGAAGGCCATTCCCATTCATAAGACGAGATGGCAGATATACGTGAGGGCTTCCAAATCTGTGACTTACAGCACAGGGAAGGAGAAAGGCAAGTTGATTTCTTAGCCAAGCCCTGGTAGCCTGCCTTCAGGAGAGGAGGCTCGGAAACCATAACTTTAACAGGGATTCATTGGCACAGTCTCCAGCCCAGCCCCAACCAAAGCTACCTATCTGCCTGGACCAAGTCAGGAAGATAATTCTCATACCAAATTTCATGCGTGTAACGGATGAAGTTCATTTATCCTCTGTGTCTTTCTATGGGTTATAGACCTATGGCTTTGCCTCCTCCCCCAAGAGTGCAGCACTGCTTACACTGCAGCTTTTTACAAAATTTTAATTGCTTTGAAAATGGTCTTGCTAGTTCTGATCACTCTTGAAAATGTAAGCAAGCAAGAGTATCCTTTGCTGATACAGAAGTCAGTCAGCCAGCCTGTACTGCTCAGCTTTTGCTACCCAGTCTGTTACGCCTGTCACAACAAGTTGTCAGACTGTCACAATAAATGGCCCGAGTTTAGGATGTTTTGTTTAGCCTTCGTATGAAATATTTCTAAGCACATTTTAGTAGCAGAGTATAAAGTACTGCAAATGAATTCCCAAAGAGGAGAATAAGTTACACAGTAATTTAAAATTACTAGACTAGGATTTTCGATTTGATTTTTGGTTACTTGAAGTGACTAAATTGCCACAGCTGGATTCGGTTGGGAATACTGGTCAAATAAATATTGATTAGGAAATTATTGCCTGAAAACCAGTGAACCAGGAAAATGAAGATTTAATTAGCCTATTAAGATTACTTAATTGATAATTACTATTCTTATGCAATTAAACTAGTGCAGTCTGTCAAATATTCACCCCATTAAAGGAAGAAAACCTGGTGTTTGTTCCAAGAAATGACAACACATCACCATTAGTGTATTTTTCATTAGGTATTCCTCTCCTGTCTGATTTTCCACAGAGGTCTGTCATTTTTTTTTCTTTCTCCTTTTGATACAGCCTGGAGTTGTTCCTAAACAGAGATGTTAACCTGGTTTTAGTTCTCACTTCTCTTACGGACACTGATGGGCCTATGGTTCTTTGTAAGTTCTGTCACTGTATATCCAACCCTCTGTGTCAGCCATCTCTACAGGAATCCCTTGTGTGTTACCACATCACTCAGTATGGTCAAAACCAAATCCTTCTGAAACCTTACTTCCCAAACCTGCCTTCATCTCCCAAACCATGACCACCAGCAGCATGGGCCACTCATTATTCAGAACTGTGACCTCAGTCATCCTTGACCTCTCGTCATCTTGAATGATAGCTACATCTTGCTCCAGCCACACACTTTCAGAGGCAGTATCCTTTCCCGCACCATACACAAAGAACTTCCCATCCATGTCCTTGCGTTTATCTGCGTTGGCTTCCTTCGCATATACATTTTTATTTCACACAGGAGATGAATGCCCACCAATTTTCCAGCTGTGTCATGGTTAGTGTTTTTAATAATTTCATTAGCTCTCATCTTATTTTTTTTCCTTTGACTTCTTCATGACAATATTTCTGGTGGGAAAGGCACTGGGGGTGCTGGTTAACAGACAGCAGAATATGAGCCAGCAGTGTGCCCAGGTGGCCAGCGGCACCCTGGCTTGTGTTCCCAACAGTGTGGCCAGCTGGACCAGGGCAGGGATTGTCCCCCTGCACTGGGCACGGTGAGGCTGCACCTTGAATCCTGTGTTCAGGTTTGGGCCTCTCACTGCAAGAGGGACATTGAAGGGCTGGAGCGTGTCCAGAGCTGGGAAATTAAGCTGGTGAAGAGTCTGGAGTATGAGTCTTATGAGGAGTGGCTGAAGGAACTGGGGTCTTTTAGCCTGGAGGATACTCAGGGGAGACCCTATCATTCTCTCCAACTACCTGACAGGAGGCCATAGGCAGGTGGGGGTCTATCTCTTCTCCCAGGCCACAAGTGACAGGACAGGAGGGAACAGCCTTAGGTTGCACCAGGGGAGGTTTAGATTGGGTACTAGGAAAAATTTCTTCACTGAAAGGGTGGTGAAGCATTGGAACAGGTTGCCCAGGGAGGTGGTGGAATCACCATCCCTGGTGGCATTCAAAAAACACATAGATGTGGCACTTGGCAACATGGTTTAGTGATGGACTTAGCAGTCCTGGGTTAACAGTTGGACTTGATGATCTTAAGGGTCTTTTCCAACCTAAATGATTCTATGCTTCTATATCTTTGCTTCTTTCCATTGACCTGCTTGTTACCCTCTGCTCTGTCCGGCACTCCACTAACATGTTATGGTGCCAATTTCAACACACCTCTCTCCTTTTATTCTTACTTGGTTTTCCATGCTGGTACGCAAACCCCTAAAGTATAGTGCTTGGAAATTTCAGTGAAATTTAATCTAATTTTCAAAGATGCAGGCAAGATTTCCAGATCAAAGAGTGGTTAAAATGCATATTATCAGAATATCAGTAGATTCTGATAGGGTCAAAAGGGTCAGCAAATGCCCACCTCAGTCTTTATTCCTAAATGTCAGCTTCCAAGCACTTGCTGAGAAGAGCCATCACTGTAAGCCAGGATGTCTAGGCTAGTTTAAGCAGTGTCAGGTCTGCAGGCCAAGCAGAGAAAAGAGATGCCAACAGTTTGCAACTGATGTAACTGGAGAAGTGTTCTCGGAGTGCACAGTTATCCTAACTTCTCTCCCCAAATGCTTGTGTTTCACACATGCCAGCCAGACTGCATGCAATTTGAGGGTGGAAAGCTTTTGTCTTTTGGGACCCGGCATATGGAAGAAATTACCAGAAGTGACGAAATAACAGTATTTCATATAGAAAATGTTTTTATTTCATAGTAGGCTTTCATATATGCAAACATTGCAGAACATCACAGACACAAGGAAAAATTACAGGGTGTTATTTTCAAAATTAAAGAAGAAATATTATAAATTATTTTTAAGGGACGGGAAGTGGCGAGTACACCATATAATGTAATTAACTTTAAGAATCAATGCAATTTATATTGAGTTATACAAGTGAATGTATATTGAGTTATGTAAATGAGTTAGTACTACCATTGTTTATGTATACATACACAGAGATTCATTTTCCGGCCATATGACCACATCACGAAGATTCAGAGCTCCTGTGGATATTTTGTGTTTTAGCAAAGAACAACAATGAGGACTGGATCAAGTGACCTGTATACACATAGCACTTTTAATGAGCCTACTCCTGCCAGAGAGGTTGCTGCTGAGAATAAGCCTTGCAGAAGCTGACCACTAGGCAAAATTTGTGAAATATCTCCTCACTGATCCAAGTCAGCCTGCGTGGGTTAGCGTACAGGATAGATCACCCTGTTCAGCACTGCTATAAGCTTCAGAAATTTCTGGACTGTTTTTGGTGTGGAAAGGAATTAGTGAAGTGGAAGCTGGCATCTACCCTCCGTACTCTGTTACTAGCTGACACGTTCTGCTGCAAGGCTTTGTTATGGTAGCTGGTGTCTTTGACAGGACACTCCGATGGCTGCTTTGGATAAGTCAGACTGTGCTTGTATCCCTGAGCTCTCACTTCTTTCCACAGGTGAAACGCGTTACCCTTGCCTGCCCACTCCTCTCCAGCTGAGTAAGTCAAGCAGTACAAGCTTCCTGAAATGTGGTGGAAGGAAACAACTGCTTAGAGATGCCAAACTGTGACTGTGGCTATTGCATAGCAGCATATTAACTAAGAGGCTTATAAAAGCATCCTTAGCTAGATCACACAAAGATTAATCTTTCCAGGAAGTGCGGTGGGAGGGGAAACATCTCTCTGTGCATTTCCAGTTGCATGCCACAGTGAACTCACCCACAAATACATATTTCATGGTCCAGGCAGAAAGTTTTGTCCTCTTTCTCATCTTCTCTCCTTTGACTTGCTCTCTTGCACAGCAGAGGCATGCCCAGGGGCACAGAGAAGCAATTTCATTGGTCCATGCAGCTGGAGATGGGACAGTAGACAATGTGGCTTGCAGAGCCCTGCACTAGTGTCTGCCATCCAGTCCCTTAGTGTCACTTTTGGACCTGCCCAGGCTAAACTTTCTCTGGGGTACACAAGGGAGTGAGGAACCTGAGAAACAAACCCCTGTGTGATGTGGACACTTCTACTGACAGCAACACCTGCACTGCCACGTGCCCCAACTTCAGCATGACACCGTGTATTGGCACACGGCTGCACCATTGTATGAGCTGGAAAGCTGTATGGAAGAGAAAATAAAACATCTCCAGAGCCCTCCTTCCCTATTTCAGTTCCTGTAGCATTATTTTGATTACTGGAACTTGTTTTGCTATTAATTAGGTCATTTTAATTTGTAGCTTATTCAGTTTAAAAACATGTTTGACTGGTCCTATTTCTTTATTGAATGTGAGAGCAAATGGCTGTACTATCAATGCTCTGTAGAAAATGTGGGCCTGAGCTATAGATCACCATCAATTTTTATTCTAGCCAAACAAAACTGGCAAAAAAGCTACCTGTAAGTTTTTGGAAGTCTAAACAGTTGACAGAATGTAGACTCTTCTGAAGAGGTTTCATTGGAAGGACCTTATGTCACTTTTCTGTTAAACAAGTACTATTTTTATTTTCCAAAATGTTTTACCATTAGAAAGGAAAATAAATTTTAAATATCAGGTGTCAGACCTGGGATTATTTGTTATCTTATCTGCATATAATGCTGTTCTTGATGCATGCATACCTGTGTGTGACAGGTGTGGAGGAAGACTTTGCTATGCCTCTGCAATAAAAGAAAGGAAGGCAGGTTGTCACCAGCAAAAACCCAGCCTTTCAATCAACACTAAATTTGCAGACTTTCATGGATTTCAGCTGAAGATCTGGCCCAGCGTGTTTGTTATCTCCAGACAAATCTGCCTAGTTTGAGTGTGTTCTGTACAAATGATAGTGAAACTAAGTGATCCCCAAAAGGAAAGAGTCTACGATAGGCTTGCAACAGCTAAAAGCCGGTGACTAGATGGATGTGAACTTCAGCCTGGTACACTATGGTTTGATTTATGAGATGTGCACATCAGCCCGGTGAGAGTTGCTCAGAGAGAAAATAACATCTGCTGTATGACTGCCTGGTAAAACCTTTTTGTGGTTGTAATCAAGCAGCAATTATTTTGTTGGAGGGTAAACAAGATAAACAGTCCATGAATTAACAACTGCGCATCATTTCTTATTTTACTGCTGGAGAAGTACAGCAGAGCCTAAAATACATTTATTGCTTGCTTTTAAACTAGTTCTAGTTGAAAAGTGAACCGGAAGAGACTTCTCTGGATTCACTGGAACTCATGTTTCCACTCTTATCTCTGCAGAGCTCAGACCCATGTGCCCTGACCAGAGCTTCCCCCCCTGCTGTTTTCCAGGTTGCCTCCACCTCTTTCAAAACTCAACGTCAAAACAATCCCTCTACTGACCTCAGAAATTTCTAGCTGGTTTGTTTTGAGAAGTATTCAATTTCCACCAAGTTTGTTTTTTTTCAAACCATGTCCCACTGAGAAGCATTTTCTGTGACCATTAGGCACTCAGCGGTTCTGAACTGCTGTTGTGCCGTTTTCCTTGTCTGACTGCAGTGCTCGTGAGCTGAGTGAGGACCACAGCATTCCCTGCAAGACCTTGCACAAGGACTGAGCATTGCTGACAGCAGGGTCAAATGTCAGTCTTGAGAAACACTTAAAAGCTGAAGCTGACCTCCTCACTTGGCTACTTAAGCCCGCAGCACCTATTGTTGTACTATCTATTTCAGCCCACTAAAAGTTGCTTTGGTGTATTTCCTGATGCTTCATATTTGTTGAGGATCAGCTTGAACTATTTTGCCTGGACTCACAGACAAATGTTTTGGGATGAATCATCTGGCAGTTTAACACATTTTATTAATACTGCTTTGTAAGTGTGAAACTCCTTACCTGCTGCCAGTAGACCTCTCCTTCTGTCTTTTGCTTCTTTCAATACATTTCACATTAACCTTTCTCCAGTTACCACCTTCTGCTTTATATTCTTTACCAGCAGCTTTCCTTTTTTTTCCGCGTAATGCACACATATTAAACCTCCCATCATCTGTGGCTTTCCCTGTTTCTTTGTTCAGCTGGATTTTTTAACTACTTTGGCCTATGGGAGCGTAGCATTTATAGAAGCGTGCTACTGGTGGGTCCTGGAGCAGATGCTGCCAGCGTGATGTAACTGTTTTACCATGGAGGTTAAACGAGGCAAAATAGCTGTCCCTCCTTGTTTGAATACATGTGAAGGAAGCACAGAGGGGAATAAAAAACCATTCGGAAACAAAATGCTCTACACCAGCGGCATGATTCCACTAACTTTTCTGGAGCTAAACAATTTATCCAAGCTGAGGATGGGTCCTAGATGTTTCAGTTTTTGAAGTGAAAATAGAGCACTCCTAGAAGCATGCATATTTGAGTAGGTATTTTATGCAATGAAGTAACACAGTGAAGCATCTTCTTGATGAACAAGCATCCCAGAGACAAACTTTAAGCAAATTTTCCAGTAAAAAAAATGGGTCTGTGGGACAGATTCTTCAAAGTGACAGTAGTAACAATATTTTCATTTTTCACAATGTAATTGGTGATCATATACTTAGGTAATATTTAATAATTCATATTCTAATTACCATATTTGATTCTTTTAAAAAAAACCCAATGCATTTTGCCCATTGGAAAAATATTTAACAAGCAAGTATTTAGTCACGATCACTAGAATTCCTAGTTTACCTGCTTGTAATACCTAACAGGCTGATCTCTTTTGAGGTGAAAAATATAAAACTGCAGAAAAGAAGGTGCTTGGATATGCTTTGGAAATCAGTTTAAATTTGCTCTAGAATAATCTGTTTTCTTAAAATAGGTAAAAGCTTTCTGAGCCAAGCATTTTGTCTGCTACATAACCTGGGAACACAGAAAGTAATGGCAGTGATCCAACCAGCTCAGTGATGTTCCCAAACCTGGGCACTACCAGCTGCACCAGAAGAGTGTAAAACCCATCTTACTGGACAAATGTGAGAGTGCGTAAAAAATGTTCTGTTTCATCAAATCTGATTTGATTATGGACAAAAAGATAACAGCTTGCTCCCTTTATCATATTCAGAATGATCATAAGTGTTCTTACAGCCCAAGGAAATCAATGCCTTTGAGTGCTACAAAGCTGCTCACCTCAGTAATGTGTTTCCTGGCAGTCAGCTTCACAAGTTAATTATGCACTAACAAAATGCATTTCCTTCCATTAGTCTGAAATGTATGGTCTGTCAGTTGCATAGGCTATTTCCTTTCATTTTCTTTTTTGCTGTTGCTGGTGGAGGTGGTGGTGGTTCAACATCTTTTCCCCGACCGGTTCCTGCTTAACCAGCCAAAACCCCTTTAGGGGTCTTATGAGGCTGGTGAGGAAATGGGCACTATTTGCCTGTCAAATCCCAGCTGTCTTTCATGTGTGCTGAGTCATCATATAATTGCTTTATACTTTAAAGTTCTTCGTACCTTACATGCAGAATCTCTGTGTGGAGCTAAAAGCAGCTGTACAACTGACCAAAGAGAAGGTGGCAATAAGCTCTCAACAAGACAGGAAAACAATACTGGAGGAAATATTTCTTTGAAACAATTTCTTGCTACTATATCTGTTGATATAAAATGCAAAGCTATCTGAAATTATGTTTGGCAAACAAGCATTTAGAAATCTGAAGTAATCTTAAAAAGCATTTTCCCTGGAAAGAACATAAAATACTTGTGCAACCATATTCAAGCAGATAGAGTGGTGCTGTGGTAAGCAAGTTCCTCTCGACATTGCCTGGTAAACTCGTGCCATCCATGACAACCATACTGCCATTGTTGTATTACTCTGAAACTCTTCAATGTGATTCTGTAATTCTTCACTTCATGGTTATTTTTAGGGTTAGAGGGACTAGAAGGAACAGTGTGTTTCCTTCTGTGTGCCTTTACTGTACTAGCTGCTAAATAGCTGTGCTTTTCTGTTGGCTATATTCTGCTTTCTGAGTATCTCTGAATGAATAAATAGAGCCAGAAGAGGGGCAGTAATATATTAATAAGCCCTTTCGCCCCATCATAGCTCTTTGAGAGTATTTGGCTAGCAATAGTAACAATGCTGATGCCAGGTTTTGTAGTCATTGTCTTTACCATGTGCAGAAAAATGCCAGGGCAAATAAGACTGAATACTGGTAAGACCACCAGCATTGAACTTCCTGGTTAACCAGAAGTTTCCTTTATGTGCAAATATTTTAGTTGTAACAAGTGTAGAGGAGCTGAGTGAACTATTAGTGTTCTGGAGTCCAGAAATGAGAACTGTTTCATTCTGACTTCTTCTGACTGCTGCTAGTTAAATGGTATCATGCAAATAGCGCTACATGGGAAAAATCAGTAGAGTTTGGCGTTAAGTCTGTATGGATAGATTTCTTTCACCGGTGATGTAGATTCCCAGTAGGTTTAATAAATTCATCTTTCATGCAGGGTTTATTTTCCTTCCTGCCTGGTTCCACTGTTGCTGTTCAGCTGTGCTGATGGAAAACAGTGAAAAGTATGTAAAAATTCTAAGGCAAAGTGGTCTGAAGTGTCTTTTACCACTTAGTTAATAAATATTTAATTCAGAATTTTTATATGGAAGCTATAATTGCTTGCTGAGCGGTTGTGGTGTCAAATTTTGAGACTGAAAGTTACCACCAAAAAGATAACTGGTCCAGAGTTATGTGCATTTCTCAGGGCAATGTTTATCATCTAGTTACTAATACCATCTCCAATACATCATTACTAGAACAATGTCTAAAGCCTCTGATTCTAATTCTAATACCTGAAGTAGATCTGACACTATATCTACATGTAACTCTGTCTGAAGTTATCACCGGTATAAGATTCCTGCTTTGGTATCAGAGAGACAACAAATGCAGAAAAAGTAATAAAGGGCTTTCTAAAAAATGTATGGAAAATTACCTCAATCATTTATTGTATTTACTTTAAATTAGCTGGCATGGTCTTGATATTGTATGAATTCACTGTAGGATAGAATAATGACATCTTCAATGTGTATTGTGTTTGTCAACATCTTGTAATGCTATCCTGTTAATCCGTAGACCTTCTGTGTCTGTCGACATCCTGTTATACGTCTACCTTTTGTTGAAACCTAAGCTAACATCCTGTTATCTGTTGTCCTTCTGTTATGTTCAAACTTAAGCTAAAACACCCCAGTGGGGGGAAAGACAGATGAAGCGAGAATTGGTTGAAACTGGTTCTGCAGGTTTGGAAAACAGCCAACTCATCCAGCTCAGCATTTTCTGGCAAAAGGTGAAAAGTACACCTTGAGGAAGACCTACGGCCTTCCTCCCAAAGACGAGGCCCACGTCCCGAGGACCCCTGCCCACAATTCTTGGAAGAATTTGCGCAAGCACAAAAGACTGATAAGCTAATTAACATATGAAGCGAGAGTAGGCCGGTGTAGGTAATGACTATGTATAAGGCGTTAATTGAATAGTCATTGTTTTATAGTATAAATATAAGATAGTTAGTTACTTTGGACGTGCAGGTTAGGTGGAAGGATCCCCCCTGCATCCAGTGCTGCCAATAAAGGATACTTAGTCACTAAGAAATTTTGACTACGTTCTTTAAATCAGTCTAGAATGTGATCTGTGGAAGTCCATTATAGCTAGAATTCAGAGGATATTTACACTGTAATAATTATTGACAACTGAAATATGTATCCTTCATATTATTTAATCTCCATTCCACACAAACTGAATTATGAGGATATACAGAAATATTTACCATTAATATACATAATAATCCTGCAAGTAGTTATTGAACAAAGACTTCTAAAAGCCTCATTCATTAGGATGATTCTACAGCTTTCTTAAGTTCTCTTTAAAGAAGTCTTGCATTGTCTTAGATCATTGTGAAATACTGAACAGTTGATATATAGATAGCATCATCAACAAATTTGTTTATAAACATAAACATTGCACACAGGACCTCTATAAAGCATTCAGACAACTGATGTTTATAGCTTGCTGTATTTAAAAACCACAGCTTTTACAAGTTTATCATGTTAACCATTTATTTAAAAACAACTTGCTCACTTGGAGAAAAGTGTTCTGCTATAAGCATTATTATTTGAACAATCCAACACAATGACTTTGGACAATGACTGAAAAGCTCCAGAATGATCTCGTTTTGTTACGGTTGATCATGTCACGCAGTTGTGGCAGAAGATGATTTTCTCAGCTGCAACTCTTGTAGTCTTTGCATGAGTGACTTAGGTAGAACGATTATGAGAAGTGTTTTCCTTACTTAAAACATCCTACTCTTATAGTGAAAGTGTAAGATGCATTTGTAAACAACTGAAGCATAATATCTGCAATATATCATGTAAATGTATAATCACTGTCGAAATGACAAGGCAGCATCATAGAAAGTGACTGCTGTAATTGACAGAGATGATGATCAGGCTCCAAAACTGTTATCTGATTGCATATTCGTTATTCCTCTCTCTAAGATGCTACAATTACTGTGTGAGCTGGTCTAAGCAGATGTTTTAACGTGACTAGAGTGGAACCTTGTACTATGAGATCTGCAAGTCTAATCTTCAACACTGTCCCCTCCATGTTTTTTCTAAATGTCTGTCTTGACATGCAGACTTTGTTGTGGGACACATCAAAGAACACGTGCATGCAGGAGCACACCAGGCAGTTGCATGCATGTTGCCAGACTTATAAAGCAATATCCCGATGTCTGCGACCATCCAGCCCACCAACCAGTAGCTGTGATTGGTGAACACTTGTTCAGGAGTAGCAGTAGTTTCAATACATGCCCGTGAACCGATCATTCATCTGAGTTGCTTTCAGGCAGCAATTTGTAAGCTGCATCTTTTATTAGCTAATTGGCTGGTCTGGCTTTTAGGCAGCTGATTCCAACATGCTCTGACATAACCACAGCAGGTGAGTGAATCGTAAAGTTGCGGAGGCTTGCAGAAAAAAACCTCCTATGTCTGTCTTGTGAATAAGTAGAAGGCAATGATCTCTCTCCTTTTCTGATGGCGAATATTACATTTTCATTCAAGCTCAGAGGAAGTTTGGAGAGAACAAGTCAAAGACATTATCTGTTCCTATTCTTCCTTTCATTGATTATGCACACAGTGCATTTCTGACACAGTCAGAAGAGTTTGGGCAATTTTCCAAATAAAAGCTGATTTTTTCTCTTTTCCTAGGAAGTGACAGTTTATCAGAAACTGAAGCTCTATAAAACAAGTACATTCCTGGAGTTTTTCCACTTTATATAAATACATACTCAGCAGACCACAAAGGAAGTGACTGTAAGGGACATTTGTAAAGAATGTGCAAGAAACATGTGGGAATTGCACATTAGTGCCTGTTCACTCCTATTAACGATCCTACCATTAAACCTACACAGAAAAATTTTAACTTGATCTCAGTGCAAAAGAAGATAGGGTGGGGTTTACAATCTTAAAAAATATATTGTGCAATGGGGAACTACTAATTCCTACCCACCTCGACTCAGGAGCAAAGAAAGTGTGCACTACAGGATGTAATTCAAGACTCAAAGGCTTGTGAGGGATCCCAAATAAACTGTTGTTTGTTTGCATACTGTCTTGTCTTATCTTTGACCTTCCTCAAATCACGCCCTTTCCATCAGCTTCCCGGGTGTTTCTGCCCACGTCTTCATGGCAGAAAATCCAGAAATCTTAACATCCTCTAATGTTGCTTTCCATGCAGTTCACATCCAAAAGCCACCATGCATGGCAGTCATAAGGATTTGAATATTGTCTTTTGGCTATAATTATGCTTCTGAGTGAAAGGAGAGAGGCATCTGTCTGCAAAGCAGGCAAGCTCATAAAATGCTGCACAGACTGCTGAAAGCTCACTTTTGTGCATGAGGGACAGTGGCCAAAATAAAAGGCCACTTTGATTTTGCTCTTTTTGTGCAGCTACTGGAAACACTTCTGTATTTGTTGTACATTAAACATGACAAATCACATGAGATTCACCTAAAATTAAGATTAAGGCAATAGGTCCTGGTATTTTGACAAAACCAGCCAACTGCAAACCTAGACTTGCAGTCCAGTTAGCCTGGGTTTAAGATATTTGCAGAGAGCCAGCTAGTCAGCCAGAGAACACTGTTGAGACAGGTTCTATAACGGGGAAAAATTAATATGGCAACGCCGTAGACTGCTTGCAGCATTTCTACAGTTCCAGTTCAGTTTGCAGCAGACACAGAAGTATTCAGCTGATCTGAAGGCTTTACTTGTTATGCTCATTTTTGATGCATGCCTAAACAGGTGAATGCATTTAAGATGTATGGAACTCCAAAAAATCTCCTCCTTTCAGGACACACCATGCAACCTTTCAAATGTCTCCCTGTTCTCCCAAAATCCAGACCAGCAGCTAGATAGAAAGAGTGAAACCATCTAAGATGGCTGAGCTGATCAAAGAGAAGAGCTTTAACAGAGAGGCCAGAATGACCTTTCTGCCTGCCTATCCCCTGCTGTACAGACCTACCCCCTCCTCTGCACCTGCTGTGAGAGCCTTCAGTAAGGTCCAAGACCAGTGGTGACATCTACTCACTTCTTCTGAGCTTGTGTGTCCTTCAGTGCCCTCAGAGAGTCGCTTCTTCTCATTTTCTTAATAGGACAGTGGCTGCGGCACGCTGCTTAGCTGCTGCTCTCCTTGTATTCTGCTGTCTGCTAGTCATGCCACAACGACCAGAAGTCATTCACCACTCCTGACTTGCACAGGGCTTTTTCCAGAACTCAAACAGTCCAAACTCCAGTGTGGAATGGACACCAAGATGCAGCTGGCAAGGCAGAGAGACTGTGACCCTGCTGCATTTACATTGAAGTGTATGAATGAGAAAAAGGTCAGCTGAGAGCCTGCATTGCTGTTTTCCTGGAACCAGTTGGGGGTAGGTGAGACAGCGGCTTTTAGCTAAAGACACCTATCTCTCTGCTTGCTCCTTCCAGATTTAGTGTGTTGCCATGGTGTCTTCCCTGGGAGCAAGCTACCTTGGACCTCTGGGCTGGCTTCTCTTAGCCAGAAGCACAGGCATGTGGAAACATGCCCTACGGCCAGCAGGTGACCTTTTCATGCAGGTGCAGCCCAGGCTGAGGTACAGTCTTTAGGGATAAATAGTTCCCAAAGCAATTTGAAGTTACATTGTGGTTTGCATGGGACTGTTAGTGTTGTTGAACATTTAGTAATGCTACTCTGAAATAAACAAGTAGAACTAGGCAGACACTGGGGTTTCTGTTTCACACCAAATGTGTTACTTTTCCAGACCTGGGCAAATCATCAGCTTTCCAGCTGGGTGAAGTGCAAAAAAGCCCCCCTTGTTCTATCTAAAATGATTAGCTCTATTTTATGTTTGGATGTTATGCTTTTTTTGGTTTGTTTGTTTGTTTGACTTTTAAATTTTACTTCTTTTTAAATAAATATATAAAAATGAAAGAACGTTAAAAGAAGTCACAGTTTCTGGTTAGCACTGAGACTAGCCTCCCTCAAAACAGGTTGCACTTACACCACATAGTTATGATTGTCCATCACAATTACAGTCATTCCAGTATTTCATCCAAGTACCTCTTTCAACTGACATAAGCACAATGTGTTGTGAAAGATGCCTGTGTTCCAAACATCCTGGTGCAGTCAGTAATACAACTAGACTAGTAAAGGGGTGTTTCTTCTATAATTCCTTAAATAATAAGAAATAATCTATGTGTTGGTAGAACCTACCAGTAACTCTAAACCACTGCTAATTCAAGGTTTTCCTTTCTGCTCCGTATGGTCACATCCACTGCGCAGACACTGGTCTGGAGACTTTGTTTATTATCCGGAAATACACATGGTAGCCTCTGCTCCTACATCTCTTGAGGTTCAGGACAGATAAGCTTCATTGAACACTTCCTGATTCGCTGTTCATTCCTACATGTCTACATTTCTGGATTTCACAAGCTATTTTATATCACTTTTGTGATAGTAATGTAGTGTTTGTTCTGATCCAACCCGGTTTTTCTCAGCTGCAGGAAGCAGGGAAGAGAAATAATATACTAGTGAATTTCCTGCTCAGGCTATGGTCTCGGTTGTCTTTTCAGGCACACAAGGCATCATTTGTAGTTAATACTACAGAAATTTGAGTGTTTACATTACTGGATCCACTTTGAAGATGTGAAGCCAGAAATCTGCAGAGCTTTCACCAGGGAGAATCTGTTTACCCTTCTGGTTCTCAGGTGTTGGCATCTTCCACATTGCCTCTTCTATTTGGCAGAGCAATCCTTGCAGCTGCCTTTGGCTGACAAACTGTGTCCAGCATTTCGAAGGGAGAATTGCCTGGTTTCCTTCTCTTCTGTGACTGCTGTAGGTACGGCAGTGCCTGATAACATGTGTCTGAGGATTTAAAGTGCTCTCAGTTATCAAACCTTGCAATTCTCCCAGCAGACCAGACCCTGTAAAAGAACTTCATCAACTTTTGGGGCTCTGGATTTATGTTTAATCTAGTTCTCCTTTGTTTAGGTGGTGTTTTAAGGACACTGTGCTGGAAAGACTTATGCAGCCCTTCCCAGGTGAAGCTTGGTTGTTATATTGCCTGGGGGCGGAGCATTGAAGTCCCCTAAAAGGACTTATATGCTCCTTTTCAAGCTCCAGGAGGAACAAAGACTTCAGAGACGTCCTGATAGGACAGGAAAAATAATATTTTAAACAGGAGAAAGTGTTAAACATGAAAAGGCTGATCTGTCTAAAAAGCATGATCTAGCAAATTCCTGACAGAAGAGTACCCCTTAATATTGCTTGTTGAGAAATGGACTGATGAGGTTGTTTGTTATTGCCAAAAAGTATCAAATTTTTATTGTGAAAGAAAAATCACTGCAAGCTCCATGCTAACACATACTCTCCAAAGGTTTGGTAGGTATCAGTAGATATGGAACATTCATGAAGCACAGTGTACATCATATAACACAATGAAGAATGATATTATGCCATAGCTTGGGTACAACAACTCTTGCATCATGTAAAGGGACAGACAGCCCTTTATACTGCAACTGTTGACACAAGCAGTTTGTTCAGCAAAAAAAACAGTTCAAAAAAATCGTTGAAACAAACCTAATGATATTCTCTTCCCCTATCTGCATGGTCTAGAAAATATTTGTGATCATGTACATTTTGGAAGAGATGACAATAAGGAAGATAATTTTTATTAGATCATGATACATTTTTGTGATTCTACCACTTCTTAAAGATGTCATACACTGATGTGAAACATTGTAGAGTTTGAAATTATGACCTGATAAAATTTGTTCAGATAGTGTTAACAGCCTTATCAATTTTTGGCACATGCTGGAACATTTTTTTTTTTTTGGAAAAAAAAAAGAAGAAACCCATGGTATAATGCAGTCTGGGAAAAATTGAAACGTTTTGTAGAACTTTTCCCCATTTTGAAAAAAAAATGACAAGAAATTAACATACCTTTCAGTTTTCTTATGTCAAAGCATTTCATAAATGTCAAAACACCTTTTGCTTCAATTTATAGAGTATATTAATGTGTTGTATGTGTATATATAATAAATGATATTAGCATATACCTAATATTCCACCTTTAAAGTTTTGTAATTGAGGGCTGTCTTTGAGAACAAAATGTTTTAATGGTGTTAGCAAATCTTTAGAAGTTTACGAAATCGGTATTTTCGGCTTTTAATTTCATGGTGAACTTTTAATTTCATGGCAAATACATGAAGCTTATGACTTTTAATTTCTTTATGAAGTTATACTTTTCAGCTAACTGCTAGCAATATCTTTAGAACGCAAGTTCTATTTGATGAGTTTTCGTCACTTTTTCGAGAACTAATGGTGCACCATTTTTCCCACGAGATGGCAGTGATGAGTTGTGAAATTTACGGGAAAAGCGGTATGTAGACCCATGAAAACCTCTGTGAAAATAGAAGACACAGGTTTGGAACACTAACGAGAATGAGGATATCACAGAGTCACAGGGAAAGCTCCAGCTTTAGTTCACTCTTTTGTGGCCAGGAAGAGCAGCATGTATTTTATTGTAAGTGAGATCATGTATCATGATGCTTTTAGATAGCCAAAATTGGCTGCAAGATCTAATTACAATCACGCGAGATAATTTTAAACTGAAGTGTGTGTGTTTGTGTATATAGATTTCTCTCACATGCATATTTTTATATTCATATAGCTGCAAAGTGTTCACATATGAGGTCTGCTGTTAACTGAAAAGCTAGAATCTGAAAATTACTTTGCCTGGAAAAAAAAATTCAAGCAGAAAAGACATCTCAAGGGACAAAAAAGGACAAAGTCACTGCAAATGTAGTGACAAGTACAAGTTAGGGAAGGGATATTTTATTAATAATATTAGTTAATATTTTATTATGCAAAATTCTGCTCTGAACTTCATTTAAATCAACATTAAAAAATCCTTAAGTCATGAAAAGCTGCATAGCAGTAAGTTGCCATAAACATGGAATAAAGAGCCTCTTCAGTCATGGTGGGAACCATCATCAGAATGGACACAACCATCTTCCCTATTCTTAACTGAGAAATACAAACACGTTTTCCCACCATCATCACAAAAATCCTGGAGGTTTTTTTCATCTCTGATTTAATCCAAGTTTGGCAAGAAAGCAAGTGGGAATAGGGAAGCTGAAACAGCAAATCCCATGCCTTAAGCAGTAGCTGATTTTTTCCCCTTTTTTGAATGAAGCAGGGCAGCTTGCACCGCATGCATGTCTCTCTACACATACATGTACGCCCACACACACGCCCACACACACATGCAGACCGAGTATTTCCAGTTTTTCCAACCCTATTTCCCAGCAGAATATACACCTGTGTCCTTATGTATGAATACCACTTTACCATGACAATGCAAAGAATAAATTTTTTCTGAAGATGTCGGTAGAGAGTAGGTCTCCATCTGGTGAAAAGCAGCCATCTGCAGACACCAGGAATGATGCCAGCTCACAGTGTCTCAGGAGCTGTCTACGTGATTTAGGCCCCTACCTACGTCACCGATGTCAGATTTACCAGAGGTAATATAAAGCCTTCCTGTGGGATTTGTATGAAGAAATGGTTCATCCAAATAGATCCCCAACAAAAGCTAAGAATGGCCACTCAGAAACCATGGCTTGCCTGCATCCAGCACTTACCCTTGCTGATAAAGGGTCACATTCAGACAAAACAAAACAGTGGGGTGGTTGATGACCAGTTTTTCACTTGCTATTTAACTGCTGCATCCATTAAAGGCTTTGAAGGCTGCTTTATTTTTCCTGTAGATCTGTTTCTTGATCTTGACCACAATAACTTATCTTTTCTTCATTATATTTTAAGGCTTTCCCACTCTATGCAAATTTTTGCTATCTCTACTTGCTAAGACTTAGGTGCCACCTCTGCGGAAATCATCAAGAGTTGTACTGTTCTTGTCAATGAAAGTTAAATAAAGTTCTGAATGTCTAAAAGCTAATTGATGCATTATTTACATATTACACTGGCAAATGAAAACAAGGTACAGGCTGTATCCTGGCCTTTTCTTGGTATGCTTCGGTTTTAACCTCGTATTGAACAAAAGTGACTGGCAGATACCTTTATGTTTTCAAAAATACTTTATTGTGACATAGAAAGACTGAGAGGATTTTATTTGGGAAGTGAAAGCTTACTTTATAGATGTTAGAGGGTTTTATTTGCTGAAGTGAAAGCTTACTTTATAGATGTTAGATGTGCTTTTTTGACTCACTACAGTGTCAAGTTGACGCTGGTGACTGGATGACTCAAACGAGAATGGGAAAAGTCTGATTACCATGAATACCCTGTTTTATTACATAAGAGTAAGCTGTTTTGATCTTTTTCCGTTAAGGTTACTTGGTTTCTTCTGAAGTATAACAACATGAATCATGAGTATGTGCATGTATTCTCTCCCTTCTGAGCTTTTTAGGATGACTTCAGACCTTCAAATGTTGCTAAAGGCAGACAAAGCAAGAAATTATAATGCAATTTAGCTGTGCTATGGAGTTAAAAGCAAACCAAGCAGACTATAGTTTGTACACATTTTTTATCAGAAGAAAAATTCATCTTGGCTCCTGAAATAAGTGCCTGCAAGGAAACCCACATAAGTTAAAAAGAAGTTGCCTAAGATGTATTTTCACTTAACTTCTGCCACAGTATTATTTCTTTGATACAAGATTTATCTCATAAAATTGCAGGGTTTCAAATGGAAAACACTAGTGCTGTACTATAAATGAGTAATTTTCTTACTTTTTCCATGCCTACACTACAGCATCCTCAAGGGTTTGAAACTTTTACCTCCATTGTCAGTTAACTTAGACCCTTTTGGCTGCATTGTCACAGTAGTAAAATATACTAATAAAAAAAGTCTCCATGAAGCTTTATGTGGAAATACATTTTTATAAAATCTGGATTCCTGACAAACTTAGTAGCATAACAAATGTTTCAAGGTACAGTCAAAGGATGTATGAATAGCAGTGACTTTGGTGCTTTTGATTCTTCTGCTTGTGAGAGCAAAGTACCTCTCTGACATGATGTTTCAGGTGTTTGCCCTATCTCATAAGAATGTGGTGTCTTGTAGTTAAGCAAGATGGAACAAATGCAGTTGGCATGTTCTTCTTTCAAATGCCTGACAAGGAAGCTGGATTACAAATTGGGACAGTGGTGAAATGGATGATATAAGTAATAATCTTACTTTGCATATTTCCACAAGCATAATTAAGAACAGATATTGCTTAGCTTTCCACATTGAAAATAATACTGTCTTGCATCTATTCCACTTGTAAATTCTGAAAAAACCCCAATGTGCAAAAGCGTCAGTAATTCATGTTCACAATCACATGGTTTGTGGAAGGAGAAGGCTGAATCTAGGATGTGAATCAAGCTCATATTGTAAAGAAAGTGAACAAATTAATTTAAAGACCATTCTACTTTGAAAAATAAATAGAATATATGGTTTCATAGGCATTTTATTAATTCTTCATCATCCTTTAATTTGGGTCATTTACAAGTACCATTAGAACGTTTTATGATAGCTGGCTCTGAAAAGTTCTTGGAACTTGAAAGTGAAAGCTTGCCCTTTGCATTTCGCCAGAAACAAGGATTCTAAGATCATAGTTTTCCACACTATTCTGTTGATAGTAAGTCAGAAGAAGTTCCCATTTTCCCGTCTATGATCATATACTGATGGGAAAATAAAAGTATTTTGTTCACATAATGCTGCCAAGAACTCTGAATAACGTACTTTTATCATCACTTTCTAAATCAGCAGTTTTATAAGTAGCACAAACTAAAGAAAGAAGGAAAAAGAATGAATCCAGTATAACACAGTGGATTCAACAGTCCTGTTTGACTTTCAGCCTATGGCCGAAGTAAAACAGTTTCTTTCTTCTCCATCAGGTATTCTCAGAATTTTATCCTATATTTGTGTGAATCTGAGATTTTCCCAAGCTGCCTTCCTCTGATTCAGAGGCTGTGCATTTTTTAATTATGGCTTATAAGTTGAAGAATTCACCAGAATATGTAAACACTACACAAGGTTCAGTAGAAAAACAGAGTAAAAAGACAATACTGCCTCCAAAAGAGATTATTGCCCTCTCGGAGGAGCATTGCATGGAGTAATATTGTTTTTTTCAATTTAAATAAAATGTATAGCTAAAATTCAGCAACAATTTCACCTTTCCACCTGGTTATTTTGTAAGAAGTATTTCCATTTTTTCACACAGTTTTACTGTCAAACTAGGCTGCTCCAAAAAAGCCAAGTAAAAATCCCAAACTACTTGCATATAAATGCTACAAACCTGTGTTTTTATATCTGCCAGTTTTTGCCTGGTTTTACATCAAAATTATATGAAACTACAA
The DNA here is from genome assembly GCF_023638135.1 of Falco biarmicus. Taxonomy (NCBI): domain Eukaryota; kingdom Metazoa; phylum Chordata; class Aves; order Falconiformes; family Falconidae; genus Falco; species Falco biarmicus. Next base: position 13,002,211 of record NC_079311.1, read on the forward strand.
ATTTCTTACTGTATTACTCTTCAGAAAGAGCCTCTTAGAGGTATATTTTAGAAAAGAGGAGTAAAACTCTATGTTTGTACTGTCAAGCAAGATTCTCTCTTTAAAGTTTTGTTTTAAAAGGTTTTCTAGAAAAAAAAATCTTTTAGCTAAAAATGTTAAATCTTGAGTTGAGCATTTGGCCATGAAACACTCCTGAGTTTTAACCACAGTACTAGTGCAGTAGTATGGGCTCTTTTTCACTTTCAACAAGGAACTTTGCACGGTATTATCAGCATACAATTAATTTTTGGATAACTGTCCTTTCTTTGCCTATTTGACAGAGCAATTCAGGACGTTCCTTACTAGTGATGACACTTAAGCACTTCAGAAAGCACTTTCATCCTCAAGGTGCTCTGCAAGTATTAAATGATGTTTGTTGAATGTTAAGACACTGATATGGGGCAGGCAGAGAAAGAGCTTTTTCTCCTGCAGGGAAAGGCGTGGAGAGATTTGGGGCCTAATTCCACTTGAAGTTGCCTACATCCAGCTTTTGCTGCTGCCAGGCATGTTTACATAGCTGCTAATTTCACACTGGCTTTAGGCTCAAAGTGCCTGCCACAGGGTTCTTCCTAAAACAAAGCTAGACCCAAACCCTGGTCTGGGTCCCACCATCTTTTTTTCCTCATGTGCCAAGGCCAGCAGATCCCTCCAACTTCATCTTGGCCACCAAAATGACCAATTTCCCTGACCACTGCTCCAGTGTGCCCTGTGACACTGACAATGCCAACTCTTGAGTTTCCTTTTGCAAAACAGAGACAGCTGGAGTTCCAGCGGTCATACGGTAGTACTGCTTCTCCTTCAACGAAATGGGGTTTGGCCTCCGGCAGCCTTCAGAGGGTGGTAACTTCTGTTCATAGTCTCTGAATCTTGCTGGGTTACATGATAAAAGGCAAAAATAAATGATTGCAGTGTGACGTACTCAAGACAATTAATTGCAATAGGCCATGTCACCAATCGTGATTTTGTAGTATATGTAGAATAGAATATGTAATACATTTTCAGGGAAATTTAATGGAGTTGTGTTAAGTCTCCTGTACACACATAATATATGCAATAAAATACCCTAACGGAAGAGTTAGATAAGTGGTTCAGTAAGCAGCAGGACTGACATGTGAATGTGAAAGTCATACTATCAGGAATGTTTTTATGGCAGGCTCTTTTCCTTACCTTATCTCCTTTCTTACAGTGGTCTTATCACTGGACAGATTACCTACTATACCTGTGCCTCAGTTTCTCTAACTGTAAGGTAAGGAAATTCACACTTAGCAACCTACTTAAAATTCTCTGTACAACTTCATTGCCTTGTAGAGCTAATTTTAATTAGTTTTTATCAGCAGTGGCAAAACTTTACAGGCAAAAGGATTTCTCCAGGTACAAGATATACTGCAATATGAGACTCCCTGTGATAGCAGAAGAAATTACATTGACCTAATGGTCCTCAACACATAATTGTTTTCACACCAGCAGTGTGATCCAGCCAGACATAGAAGACCAAACTGTCCTCAGGGTGACTACTAAACCTCAGACTAGTAATGACACAGACATCTAAATATAAATATCTCAATTCAGTAAGTACAGATTCGTCCTGATAATATAAATGACATCTGGAGACTAAAGCTTAGATATATATTGACAGTGAGTGACAGTCTCCACACAATTTCTATACAAATCTTACAAGTGAAGGGAAAACATTAGGAAAGAAAATATCTGACACACAAACAAACAAACCCTAAAGCATCTAATTTTTTGTTACGGGGGTGGAAACATACAGACTTAAATTATACTGTATTTCCTTTGGTGCATAGATTCAGTGACAGATGTTTCATACCATCCTCTGAAGAACAGAAGGAAAAATTGTGTAGTTTGAAATATTTTCCAATATTTCCCACACTTTTGAGTATAACCCATATAACCAGGTTATACCGGCATTTTCATGCACTGTAGATCACCATGGCCCTCCGTACAGAAGGTCTACCGACTCCCTAGTTTGCATTAGATATGGAAGTGTATATTAGTTCACCCAAAAATCTTAACCTGGACTTCTCTCTTGCTGACTGCCAGGAACTCTGCACAACACTCCTGGTGGAACTCTTACTGTAAAACTGTAAAAGTTTTTTTTCCTACTGACTGCTTTAAAATTCACTTTTTCTCTGTCTTTGAAATTCAGTTGATTTGTGAGTGGACGATTGCTTTCATGAAGTGTTGAGAGGCCCCTGCAAGGACTCTGATCTGCAGAAGAAGGTGCTAGAGGTTTTTGATCAGTGGCTTTGTTTTCTGATTTGAATCCTGAATTTATCAGCTTGATAAGCTGTTTGGCTTTTTGGTTCTGTTTTACTGTGTTGTTTCTCCTTTTATATTCAAATACTCAAATATTCAAAGTATATTCAAATACTATTTAGCAGAGACTGTTGAATTCTCTGGTGCACTCAGGGTAACTGGTGGATGGGGAGGGGGAGCTCTTTTATTTTCAGAGACTTTCTGATATCAATATTGAATTTAGAGAATTCCACCTGCACTGTAAAACGACCTTGCATTTCTTTAAGGTAAGCACATTAAGAGTGGGTACTGAAACACTCAGCTTGTGGTGTAGCCATGGTTACCACCAAAATACCCCGGGTAATTAGTAGACCCAAGTCACCCAGTGTTCTGAGCAAGTGTGGGATGGTTATTCTGCACCTTAAAGAAATTATCTGCAGATGACTGACTGGGGGTGCATCACAGCATTTCACTGGCACTCAAGATATGCATGGAAATGCATATGCTTAAATGCTATATGGCTTGTTTTCCATAGTCCTTTACCTGGGGTTTGCTATACCCAAATCAGGATACTCCTTGTTGGTTGGTCTTCCCTCCTGTCCTCCTGGATGGTCATGGGTACTCTGCAGGGCTCCACTCCTGTTGCTGTCTGGCCGTGGGTACCCAGCACTGCCATATCTCTGGGTGTGGGTGAAGGGGCATCCTCCTCCAGGACCCCCTGACAACTGCCAGTTTTCTCTGAACACCAGCTCCTGACCCCTGCAATCCTTCAAGTGTCTGTGATACACATTTGAAGCAGATTTCAGGGGGACCTCAGAGATGTCATGTTTTGCAGATCCTTGCAAGTATCTCAAAGGAGTTCAAGACGAGTGCACTGAAAACAACTGGAAACCTCCCCAGAGTGGCTGGTTACTTCCTAAAGAGCAGTCAAGCAGCGAGGGAGACAATATACTTTGTTTTACTGGTGAATCTCTTTCCTGTTTTCTAAGGTTAATAATTTTAATGTTTTACTGGTATTTTAGTTTATAGTACATAGTATTCATATACTGTTATTTTACTATCTGTAAAGAAATACGTGTTATTATCCTGTGACCAATAACCATGGACAGGTTCTCAGCCAGCTAACTGACAAATCTGAAAAGGGGATTAGCTGTTGTCTCCCTGCTGTGAAGTTAATTTTCAGTGTAGCCACCTGGGCTTTCTGAAATCTGCTTTAAGTCTATCATACTGTTCATCTTTGGTCCCTTGCCTCAGTTTCCCCATTACTTACTTACTATTTATATAATTTTTTAAATGTCAGCTGATCACAGTCAATGTCTTGCTGTACTTGTGGGCAATATAAAGTTCAAAACTGCCACTAATCCCAAAATAATAGTTTATGAATTCTTTAAGCACTCTATTAAAATAAAATATGAATCTTCTACTTGTACTTACCCTGAAGCCTAAGCCATCAGTATCCAACATTATTTGCAGTGCTGTAACATCTTCAAAAACACTCTAGTGAGTGAACCTTGTTTTGGTGTTGCCATAGTGTTTCTGAAAGGAAAAGCTAAGAGACAAAAATAACTTTAAATCTGATTCAAACTTCACTGTCCACAAAACATTTCTAAGAGACAGGCTTGGGTCTTGTCCAGGAGCACAAACTGGGTGCAAAGTTTCAACAATGTTGAGGTTAAACTGGTTTATCCTGCATAGACACAGTTTTCCTGGTTTTCTTTGACTGGAAGAAGAGCAGTTGAAGAGGTATCAGTATCAAAGTCCATTGCTATATTGTTAAGGGTGGGGGGAGGGAAAGAAAGCAGTTGCAACTAACATTACTATGCTTGCATAAAATCTGTCAAGGGCATCTTTCAATGACATTGAAAGTATTAACTGCATATTAACTACAGTTGCCTTATCCTTTAAAGCTCTTACCTTAAGAAATGTTTCATACCTGCAACTCCAATAAGCAGTTCTCCAGCAGATATCTAATCATGTCCCTGGAAATTAATCTTTTCCTGCTAGGGGTGAAGAATCGAAATCGACCAGAACTTTAAATTTGTGTTACACTTGCACCCAAATAAACATGATTAGAAAATTATAAGACATGGAAAATTAACTTTCATGTGGAAAGCATCCCCACAATTTCCCCCCTAACAAAGAGGAAATATACATTAGTATGTTTTTGTCACTCACATATATACATATTTAAAAAAGAGGATAGCAACAGCAAATGGAAAATGTTATTCACAGTGAAAATCTTGCTGGAATTAATTGTAGGGGGAAAAGATAGAAAAAGAAGGAATGTCTTCTTTTATGGTGCTGAAAAGTCTTTGTACTCATTTTCATGTAGTACTCAGTATTATTGAAAGCCTAAGGTTTCTATCGCTCATTCCTTTAAATAATAGAAATATTAAGACAACACACAACCCAAGGTCTTTATTAGGCTGTAGACAGTTCTGTTCTAATGGATTTGGATTATTTTATTAATTGTTAGCTCCTCCTTTCCAACATACCACATGTAGGAACTTTCTTCTTCAGGCATATTTACAGCAGGGAGCCTGAAGAGGTCTCCTGTTTCTTGATTTTTCAACTTCTAAGTCAAATTAAGCCATTATAGCATAAAGTAATGAAAAGCAATGCTTCTATTAAACTGTAGTTTATTGACTGATGCTAAAACTCAGGCATTATTGTTTGCTTTCACTTTGGGAAACAGGTGAAATTAAAGTACATTGTTGAGATCAATCTTTATTCTTTCAACAAAACCAAGAAAATTTCTCCAGTGTAGCCTGAAAACTGCATATCTGTGCTTGCCTCCAAAGGAATAGAAAGTTAATTCAGTGCTGTGGTTCTCTTAAAGGTGCTTCTGGCTTGGCTTTTAACATCCAGTCCTTAATTACTCTTTTGTAAAGGGCTTTATTGAGCAGTTCCATTCCTCACCTGCAGCAGTACCTTCTGAGGCAAAACTTGTATGTTTATCAGACAGAAAGGGTTAATATGCATGTTCAGAATGAGAGCTTTCAGAAATGAAAGACCTCTGCACACCTCATCGTGCTTTGCTATATGTCCAAGGAACATGGCTCCACTTCTGAAATGTAATAAATTAATGAGCTGACTTTCAGCATTTAGGATTTGTAGACATGAGAGCAAGAGAAGCAAAAGGAAGACTGGAGGCACGTGTATTCTTCATTGTGGTTTAACCGCAGCCAGTAATTAAGGGCCACCCAGCCACTTGCTCGTTTCCCGCTCCCCCAGAGGGGTGGGGTGAAGAATCGGAAAGGAATGTAAAACTCAAGGTTTGAGATAAGAACAATTTAATAACGGAAATAAAACAAAACCAAAAGAACAGTAATAAAGATAACAATAACAGTTAGAATTAAAAGGAGGGAGAAGAGGAGAAGAATGAAATCCAAAGGGAAAAAAACCTAGTGATGCACAACACAATTGCTCACCACATGTTCACCAATGCCCAGCCAGTCCCTGAAAAATGATGCCCCGGCCTTGGCCAACCCCCTCAGTTTATATACCAAGTATGACGTCCCACGGTATGTTATACCCCTTTGGCTAGTTCAGGTCAGCTGTCCTGGCTATTTCCCATCCCCAGTACAAACACCACACAGCAACAACCAAAACCATCAGTGTGTTATCAACACTGTTCCCACACCAAATACAACACAGCATTACACTAGGCATCCAGAAGAAAATTAGCTCTATCCCAGCCAAAATCAGGGCATTCATACACTCATCATCTTTGGGATTGGAAGTCCTACACCAGCCCTATTGGGACCATAGCCTTTACTTTGTTGGGCATTTGATATTCTGTCAAGCTAACTTCGTTCACCTCCTAGAACAAGAAAAAAGGCTGGTCCGTGGAGGGACATTTTCAGCCTCCTTAAAAATGTCCTTTCTTTTGAGGGTTGCAGTGGAAATATAATCATTTGGTATCTGAAATCACTGCCTGTCTTGCTGTCCAGTAGCGTCTCCCCATGTCTGCCTGTGTTATAATAATCTGTGAAAGTGTTTCAGGACAATGACTACTCTATGTACACACACCATTTCTTCCTGGAAAGTGAGGCACTTGCTTCACTTTGGCTACTCTCAGGGTGAAAAATATGGGCCATATATTCTCACCCAGATGGGCAGCAATTTGGCTTTTACATTGCCAAATATTACAAAGTTAGTGATGAATCAATATCCTTTTTTTGTTGTGCTTGTACAACAGCTATCAATATAGGGATATGATCTGTGAAAGCAGTTCTCAGGCACTTGATTAGCAATCAGTGGTGTTTCAAATAAGTGCTAGTGCATTTTTATCAGAGAGGTATCTGTATGTTTCCAGGCTCTCCAATCATCCTGGTTCCTTCTAGTTGTTGCTTAGTACTTAACTAACATTTTTTCAAAGGAAAGGTGTATTTCAGGCTCAGTTCCAGCTTAAGTAAGCTTTACCAGAAGTAAAGCTAAGCAGTAAAGCTTTTTCAGTAGGTGCAAGCAGGGTAGTTCTGCTAGGTCTAGCTGTAGTGTGTGCCTTCACCAGGAAGATGTAAAGGGAAGTGCTGTGGATGCACTGCTGCTTTCTGACTGTCAGTGTCTCACCAGCTTGAGACCTCCTGTTGACTCTTGGGGGGGGGGGTCTGTGCCCTACCTTTGGTGTGGCTCAGCTTCCTGACACCGTGCAAAAGATTTTATGCCACAGAAGAGGAACACACAGATGAGCTGAGTGTATGCAGAGGAGACTACCTCGTCGTGTCTGCAATTCCTGCCTGCCATGAGCAGCGGACTGGTTTCCCAGGGTCCCTGTGCCAGCAGGACACTCCTCTCAGACCATACTCTGTACCCAAGGATGTAGCAGGGCTTGGGGTCTATAATGGTTTAACCCCAGCTGGCAACTAAGTACCACACAGCTGCTCACTCACTCCCCCCCTGCCCCAGTGGGAGGGGGAGAATTGGGGAGAAGGCAAAACTCATGGGTTGAGATAAGAACATTTCAATAATTGAAAAAGAATAAGCAATAATAACAATAATAATAACAACAACAATAATAATAATAATAAACAATAATAATAGCTGTGAAAAGGGAGACAACAAAAAAAGAGCAAGAAATAAACCCCTCAGAACAAGTGATGCACAACACAATTGCTCACCACTTGCTGACTGATGCCCAGCCAGTCCCCAGGCAACAATAGGCCCCCTTTGGCCAACTCCTCCCAGTTTAAATATTGAGCATGGTGTTCCGTGGTATGGAATATCCCTTTGGCTAGTGGAGGTCACCTGTTCTGGCTCTGTTCCCTCCTGACTTCTTGTGCCCCTGCTCACAGGCAGAGCATAGGACACTGAAAAGTCCTTGACTTAGAATAAGCACTACTTAGCACAACTAAAACATCAGGGTGTTATCAACATTATTTTCATACTAAACCCAAAATACAGTGCTGTACCAGCTACTAGGAAGAAAATTATCCCTATCCCAGCCAAAACCAGGACACTTTATCCCAGCCAAAACCAGGACAGTATCCAAATCTTATTCTATAACATTAATGACATACCCAGGTCCCACACCTTCACCTTCCTGTCTTTTAATATATACACACAGATACTACTCCCTTAGTCTGTGGGCTGTCCCTGTAAAATGTCCATTGAGTTCATTTAGTCCAAGACTTCGGGCTCCATCTGTCATAACAGTCTTTCAGGGCAGGGGAGATGGTGAATGGTGTTGCACTGTTGCATGCTGAAGCCAGTTCTGATTCCGTCACCACTGCACTTGTCTGGTCTCATCAAAGTTCATTCTTCATTAATGTGGCAGTTGAAAGGAATCCCCAAATCTGGAGTGGCAGAGACAGGTGCCATGAGCACTCAGTGCCTGATGGGCATATAGACACCATAGAAGTGGTAATATACAGTGTTATATAGCAATTAACATCATAGAATTCAACTATTCTCACCCAAAATCAAATCCCCTAGAGGCACACATCAGACTTCCCCATCCTTCTGCCTTATGCTCCAAGTGCACCCAGGTCCATAAGCAAAAGCAATCCCATGAACGAGTTTCCCTTTGCCTGAGGCAGGAATAACCCAGACTGTTTTCCCCAGCATATTTTTAATGTGCACTAAAGGAACTTTATCCCCTTCTATAAGTGCGTACAAGTTTTGATTGGGCAGGGCCAGCCTGCTTGGCAGATCCTCTAGTGTTAGTAACCAGGTTGCTTTTGCTAAATGCATATCCCAGTGTTTGGAGGTCCCACCACCCATAGTTACAGCTAAAGACTAAAGTGTAGTCTTTAACAGTCAGTGATATTGTTTGATTTTTCTGGAGGCCGGTGTCTGATAGGGGATGTGGCATACCCACTCAATGTCATGCTTTTTGGCCCAAGTGTGTATGAGATTGTTTGGGAAATGAATCCTGTTGTATGACTCTCTGATTTCTGGAGTACCGTGTGGCAGTAAGACATGCTTTTCAAGGCCCAGGATAGTGTTCTGGGCAGTGGCATGGGGCACAGCAGAAGTTTCCAGCCATCTGGTGTTTGCTTCCATCATTATAAGCACATGGTGCTTGCCTTGGGGGAAATTTTTATGGAGTGCACCATGGTTGCATGCCAGCTCTTTGGCAGTAATGTCCTGGAGAGGCGAGAAAGCACTGACAGTGGATGAAATAGCTCGCCAGCTCTGTCAAATACGAAGAAAATCCAGCACTGCACCAGCTACTAGGAAGAAAATTATCCCAGCTGGAACCAGGGCAGGGGACCTGTGAGCTACATACTGTGCATGCCTGGCTGGGTGCTTACCGGAGTAAACTGCTAAAAGACAGGTTGCATCTCTGTAAAGTACTTTGTTATGCTGGATAATGTCCTGTCCAATTTCTGCACCTGTTGAATCCTGGGTGAGAGCCTCTTGCTCCCTTTTGGGCTGCAAGGTTTTTTTTTATAGCTGTAGTTTGTACAGTACACGGCTCTGCTGAGGTGCTGACTGATATCTGGTACCAGGTGAATAATAAATAAATTATAAAAATAATTTCAAGCTTTCCCTACTGAAATACAGTGTGGGTGCTGCACTGCACACATGAACACAGAAGACCAGTTCAGAATTACCAGTTCTTATTTCATTTGTGAACAAAGCTAGCTACAAGTTCATGCTCCCCCAAGGCACAAAGCTAGTTCATTAACCCACTGCACTAAGCAGACCTTACATTGACACCTTGTATTAATGATTTTTTATACAGAATCTGTCATTCCAAGCAAGAAACAGGTTTGTGTCCTTGGAGCTGGAACTAGAGAAAATGTCTTTGCAATTTAAGCTACAGTGATCAAAAGCAGCTATCTCAAACCAATGGGACTTGGTTACAGACCGTTATACTAATCCAAAATAAGTAAAGAACATCATGTTCAAAGAAAAGGTTTTTGTATAAGATTTGACTTTTAAGCCTGTGTGCAATAATATTCTTTTTGATCTGAGTTCAGTGGTTTCCCCACATATCTAAAGAGAGTTAGCAGAATAAGTAGTAAATTAAACTTGAATATAAAATACAGAAACTGTTTCTTCCTGGTTTTAGCAGCTCAAGAAAGAACAGTGCTAAGAAATTTTTAATTGTGCTCTTCACGCATGTGATTTAATAGATTATCATGGCAAGAGAAAAGGGGGGAGAGAGGTTATAGACTCTGGGCCAAATTTTGCACTTGGGGTTGAATTCCTGTGACTGGCAACAGTGTGGGCAGTTGCTCTTTTGGCTCAAATGATAGATGCACTGAAAGATCATTTGTGCTTTCTGTGTTAATGGCCCTTTGCATGACACATTTATAAATCCATATGGGGGCTAAAGAGGTGATGTAAGAATTTCTACCCTGTACCCTGTGGTGCTGAAGAACCAGAATTCTGGCTTCATTTTAGAATAAACATAGCATATTTGAAAGTATGTATTGCATGTAGCTCTCTGTGATGGAATAATTTAAGTTAATTACGTGTGAAATCTCTGTACTACAAAATCACTGAGTGTTAGCATCCACGCTGTTGTTAATTACTAATGAATAAATCTATACATCTCCAGATGCTCAAGAATAGAACTAGCTGCCGGGTTTGCATGTGGTGTATTTGGTAAACTGACAGGTAGCAAAAAATTTCAGGCTATTTGTCCTCAATCAGTTTTTGGTCAATAAACATTTCTGTAATGTTATATTTGCATGCTACTACTAAACATGGTTGCAAGGATGAAGAGTCAGGTAGGAAAAGGCTTTAGCTAAACTTCTCTTTGCTACTTTGTCTTTTATAGCTGTGAACATGTATATTATATTGTTGCTTCTTCATTTCATTCTAGTCTTACTGTATTTACTCAAGTAAGCATGTGGTATCTGAGTTGTGTAACTCCTGGATTTGTTTTGATTTATTAACGTTCTATTTTCTTTACGATTTTATGTCAGCGAGGAGTACACCAATCACAAAAAGCATTTACTGAAGAACAAATTTTGTTCTTTATCAGAGTAAAAATATATAAGTGGAAAAATAAAGCCTTTGGAAAATATTCAGAAAAGGAGGACACAGGAATTTTCACACTGAAGCTGATCTGGAATGGGTGGAAGTGTTTGTTTTTATAGCAAAATAATGGCAATAGCTGCGCTGTGCAGTCTGTACTCCAGATAAAACACACAGTAGAAATAGTGTCATGCTCAGGCATTCAGCAGGGAAGAGAGTAACGTTTTCCAAATGGACTACTTTATTCAACCTGCCTTCTATTTTGCAGGTGATAGCTCCAGCTCTCTGCTTGTCCAGCAGTGGTTCCCATCCAAATACAATGCTCTGGGAACTCCTTTGTTGCAACAACTCCTTTTCTTAAATGCTAAACCAAAACTATGCCTCAAAGAATACCAGGACAGCTGTCAAAAGAGGTGAGATTTGTTTACAAAGAGATAAAGAAGTAAATGGATGAAGTGGAAGGAGTGGGAAAAGGAAGAGTCATATCTAAAGGTTAATATAAAATGGAACAAAACTCATAGGGTGCATTTTAGAGAAAAAATAAGAGACATCTGAAATACGAGAAGCTAAATCCAGGAAAAAATATTTATCACTAGGTCATGAAATTGTGAGAGACATCTTGTTTTTACTCTAGAATAGGAACTAGACTGGCTCACAGATCATTTCCCTACCTATTTAGCAATGGAAGATTTAAAAATATTTATTTCTAACTTGCATTGGTTTGAGGCTGGCAATAAAAATGCTACTTACATTCTTTTCCAAATGTTTGCTGTTTGTGTATCAGCACAAAGATGTCTAAAGATATGAAAAGTAGTCTAAAGTCACAGTGAAAAACATCTTTTGAGATCCCACTGAACTGATGGCTAGTCTTTACTTTTACTATAATTTAAATATTTATAATTACTTACTATGATGCAAAAATTACTTGTCTGGACTTACACCTACGGGCAAACAGTCAGCACCAAATAACATTACTGACTACAAATGAATTATTATCACTTTCTGTTTTGATAACTACACTGGTGATTAACATGTAGGAAAACACAATTGCTGGAAAGAACAAATCAAACCCATGGCAACTTGATGTTCAGTTTTTAGTTTTCTAACATGCAGGAAGGTAATTAGATTTTCTTTATAGTTTTATGATGTATAACAGCATTAGTGATCTCTGGGTCAGGTGTTTCCTGGCAGCTAATGGTGGGTTGAGTTAAGAGCCTGTGGATTTGTCTTAGACCTCTTACTCTTCCAGCCAGTCATTATCTGCCAGGAAATGTTTGACTCAGGAGTCATTATGGCTTAAATATTGCCTCTAAAAGCTTCTCATTACTATCAATTCATTTTGCTTTTGTGCTGTATTAGCAGGCCTAAGTAGTCATGCCATTAACTATAATAACAAATCAGGCAAATAATAAAAGCTCTGCAGGCCAGGGACAGGGCCAAGACAAATTATTTTCTACATATTTCTAGATTAGGGCTGGGTATTGACACTGTAATAAATCCAAACAGGAAGAGTAAGTATCAAGTGACCTACTAGAAGAGAAGAATGAAAAAGAGAAAAGGAGAGAGAGAAACAGTCTTACGGAAAAAGAAAGAGAAGGAGAGACAGAGTTAGAGGGAAAGAATGAATGCCATGAAAAGATGAAAAAAAAAACCTGCCAAAGTTTTAAGTGAGAAATTTTGCATTCCTACCAATGAGAAAACGTGCAAGGATGTAATGCAGTATGCCAAGTAAATGCTGACATTTCATCAGCAGCAACTTCTGTCTTTTCAGTTTTATGGGTGTAAACAATGGTTTGTGGCTTGAAGCCACAGTACAAATATTAAACAGGGCACTCTCTGGTTTTGTCACAAGTTTCTTCCAAGGAAAAACCTAATATAAAATTCCCAGGAGCAAATAAAAATTAAACATTGTCTCTGTATGAACCGAAACTTTGTCCCGTTTTCACCTAGTGAGACTGCAGCTCACTTTTCTATCAGCCCCCATCTATTACCATGTATATTCTTTTTTATGCTTTCTCCATCAGCAGTCATGCAGCACCATCTTCATATTCAGTAGTTCGGCTTTCCAAACTAAAGCAGCATGAAAACAAATGTCAACACATAAGAATTTCTTTCTGGGTAAAAATCATAAGGGAAAAAAATTGTCTTAGAACACAGTTGATGTTGAGACAAAATATGAGTAAGTTTAAAGAATAAAGTGATTCATAAAAATGCTGTGTTTCTGAAGCAAGAGTTACAATGTGTTGCAATAGTTGGTAGTGGCAGCTGTTACCAGTGTGTTGCCTCAGAAACAACAATCTTCAAGCTAGGAGACTCCAAAACCCATCTCGTGTTGTCTCATAGCTTCTGCTGAAGAAAATAGGGGCTGGTTCAGTATCACAGACCTAGCCAGGTTTTACTGTCAACAAGAGGCGGTACTAGAACATCCATTCTGACAAGGTATTAATTTATGAATTGCTGTGGGAAAAAAGGCAACGATGAAAATATGCCCTTGATAGAATCATAGAATCAGTCAGGTTGGAGAAGACCCTTAAGATCATCAAGTCCAACCATCAACCTAGCACTGCCAAGTCCACCACTAAACCATGTCCCTAAGTACTGCATCTACATGTTTCTTAAACACTCCCAGGGATGGTGATTTCACCATCTCCCTGGGCAGCCTGTTCCAGTGCTTGACCACCCTTTTGGTGAAGATATTTTTCCCAGTATCCAATCTAAACCTCCTCTGGTGAAACTTCAGGCTGTTTCTTCTCATCCTATCACTTGTTACTTGGGAAAAGTTGCTGCCATCCAGCTCACTACAACCTCCTTTCAGGTAGTTCTAGAGAACAATAATGTCCCCTCTGCGTTTTCTCCAGGCTAAACAACCCCAGTTTCCTCAGCTGCTTCTCATAAGACTTGTGCTCCAGACCCTTCACCAGCTTCATTGCCTGTCTCTGGACATGCTCCAGCACCTCAATGCCTTTCTTGCAGTGAGGGGCCCAAACCTGAACACAGGATATAAGGTGCAGCTTCACCAGTGCCCAGTGCAGGGAGAAGATCACTTCTCTTGCCCTGCTGGCCACAGTTTCTGATACAGGCCAGGATGCTGTTGGCCGCCTTGGTCACCTGGGCACACTGCTGGCTTGTATTCAAAAATACAAAAGCCTACATGCTTTCTACTGCCTTCAGCAATCAAAGAAAGCATTGCAAACTGCAGATACACCATGCACTCTTCTTATACAGCCACTAGCCTACTGTTGAATTCCTAGCCCACTTTCACATTATCTTCACAAGACTTGTTCCCTTCAGCTTTTGCTCATGTAAGGTGTTCATAAATGACTCAGTGTTCAGCAGTGAGACCTCCCACTGAGCTGCATTTTAACAAAACACTTCTGTGAGCACTCATGCTCATCAACGTTTCAGCAAACTTTAGGCAAATACATATCTTTTTGGAAGCAAACTTAAAGCTGGGCTTCAGTTAAGCCTATATGAGTTAAAAGCACATTTAGGCATCTCAAATATCAGGTCTGATCTATCCTGTTACTATGAGTTAAAACAAAAATACAAAAGACTGAGAGAAAGCATTATTCTTTAAATGTCAGTGTACCTATTCTGCCTTTCTGGCAACCAAAAGAGAGTGTACTACCTTCAATTCTATTTATTTGATTACATCGTGGTATCAGTACAAGCCTCACTCAGAATTGACAAGAACTATTAACCTGACCCTGTACATTATTTTGCAATAACAATTAGAAGCCATAATTAGTTATTTACCTTAATTTAAATCTGATGTCTACAGGTATGTGCTGCGGACAGAAGCATTTAGGGTTCTGTTTCAACTGAGGAATGGAAGTTGTTGCCTTTCAAAAAATGTGAGACAAAATACTATAATAAGATGAGAAATACTTCAAAATGGACCCATTTTAAAATTAATTTAAATTTAAATTAATTAATCTAACTCAAAATTCTCAGAAAATTTATTTGGTTTTATGAGGAAAGACACTTTCTGTGTAGGTTCCCTAAAGCTGCCCACAACTGAGAATCCCATTCTTTTGAGCAGAAATAAAACTATGGATCCAGCCACCATCTGCACAAGGAACGGTTCCCTGAGCTTGGACATTTGAAGCAGACACATTTATTCCTAACTGTGCTTGGCCTTTCAGAAGTTAATAGCTGTGTTAAGCTCTCACAGCTTGAATATCCCCACCTCACAGCCAGCCAGGACAACACCCACCTGAATTAGTAAACTGCACTGAAATGAAAGGGTTAAGGCCCAAGAACAAGGAAAAAGTTGTAAGCACCATAGATACTTACCTGAACAAAGGAGGCTCGGGATGGTTGTGAGATGAGGAGTGCCTGGATAATCTCACCTTACATAGGTGTGCAGGACCATGACGGTAAGAAAGTTACAAGAGAATGGCAACTATAGAAGACCCCAACAACCACCCAGAGACCACCAGGAGAGACTACTGCACATACAGACCAGGCACTTGCATATGTTAATGAATTCCAAAAAATCTCATTTATATGAGATTTATATACTCTTTATATATAAATGTATATATATAAAGTTTATATGTATACATATATGTACTTTATTGTATATATGCATTCAGAGGTATATAGCCTCTGAAAGTTTGCCAGATTGTGTGAGCCTTTATGGTGGAAAATCCCCAGTGTGACCCAGCACAACTAATAAAGAATACTTGCTTAACAGTGTTGTCAAAGTGCTGTTGAGTCTCACTTCTTTGTTTCAGAGACATTACTCGCTCAACAGTTAACTGAATCCATTTTCTTATTAAAAAAAAATTAAAAAAATCTTAGCAGCTTGTAACTTACTACCATGTTCAGAGTTCCAGACAGTAGTCTTGAACCCACAGATGTCCCTTGCTCATCTTCAAGTGACACTGGAAGGTCGCTAAGGTTGTGAAGCCTAGTATTCAGAAAATGAGGAACCATCACAGTGAAGTTTGCCTGTGAAATTTACATTCACCCTCCCTGTGCCTATGCATTGCCTTGCAATCCTTTCTTACATAACAGCACACAAGCTTTTCCACAGGGTCCCTGACTCTGTCAGGGAAGGGTAATCATTCTGTATTCCCTTTTATCCGTACTAGAAAGGCCCCAGGCCTCACTTAATGCATACAACTGAAAAGCTTCAGTGAATTTGAAGTTAAAACCCTTACTAATATTTCTATAGTGATTACTTCACGCTCTCAAAGACTGTGACTTTGTAAAAATGCGTTTAGATACCTGTCTGGGCTGCCAAGGGCCTCCGTGAGATTTTCAAGATTGACTTTGTCATTAGGCACTGCAGCAATCTGGAAGCCACTGCAAGGTGACTGTCTCTGGGAGCTACCCAGAGCATCCATCCCTCCCTCACTGCAGTGCAGGATTCACTTTCTTATGGTACAGCCCAGATGTACAGTTGGAATAAGTCAAGACTTCTCATATTTTTCTTGTCTTTATGCCATACCCAGCCAGTCCCACTATGTTGTTATTTGGATCTGGCCAAGGGGATGGGAAAGAAGCTGGGGATGCAAAGGAGCTCAAGCAGAGGTAAAAAGGCCTTGCAAGAAGATCACTTAATTTGGGAGAAGGAGCCAACAGGTTCAATGCTGGCTCTGCCTGTGTGGTGATGTGCTCCCCCTCTCCTCCCCATCCTGACTTTTTTTCCCCATGACAAAACCACCTGGGGCTGTCCTGATTGATATAGCCCGGTCCTGATGTCTGTATCCCACCCAAAGTGAATTCTGGGGAGACACACAATGACACACCAGCCAAGGGCTAATCTGAACAAAGTGCCCACCTCACAGAGCTGGTCCAAGTCCAACTCAAGCCAAGTGTGAAGGAAACTAACTCCTGCAGTCAGTGTGCAAACACCACTATGGGTCTGTTCTGTGACTCCATGCCCAGCGGACAGCCCCGAGCCCCTGGGCTCTCCTGCCTGGCAGGGCTGCATGCAGGATCTCCACTCGAGCAGGGACACCCCCAGGGTTACACCTCCAGGCTGAGAGATTCCTTGGCACAACAGAGTCTCGCTAAGTGATTAACAGCATGCCAGACTTTGAAGTCTTAGCCAGGTGGTGTAAGGATTGATTGTGCCCACATTTATATCCTTTAGACAGAAACCATTGACCAAGCCTGAGACTAGGTCTAGATCTAGCTGTGCCTGAAGTCCCCTCTGAGAAGGAGTTTGGAATGCAAGGAGGTCCTTTCTGAATCTCTTGACTCAATGGGAGGGTCTCCCTGACAGTTTTGTCTGACCCTGTCCTCTGTGCAGTAAATGCTCAAGTGTATTTTGGCATGGAAGCTTGTTAAGCCACTGTCACATTCACTATCAAACTGTTAGATCACTGCTTTACACCAATAAACATACTGCTGCTTCTCTGTTACAAGTGCATCACCCCATCCACAATAGCCTGCTCCTGTTCTTCCAAGATCAAGGGCTAGCAGACCTTGTGGATGTGCATCTATCCAGTTCTTGAATACAGCAGAAGTGCATTAAGAGTGATCAGTCTAAGGTGTGAGAATCCTAGCTGGGAAAGCCATTAATAAAGCGAAGCTTACATAGGAGTGATAGGGAAGTATATGGTATATATTGAATGTGGTAGCCCAGATTCATGAAAATTTGTACATGCCAATAGATTAGCATTTTTGGTAAGCTACAGAACACAATCTGGTTTAGGATTACTTTTGCATACTTCAGAATACATTGCAGAGATCTCTGATATTTCAGTCATTTCACCTTAAATATCTCGTATGATCGTATTGGCTTCATGCTCTTCTGTTTTAGCATTGGTCACCACACACCACCTATGTTTGCCTGATGCATTCAAAAGTAACCATTATTTCTGCTTGTATCTTCTTGCCATACTGGCCTGAGAAGGAATAAAAACAGTCAACCCAGTGTTTTTAAATCTGAATAATCTGTGGCTTTCCATGTCAGCTCTGTAAGCTGTGGAGTGGTTGTACAGCTTACTTGAGGACGAAAACTTGACTGCTATATTAACACTGCACCAGGGTCTACAGTGCCGTGCAGTTCTGGGAGGTATGTGATGAGTTGGAAAGCCTGGTGAGCTGATGTGTTTTTGTGTCCTGCAAAGCCAGGCAAGGGCTGCTTGCCAGGTTTTGTGCCTGGAATTTGGAGCAGCTTATTGGCTTGTCTGGCAACTCAGATTTGTATTCTTGCTCTTCAGAGATTTTGGGTTAAGAGACAGTTGTTACAGTGAAACTGCAACTGGTAATTCTTGCTGATACCAAACAAAAGAGATGAAGGCAATCCTATGCAAGTCTGTTAATTATTCTGCATTGTGGTGTAGCTGATCATCCAACTGTCTATTTCACTTATTGTACTATCACAACTTTATTGTAACACACAGTGTCAATAATTGAAAGGAAAAGAGAGACCAGTCTTGCTGTGCACTGTAATTGATTAGATGATGTGACTTATGCCTTAAAATGGCTCAGTGTTGCTTTTCCTGTTATAGATTCACTGAAATACAGTTTGTGCTATGTGAACCTACTGTCGCCTCCCCTCTTCTTGAGAAGAATCCTGAAATACACTGTTTTGTTACCTGTTTTTTAAAATGCTAAGGTAGGGTAGCATGTCCCAGTAGGAGATTTGTGTGATGGGTTCTGCACAGGCATGCAATAAAAAGACAGTACTTACTCTAAGCAGAACATGGGGAGGAAACACAAATCAGTGAGAACTGAAGGAAAAAAAGAAGGTAAAATTTATCTCTAATTCTTTGGCACAAACCAACTGCATACAGTGTGCTTCTTTCCTACCCAAGTGTTATGGCCTGGTAGTTTTCTGAACCAGAGGAAAATTAGCCTTAAGGATAGTAAGGTATTTTAACTACAGTTAGGAAAATGAGAAAACAATATCCGTAGACGTCCAGCAGAATCTGTATACACATACCTGAAAGTCACTGAGCACTGAACAAAGATAAACATTCCTATCTATCTCAAGGTATGAATACGATGGATAAGGTCTATAAACAATACATGCAGGAGCAATGGATCTGCCTGACAGACATGTTAGAGCCCAAAATGAAGGACCTCTTTTTCCATAATTTTAACACACTATTGAACAATGAGTTCCCAAAGATTTGAAAAGCCAGGAGCTGGTGTTAAACTCAGAAATGTCTTGCATTTAGTGCAGATAAGATAAATGTAATTTGTAGCTCTTAAGATACAAATAGAAAATGTCAGTAATTGCTAATTATTATTAACACAATCTTAAGTTTATATGGGATCACAGAAGTAAAAAATATTAACTTAAAATGCTGTGGACACAGGATATTATTTAGTTATACCCTAACAACCTCATAATGTACACAGGATTTTGGCTTTCAGAACCAGATGGAGCATCTCACTTGTTATGAGGTTGATCTTTTGACTGTGAAGCAGTTACTGGGTACCAAAATAGTGTGCTAGATCTTGGCCAAGGAGGAGCATATACCAACACAATGGCTGTGCTGTTTTCTTCACAGTTGTGGGACTGAGGTGGCAATTCCAATGGCAGAACTGTAAGAGTGCTTCTTTCTACAGGATAATTAATTTCTTCTGTGCCATTTGATAGGGAAAATGGAGGCATGGACAGGATCTATGAGGACATTAGCATAGGCAGTGCGTGACAATTTCATCCCTACAGCTCTCCAGTTTCAGCCTCTGTTGGGACCTTGTAGAATTACAGCAGTGCTCCTCCAGGAGCGACCCTACTGCAATTGGAGAGGATCTTCCCCCCCTTCTCAGCCATATTTCAGGAAGATACTAGGAAGATACCTGTTTCTCATTCTCATTTCTTCCATAGACTTGGAAGAAACAGCTTGAGTGAGCCCTTTGGAAGAACGGTGGTTTTCAGGGAAGAGGGGAAGAATGCTCCTCTCTTTCCTCTTCAAAGCACAGAGACAGGACCGAACGCCTGGTTTCCTAAGTGAAAAAGTTGATACAAGATTCCAGAATGACATAAATCTGTACCTGGCAAACTTGGTATCTAAAGTAAGGCCAAAGGCATTCACTGACCAAGCCTTGCTTTCTGCTGCACAAAACAAAATGCAGAGCAGCCACATTCTGTATGGTTTTATGTTTTCTAAATATCAGGATTCTTTTGCATAAATAGCTTTTGTACTGATTACTTGTGACCATTAATATCAGCTGCCTTTAAAAATCACCAGCTAATCAGCATATAAATGTGTGCAAACAGTAATATTTCAAGCTACTTCAAATGCTTGAAGTTATTGCAGATGATAAGCAACCGATAATTTGAATAATTTTAAAGCAAATAAAATAACCTTTTAAAATTCAGAAGTTGCTATTATAAATCCTTGAAGGGTTTGGTTCCAGCACCTTTTAAATAAATACAAATGCTCCCTTTAATGTAAACAAGTGCTGGGTCACTTTTCAACTAAGAAAGACTATATCTACAAGAACAAAGAGATTTTTTACACAAAGAACTTTTTAAAAAATTTTTAAATTGCATATAAGTATAACACTTTGCTGTTTATGTCGAGCCACACAACCACCAATTTGCTGAGTTTGGCAGGCACCTCTGGAGATCATGTAATCCAACTCCCTGCCCAAAGCAGAGTCATCCAGAGCAATCCACTCAGGACCACTCGCTGCCATCAAGTATTTATACACATGGATAAAATACCCTTCTTTCTCCAGCCTGAACAACCTCAGGTCTCTTGCCTTTCCTTGTGTAAGACATTCTTCAGTCCCCTACTGCCTTTGTGGCCCTTTGCTGGACCCACTCCAGTATGTCCATGTCCCTCTTGTACTGGGGAGTCCAGAATAGCACTCAGCATTTCAGATGTGCCTCACCAGGGCAGAGCAGAGGGGTAGGATCACCTCCTTGACCTGCTGGCAAAGGTTATCCTAATGGCAATCCAGAATACCATTGGTATTCTTTGAGGCAAGGACACATTTTTGGCTCATGCGAAAACAGACCCTCAGGTCCTTTTCCGTAAAGCTGTTTCCCAGCCGGTTAGCCCTTGGTGTGTACTGATACCTAGGGTCGTTCCCTCCCAGGTGCAGCACTCGACATTTCTCATTATTGAACTTCAAGAAGTTCCTCTTGGCCCATTTCTCCAGCCTGTTTATGTCCCTCTGGAAGGCAGAACAATAGAGATAGGATCCACCCTAACAACCACTCCTCCCAGTTTTGTGTCATCTGCAGACCTGTTGAGTGTGCAGTCTGTCCTGGCATCTCAGTCACTAGGCAAAGAGGTTAAACAGTATTGGTCCTAGTATTGACCACTGGGGTACACCATAGGTGATGGTCCTCCAACTTGAGACTTCGTGCCGCTGGTCACAACCCTCTGAGCCCAGCCATTTGATTTCCTTCTTCTCTTCCTGCTTTTCCTTTCTGGAGAAAGAAGTGATACTTGCTTTCTCCCAGACTTTAGGAACTTCCGTGCTTACCATGAGCTTTCAAAGATCATCAAGGGTTGCCTCAAAATGCATTCATGAGTGCATCCTGTCGTACACCATGAATTTGTGTCTGTCTAGTTTGTTTAAATATTTCCTAATGTGTTTTGTTTAAATATTTTGTTTAAATATTTCCTCCTGTTAGGGTAAATCATCATTTTTTGCTGTCTCCCTTCCTCTCAGGACCTTGAACTCCACCACCTCCTGGATTGCTTGTTCCATGCTCTGTTTCCCTTCCCACAGAAATTGGAATGCTTCAGGTCACCTGTGAAAGTGAAGATCTTCCACAATGAGGCTTCTTCCAGTTGTCTGAAGAAGGCATCATCTATTTCTTGCCGATGCTGGTCTTCTCTCTAAGACAACCCATCACATCTCAGTGGCTTATGATGCCTCCCTAGGTGGAGCTTCATGCATTCCCACTGCACTGTCACTAAGTTGGGATGCACTGCTACATCACCTGTTTTGGACAAGAACCATTGTTCAGAATCTGGGACTTGAATCTACTTCTGGATCTGCAAAAAGAATGGCACTAAGTAGTCCAAACTAGTGGCAAAATCTGGCCATTATATAATTTTTGGCTGCTGAACACTGACTTTTTTATTTGTTTACTTGGTTTCATAGGCTTTTCTAATGTTGTTAGTACATTTAACAAGTGCATCTCCTTGGGTTTATGATCCAAGCCTTACAAATAGCACTACACTGAAAACAAATTTTCAGTGTTAAGTAATTAATTACAAGCACCTCTTTTTTATTCTTTACTAAATGTTTACATTTATGCTTAAGTCTGATTCTCCTTGAAAAGTAGAAGAACAAATGTCAGAGAGTGGCGGAGACACACAGAGCAGACTGGACATGTCTGATTTAAGGAATCTGTCCAGAGCAGATACTACTGCATATCTGAGCCTATTTATGGAAGTTGTGTATTGTTTCAGAGTTTTGTGCAACTTGGAAAATATTTAAAAGGTAATAACCAAGTTACATATGATGATAGGGAGAAGAGGTGAGAGGAAGGTGTAGTTCTCAGAAACATTAGTGGCATCCTGAGTGACTAATTTTTAATCCATTGGTAGATTTTAAGGCAGGGCTTGAGTAAGTATAGGAAAATTTGTAAAAGGCAAAACATGCTACTTTGATTATCTACAGTGTAGCAAATGCGTTAATTTGTGTTTTGAAAACCTTCTGCAGTACACTGGATAGCAGCTAACATTTGAATACCAGCCATCTTTGCATATCAGCTTTTGAAACCCCAAGAGCTTTTGCCATTTGTTCTGATTAGGTCTGTCTTCAGGAGATAAGTCTCTCAGGTAATTTGAAGCACAGGCACAAAATGAAGGCCGTTTGATGGTCTGAGACTAGAAAGTGTCTCTTACCCAATTAATTAATGTTGTTCTTTTAAAATTCCTGTTCATGTTTCGCTTTATATGCCATTCCTTCAGATGTCTGAACCCCAGCACACTTATTGCAGCATTTTTTTCTGTGTTTCTGAAGAGTTGCTTCTTAGCGTATGTAGCTACACTATTTACCATGAGCTAAATAATGGTCTGGATCCCTTTTCACATCTGGGTGCATAGTGGCACACTCCCACAAGATCATTTCGTATATCTGCTGGAGGGTTTAAAGTTAAACTGACCTTTTTTACTCCAATACATTAAATCGACCAGGCTGAGGATTATTGAACACCAGAAGCAAGTGGAGGATAGAGACAAAGGAGGAAGAGCTAAGCTGTCATTCTCTGTAGTGTTGCCTGCTCCATCTCCCTTTAATATTACAACTGAAGTTACATACTCTGAAGGTTTCCTTTAACTTTCATACATTTTTCCCCCTATTGAATCTGTGGTAGCTAGTGCTGAGTGCAAAACTGATTTCCAGCTATAAAGTCACTGAATTATTTAAGCTTTCATGTCTATTATGTAGTTACTTTATTAATACCGTTTTTAAGATCATGACCTTAATTCAATGTTTAAAGGAACAAAAGCAAATGTCGCAGTCGGTGACACATTTCTCATTTTAAGGAGAGATAAACCTCCTGCTCAGCTGAGAATTATAGAAGTTGGAAATAGAGGAAACATTTCTCAGCATGTGTATTCTGCAAAATGTGTTCCAAGGCAAATGCCACTTCTAAGCCTACAGCCTTTGTCAGCCATTTTACACATAAGTATGTTCTTGTGAGCATGGCAGACATCTTGCAGAGAAATAACATCACTTGTGCATGGTAACCAGCAGGAGACAGTGCTAAACAGTACCCATCCTTTATTAGCACTGCTTTAACGAGCAGGAAAAAGACACTTTTATTTTTGAGCACTGTGAGGGCACTAGGAAATCATACTGCTCCTGCAGGCAGATAAGGATATTAAAGATTTTACTTTTATTACAGACATATCATAGTGCTGTGAGGTAATCAAAGAGATATAAAATGAAAGTACTGTACCAGCTAAAGAAATGCTGATACTTGTCTTTAAGTCAGTAAGAGTTTTATGTTGAAATGACTGTGAAAGTAATTCACAAATAGCTCAGACTGGACTTAAGCCTTGATTTTCCTACTCCCAGCTCCTCGATTCCCTTCCCTTTTTTCACCCCTACTGCTTTCATCTTACTGGTGATCTAAATGTACACACTGAGATGACATACTGGAATCAGTAATACAGAAGTGCTTCCCATTACATTACATATTCTCAAAGAAAAATAAATAGGAAGCAAAGGATTCTGTTAGGGTTTGTTAATGTAAAAATGCTGTAAACTTTCCTTACGTAGTGTGGTTCTTTAGCACTACTGAACTTGGGTTTTTTTCCAGCTCCTGTGAAGCACAACTACAATGCTAAATCCAGTGTCAGAAATTAAAATGGTGTGCAGGGTGCTCTTCTAAAAGCCTGGCATTCTGTGGAGCAGAAAGTACCAATGTTGCTCCTTGCATAACTGAAAAAACAGGGTGAGATTATGAATAAAAATGCAAGTGAAATAGCCAGTGTTGTCAGATACAATTTGCCAGACTTTTGATCAGAAAAATATTTTCTATGACATTTTTTAATCAGTAACTGAGATTGTCAGTGCTATTGTTCACTGTAAGAACCGTAGGAATTATTAACCATATCAGTGTTTTACCTCACCATTTTTCCTGGGTTATTCATTCCTTTTATAAGATGATGCTTTTCTGTTTTCATAAGATGACTCTTTGCTTTGCTTTCTAAGAACAGTATGCTTGCCCATCTTGTGTTACTTCATGTTTCTATAGTGGCTGCCCTTATGTAGCTTCATCTTGACAGCTGTGACACATACGTGGCACTGCTGCACAAGACAAGCATTGCTCCTCACTGTGATGCCCAGACACCCCTTGCATTATTCATTTTTAAGGTAGTTTTCCTTATTTGATATATCACAGCCTTGCAATGACCAAGGGATTGTTACTTTACTTAAATTTCTTTGAATTTGCCCAAGATTTAATATATGGTATAATGAGGAGAGCTTGAGACTTGAGCTTTTGATGTGGTTGTGCTTGGAAAAAGCAATAGCAGCAGATCGCTGCAGAAATCTCAATAGGGTATGTTTCACAGAATATTGTGTATACTCAGATTAACTGTTGGAACTCACAACTCCATATTGCTATAAAACTTTGTGAATAAAACCTTGATGTTCTTGCACTACACATGCTGGTGCTTGTCTTTAGCTCATCCTGTCTCCTTGGAAAGCCTGTGGAAAGTGCCATTGTAGAATCATAATAATTTCACTGCTCACATTTCTTTATTATCCTTAGGAAGTACATGGCACCAATTTGTACATCTATAATAAGTCCTTCATGAAGCCTCCTGTCACACTGCTGCCCCACATCCTAAAAGGCACTCCCTGTGACTAGAGCAGGAACCCCCTGTTCACTGTTCAGAGGCAGGAGGAAAACACCTACCCACTGACAGATATAAACTAGCAGATAGCTCCAGAGAGTTGCCTTGTAGGAAAGTACGAAGGCTGCAGAAAGGATCCATGTTGCTGGAGAAAAGAAGTTGTCTGGCCGTCTCAGCCCCCTGGACTTTGGGAGGAGAGATGCCTCGTCCCAGGAGAAGATGAAACAGAATGCAGAGAGGCTGTTGCAAACAACTCACCAGAAAAGTGAGGGAAATTGCTTTTGCAGATTCATGCTCACCAAAAGGAGGCATGCTGCAGAAGGCACTGTAATGACAAAGGCAACAGAGCAAATCAGTGGGGAGTGAGCTAAAGGTTAAATAAGAATGTGAAAAAAGATTACTGGAAGCTTCTATGGAAAAGAGGTTAATTGGAAGGAAGAAAAAATTCAGACTACTTTGTTAATGTGCTGTCTACAACACACATATATATGAATTAATATAGAAAAAGAGTGTTCCTAAAAGGCTAGCAGCCAAACAAGTGAAAATAACAGAGTTTTCTCTTCTCTGCCCTGCCTGAAGAATTACTTTTTATTGCCTCAAGTCATATTTTCCTTAGTTAAATGAAATAAAATAACTTTTTTTTTTGATCCACCAAGAAATTTATTTGACTCAAAGTCAAATATTTTTAACTGGGAATGTGCTTACTTTCTAAAACCTAGCAAGTGTATTTTAGAACATTTGAAAACAAAGCAATTTTTAAAAAATAAATATTTAGAACATCTCAGTTTGGAAATATATATATTTTAAAAATGCT
Organism: Falco biarmicus; assembly: GCF_023638135.1. Taxonomy (NCBI): domain Eukaryota; kingdom Metazoa; phylum Chordata; class Aves; order Falconiformes; family Falconidae; genus Falco; species Falco biarmicus. The sequence goes on from NC_079311.1 coordinate 13,028,005, forward strand.
TCCTTTTTCCCTTCCCCTCCCACCTTCCCTTCCACCTTCCCTCCCTCTCTCCCTCCCTCCCTTCTCTTTTTTGTTTGGGTTTTTTTTTGTGGTTTTTTTTTTTTTTAATTTTATTCTTTCTTCTTTCATTCTTTTTCATTCTCTTTCTGTGTCTCCCTTTCCTCTCTTTCTTTATCCTATAACTATTTACTATGTTTTCAAGAATATGCCTGGTCAGCCTCAAAACTCATTTATTTGAAATACAAATGATATGCCAGAAAATACATCTCACTGTAACAGGAGCATTTATTTGAGAGACTGTCAACATACATGAAGGTATAAGGAAAGTATTTCAGGTTGCAGGTTCCAAGAACATACTTAGTACCATCCAAGAACTCTTAAGAAGGAATGGATCCAAATTAAAAGCAGGGGAAAAAAATGTGTTAATTGACTTAGAAAATGTCTAGAGAAGAATATACCTGTGCTTACAACATTGAAACCTTGGACTGTGATCAATGACTTTATTCCTGTGCTGAATGTTGGAAAACTTCAGTTATCTATGAGTCTACTGCATGGCAAAGGATGTGCACTTAAAATAAGTTCTATGCTGAACAGAAGAAATCTTCTTCACCTGTGAATCTGTTCTAGTGTTGATCTGATATATATTGGCAATAGAGTAAAAAGAAGTGGAATTTAGAGAAGAAAAATTTAGTTCAGTCATTAGTCTTAACAGGTACAATACTGACCATGTGCAAATATTCAAATTAATAGTTTCTGTGTGCTCCAGATCAGATAAACCTTATGCTTCCAGATAACATCTTTGTCATCCTAAAGTTGCATGACACAGCTTCACCAGGCGGCAGCTGTAAAAAGCCATCTAAGCATTAGACATCAAAACACAGAGCTTGTAAATGCTGGTGCATCTGTGCTGACAACTATTACACATGTCCATCCAGTCAACAATGCTGAAATACATTAGCAAATGCAGGCTGTGGGCAACCTGCTGTAGCACAAGATCAAGCTGGCAGTGAAGAAATGACCTGGAAATGTGTCTCTCTCACATCAGTCAGAAAAATAGCAGGACTCAATGACAGTTGTTACCAATTAGTAAATCTTTGGCTGTTACTGTGTTTATTTCTGTTTCTTTTAGTGATCAATAACATCAGTGGGTGATGCATCATGTCATGCCTTCCTCTAAGTAGTGCGGCCTCAACCCATGGCAGGGTGTGTGGGAGACCATGTTGCGAACATACCCTGCTGAGCTTGGTGGTAACTCAGCAGTTGTGGACCAGACAAGGAATAAACAGCCACCCAAAACCAAACATCAACCAGAGTCAAGAAATGGCCACGTTGTTTTGGGGGACATGTCCAGACATGACCAACCACCTCAACCTGCCAAGGAATGTGCGATCCCTGACAAAGGACCATGCAGCCATGTGTGTGCGTACTGAGATGGGGAGCGTGTGGGGATATGTGGTATGTGCCATTGTCAGGGAAACGGGCTCCTGTAATAGCCAATAGCAGCCTGCACCATTGAACAGTAAAGTGTGATCCAGAGACCCTTACCACCAATGGACAAGGAAACTACAGACCAAAGGGATGTCGCTGGATCCATGGTGGTGACTATCTCTTGCAACTCTATCCCGACTGCTTGCTAGGTTTCCTTGTTTTCTATACTTTCTTCCCTTTCCTATTGCTCTTTTCTTATCCACACTCTGCTCCAATAAACTTTCCAGACTGGTGGCATTTGACCTTGTTTCCATCTTCACCTCACTCCGGGTGTGACATTGAGTCTCCCTGGCTCCACTGTCCCAGGCCAGAACAGGGTGTCACATGAAGGCATGGGTGGGGTGAGAGGGGAGGAAATTTTTTTGACCCCTAGTGTGTGATCTGTCTACTAGTGCCCCAGGAAAGCCAAGACCCTTGTGCCCGACCAGTCTGTCAGTGTCCCGTTATAGGGACCCTTCACTGAACAGTCCCGCTGGATCGGGGCGGGGGGGGGTGATTCGACTGACGTGTTTGGGGAAAAGCGCCAACGGCACCAGGGGGACCCCTCAGCGGGTCTGCCCACTTTATTCCAATGTGTTACCCACTGCCGGCGGTGCTAGCGCCCACAAAGGATTAATACTAACAGTTCACAGAATAACACTCTTTATTAATACAAAATCATGACAAATTAAGGTTTGTGATTGCCTATGATGGTGACTGCAAAAACAAGCTTGAAGTGATACACAACCAAACCTTAACCACTAATAAAAGCTGGCGTGAGTTATTTAGCATGCGTAAGATAAAGTTCTCACCTAACAGGCGTCCCTATGGGGAGAAGACAGGTTTGGCCCGTTGACTGACCCCCGAAGTTATGGTGGAATAACTTCCCTAAATTCTTCCCTCATCTGTCCACTTTTTATAATTCGCAGTACATTGCATATGCATTCATCATAAACAGGCTGGTTCAAGTTTCTTACTTCTAATGCAAATTAGTACGCCTCCTCAGAGAGCACTACGGAAGTTCTCTACTAACTACTCACGCCCCTCAGGTGGGATTTTGCCCCTCTTCTGGGGGGCTATTTGAGTTGGATGTTGCAAGCTTCCATTACTACAATTATCTTTGTCTTACTTTCAACTAATTTTCTGTTTCTGTCAGTGGATGGTGACACCTTCTCATCCTGTTTCCTATTATAGCCAGAACTTTCCTTACCTGAAGGCTTCTTTCTGTGTAACTTAGATAATGGTGTTCTTTTCACTACCTGTTGTGTGTTTCTCATGCTTCCCACGGCTGACTCCCTTGATTAGAAGTCCCTTCATTCATAACAACTTAAGAGAGTATGTCAGCTTGACCTAACTTAGTGAACACCAAATCAGAGTTGGGTAGTCCAGGAGCTTAGACAATTCTCCCCCTCTGGACTTATTTCAGTTCAGGACCAGTCCACTTCCATCACATTTAGGTGGACCTTGAGTGACTCTAGTCATACATATTGTTGTTACTAACCGGTATTGTGCGCCTGGTGAGGTGTAGCAGTACCTTGGAGGCAGGTACCTTTGGGAAGGAGTTGTGCGTTAGTATTACTATGAGGTTATTTCATCTGAGGAAAGTAATTTCGCCACGATGGTTGGCTCATCCACAGACACCTCATGGGTTCTTCATGTGACAACAGGTATGTGGCTTATCAGCTGTGCGGTGCCATCGAGTTCCTGTTCCTGCAGGGAGCACGACAGAGCATGGCCATGGTGCCTGCACTCCACTGCATCCTCCATCGCTCCTATCAGCAGGTGCTGAGCTGGCAGGGTGTGATGCTTACGGAACGGTGGTGATGTAGATTCTGTGCATGCCAACTGTCTTGAAAGTGATAGCTGTATGTTTCCCTAAAAAGCTGTCTGTAAGACTACACTTCTATTAGTTCCCAGTTTTCTCTAATTCCCCCCTCAAAGTCATTTGCCCACATGGGGGACTGGCCTTATGAAATAAGTTCTTACGTATCCTTTATTTAACTGTTCTACAATCTCTACTTCTCTGTCTGTCATCCTATAGTTTTTGACTGGATTAAAAATGCTTAAACTTCAAGAATTTATTTTAAAATGAAAACATATTTTTAAACTTCTGTTTTTTTCCATGGTGTTAAAAATGTTAACCGTCTCCCAACTCAGGAAGAGGAACTGATGAAGTCAGCCTTAATTTCTGACATTTAGCTTCTGCTTGTCACCTCTTACTTGCAGAAGAGCATTTTCCTTTACGGCCTACCCCAGGGACTTTCCACTGGTGAGGTGGTGTCCTGGTTTCAGCTGGGATAGAGTTAATTTTCTTCTTAGTAGTTAGTGCAGTGCTGTGTTTTGGCTATGATGTGAGAACAATGATGACAGCACACGGATGGTTTTAGTTGTTGCTGGGTGGTGTTTATACTAAATCAAGGACTTTTCAGTTCCTTGGTCCCTGCCAGCGAGAGGGCTGGAGGGGCACGGGAAACTGGGAGGGGACACAGCCAGGGCAGGTGACCCAAACTAGCCAAAGGGATATTCCATACCATATGACGCCATGCTGAGTAGATAAGCTGGGGGCAGAAGAAGGAAGGGGGGGACATCTGGCATTATGGCGTTTGTCTTCCCAAGTAACCGTTATGTGATGTAGCCCGGCTTCCCTGGGGATGGCAGAACACCTGCCTGCCCATGGGGAGCGGTGAATGGATTCCTTGCTTTGCTTTGTTGCCTGTGTGGCTTTTGCTTTACCTATTAAATAGTTCTTATCTCAGCCCTTGACTTTTACATTCCTTTCCAATCCTCCTCCCCGTTCCCCTGAGTGGGGGTGAGTGAGCAAGCGGCTGCGTGGTGCTTGGTTGCTGTCCGGGGTTAAACCATGACAGGTGGAAAACCATTTGATGGGGCTAAGTATAGGAGGAGGGATGTTAGGTAGAATTAAACCTTTCCTAGTTTCACAACTTGTGAAAGGAGTTCTTCCCACTGTAGAGATTTAAGGAGGCTGATGATAGTGGGTAATCTGTCATGTGAAATGATGAAAGGGGGGAAAAACGATGTGGCATAGGGAAGGAGGCAAAGGGTGCTTGAAAGAAAAGAAAGCCAAAACTCTTTTTATAGTCATTAGCAACTGTCAGGACCAAGCTGACACAATTCACTCAATATCTTAAACTTAAAGATTTTTGCCGCTACTCAGGGATTTCTGGAGCTGATTTACACAACCTGACATGAGCTTCAGTTTTGCACAGACTTTGAGAAAAGTCTGAGACAGACAACAAAATGTCGATCCTTTACAAAAACTCCTACTCTGGAATAGGAGCTCTCCTATGCTAGGAAACTCCACTTTCCATGCTACGCATTACGGCTTTCACTTTATTTGCACTTTTGGTTGGGTTTGATTTCTACAGATATTCATATAAGTACTTTTGTGTGCTCATGTGAATCCATTCCTGTGAATGATAATTTTGGAAATAATCTAAGAGACCTTGTTTTGGAAACAACATTGTAAGAGTTACACTCATCCAGAAAAAGACTTAACTTGAGCCTCCTATTCAATGCAGCAGAGTTTTTGAATATTTTTTTTCTCTTTCTAAGCAATTACAGAAAGATAATCAAAACATCTTGCATAAGAAATGAGACCATTGCCTTCTGTAAGTAGAATAAAAGCAAAATATAAAATAAATCACTCATATTAAAATGTTTTTTATTTACAGTTATTAGATTACAAGGACTCAAACAATGAGATGATGAGTGCTAACCCGAATGCCTTGACAAAGTTCCCAAATCAATAGTAGAGACATAAAATGGTTTTGTTTGTTGGTTGAGTCTCTTCGTGAGGAACCAAAATACCTATTTTAAATGCTATTGTCTTTCTATAATAATGTAATGGAAATGCACTCCCCTGATTGGAAAATGAAGTAAAAAAATCTGAGACTAGCCAGTGTTCTCAGGAGATCTTCCATGTTTTATTATATCTTCCAGTTGTTAATTAGTTTCCTCATTGTGTTTTACTCTTTGTCTAGTCTGTGTAAGAAACAATTTTATATCTTTGATCATTTTTATCACCTTTCTTTGTAGCTTTTCTACTATATTGTTTCTGTCTTTCTTACCCACTCTTCAAGATTCGTAAACATCATGGATCTGTACAGTGGCATGAGGATGAGTTCTGTTTCACTCCCCACTTCATTTCCATTTCCATTTCTATTTCAACTTCACTTTTTTTTTTCCTGTCCCTTCTGGAACTCTGAAAGGGCCTTTGATGAAAGTATCTACTGACTGGTTTTTTTGCCTAAACCTAGGCAGAATATATAAGCCAGGTATCTTTGTCCACATTGTAGGTGACTTCTTCAGCAAACTCTGTATTTTTAATACCATTATATCATCAATAAATATATACACACATCATCAGTGTCATTATAACATTCTTAACCATGTGTCCAGCAATTACTCTTTATAATAGATTTTATCACTTTTCTTCAATGGATATTGATATCCTGACCTGCAGTTCCTATGTCTTCCATCAAACAAATAATAATAATAAAAAGTCATAGCGCTAGACACCTGCCAGTGCTTTAGTACCAAGGCAGTGTGAGAAGTTTCTCATGTTCAGGCATTCCACAGATCATTCCCTGTGGGAGTCCAGGATTTAACCCAAGACCTGCAGTTCAGCTGAAACCAATAGGAGATCAATAAAAAAAGATCAAGGATGAATGATGCGGTCCCCCTTAAATCAGGAGATTTCCCGCCACTCCATTTTGCCTTGATGTATGATTTTAGAAAGGATAGTTTTACAGATATTTCCAAATGTCTGAAAAAAAAAATAATTTTTTTTCCCCTGCAGGCTTTACCAGCTTGTTGAAATGAATAGCCTTTCTCCTAATGCACCATGAAACAGTTTGCACCAGGAAGTATGAGTCAACCAGTTCTTGAGTACTAGTAAATTCTAATTAATATGGAACAATTTATGCTACATGAAACACTTGCTTTATACTTGTGGCAAATTAATTACTTAGCTTCATAATGCTGAAAAGTCACCTCTGTACCTAGATAATACTTCTCCAGCTTGCTGCAGCTAGATCATCTTTGAACTTAATGTACTTTTCTCCATGGGAGACAGAAATTAAATTTCACTTCTTGTCTGGATGTCCAGCATACTGTGTTTCGTTCATAAAAATATCTTTCTCAAGCATCTTTTAAATTACTAATTAAATCGCCTGTCTTCTGAGCAAATGATTTTTGGGATCTTTAAAATACCTCTGTTACAGCTTGCTGTCAGGATGGTCTTATTCCACTAAGAGTTACATGTTGGCAGACTTTAATTAGCATAGCTGCTCTCATCTAATGACCCAGCCTAAAAAGGTGTTGACATGGGAGCCAGTTACTCCACTACAGTGACCAGCCTGCTTTGTGTGGTATAGCATCTTTCCTATCCAGACATAAATGTCTGCCAGGAAATCATTACTGCTGCAATGTTTCACTGAGAACAGTGTGATGTGTTTTAGGGCTCAAACCCAAGTCTCTTTGTGGAGTATAACATCTTTTATCACTCTTCAATAATAGCAACATTTGAAGATCTCATATTGTTTCTGACATCTTTCTGTTTTCTGTGACTTTCTATCAGTCATTTAGTTCTAGAAGAATAATTTAACTGTATTCAGAATTAAGTCTATGCTATAGTCACACCCTAAAATTTTCCAATGAGATATCTGAGAGGCAAAACATGGTCTCAGTCCTTTATCCTGAGAGCTCTGCACAGGCTATTGCTCCAAAGCAAGGGATGAGCTGGAAGGGAGAACTCATGGTTCAGAGGGACAACGGTCCACCACTTCTCCCCAGCTATTTACACAGGAGAAGTCTCATGGTCTTCTCAGAAATACCAGCATGCTCTTCATTTGGTAAAAACTCTAGGAAAATCATGGTGTAGTCAACCCCACATCACCACCTTGGCTTATATCCCATCCCCAACAGAAATTTCCAGTTATTTCTGTCTGTGCCCACTTCTATGTTTGTGTCTCCACCTGTGTAATATTTTCTCAAATTACTGGCAAGATCTGTGTGGACAGCCTTGTCTTCAATTCCATTTCAACTTTAAAGAGCAAGCCATGGCAGAGGCAGCTTAATCGAACATTTAATTCAGTTTCACCATCTTTTTATCAGTTGAAACTTTACTCAGTTGCATTACTGTAACTGTCTTTTGCTATGCAGCATCGTCTCTGAGCAGGCTTATGCATTTTTTCAGGTCTTTATATGATTCTGTAAGTATTAAAAAAAATGCATATAAATCTTTCTGCTACTTGGCAGAGGCAAATGATTCTTATTACTCTCTTTACTCCCTGCACAGATACAGAAAAAAGAAAAAATGTTTCTTGAGGGATAGCAGTCATAAAATGTTTGGCAGATCCTGAAACCACTGAATCAAAAATTTTAATATACATGAGTAGCACTGAAATGAGGAAAGCAATTCAAGCTTTAGGTTCAAAGTGAGTAGTGTTTAACCTGTATCTTTGAGGTAGAGATTGAGATTCTTTGCATATTCAAGTTATACACAGACTTTGAAGAATAAACAAATATTGAAAACTACTCTAAGTTTGTCTTTATAGAATACTTTGAGTTTCCAAACCTCCTCATGAGTTTGCTTATTTCAAAATCATATAATCCTTTTCTATAATCCTGTGATTTCATTTTTTCTCTGTGGATGTGCCGAAGACATTTGAGATTAGTAAGAACAGCTGAGAGTTCACTAGACAGGAAGAACATTAAAACCAGTTCCACAAAATTGTATAAAATTCATAAAGTAAGCAGTAGGAAAAAAGGTAATTTATTGTGAAGCTTTTGGTTACCACACTCTTGTATTTTTACTGGAAACATAAACAGGTTAAAATTAATATGAAATGGTATACAATTTTATATCAGTATTTTTCTCTTGAATCCTGTTTTCAAAAAAAATTTCTCTTACTAGAAAACATATACTTCAAATTTACCTGGTCATTGTGATAAATTATCTGACTCTGCTTCTCAGAAATTTCTGGATAGGAATGCTTCTTGATAATTTACTGCTGAACAGTGTTTTGTACTCTAGTCACTGTCCAAAGTCAGTCTTCCAAGCAAAATAGTATACTCCTCAAAGTGTGGAGTGGGTGATTTGTGCCCATGATTACGTGGTAATGCAGTGCAATGACACTCACATCATTGTTTAAAATCCTGAGAACTTTAGCTTAATAGGTTAATATACATTGTATTATTAGTTGTAATAGCTGTGCTTAATTTAATTGTATTGATATACTACTGCTGCCTACTGTCATTATTAATACTTCCTAGCACAACGTAAACCAAATTCAGCTTGCACTTAAACCAGTGATTATAACGATGCTTAATGGTCATCAGAGTAGTCCTTAAAATCTTAGATTTTTTTTTTTTCTTCTTCTTCAAGCTTGCCTTTGGGAGCAAACAATTAATTCCTGAACAAGAACAGTTTTTTACCATTTTGTCTCTACTGGTATCTTACTGACAATAAAATCATTAGGGTCTAGCAAACAGAAGAGGAAATATAAACTTTATAAACTCAGAGGTAAAAGAAGTTGAGATAGAAAACAAGACTGGCATTTTAGCAAATCAATGAATATGTTCTATCTGTAATCAAATGGAAAATATCAAGTAAGCAAGCTGAACTATTTATATAAAAAACAGTTAAAACATGGAACAAGTAGTTTTAAAAGAAAATTAAAGCTATTTAACTAAAATAAATTATGACAAGGTTTTCAAGGATTGTATTTAATACAAAATGTGCCCCCAGATCCATAGACTGTCTCGATGCCTACAGCTGGATCCCACATTTTTAAAAGGTCTAACATTGAATAATAAAGGATTTACTGTGATCAGAGTTCAAAAAGGAAAAAAACAACTTTTTTTTTGAAAAAAAAAAGAATTTTTCATTTTGTCTGCAATCTTTTAATCCTAAAATTGCTATATGCCTTTGTAGTTTTATTGCATGTTCTGTCCAAGGGAACATTACAGAAAAGAAAGTATTTATCCAACAGTAAGGCACGCTGAAGCACCACTGAGGACAGACGTTGCTGTGGTTATATACATTATATTGAAGTAGAAAATTTACTATGCCATACAAGTACTCATAATATTCTTTCAAATAAGCCTTCAAAAGAAAAGGCACAAATAAATCTGATAATATATTTAATAGTAAAAAAGGAAAGTAAATTTGTGATTACACTTAGGAGAAAACATAATTCATGCAGTTGGGGGATGTCTGTCAAAGAAAAAGAGGTGGTTTTCCCCTTGGCGCACAAGACTATAGTCAGTTTCATACGCAACAATTTAGCTATCGCCTATTACATACCTATGGGACAGTAAAGAAAAGAGGAAGCTCGTGATCATAGAGATGGAAGATTGTTAAAGTGTGGTTAGCTAAAAGCAGTTTTAGATTCTGCAATGTAGTGTGTCAAGACATGGGAAGAAAGCCTATTCACTTCAATTATTCATAGCAAGAAGTTGTCTCTCATTTTTCACACCAAGTGTTTCGTGCTTCTTTTCAAATTTTATTGCTTCTTGATGTATTTTACACAACAAGACTGATTCCACCCACAAAAGCAGGAACACTGAAACTTCTCTCTTGGTGATTTTCAGTGGTTTTGCCACACAGTGCAGTTTTTTTTTAAAAAAGGACAAAAGGAAGAAAGGAAGGAAGGGAAGTAGAAGGAAGGGGGGTTGGGGGGTGTGGGGCAAAAGAGAGACAAGATATTAACAAGGAACAAGCAAACTGAAGAGAATTTTGTGTATAAAACCATCCCTAAGTAAAATAGTTCTGGGCAAACATTCTGATCAGACTGCCTCACAGCTCAGTATTGCCCCATGGAGGAAGCTGGCCCAGTAGTACGCCTTTGTGCCATTGTACAGTTTTCCTCTGGAATCTGTAATAGCTGTTCTGTAGATCCTGCAGCACTGTGCCTGAAAAACACATTTTCTTCCTCTGCTGCAATTTAATCTCAATAATATTGTTTGCAGCCTCAGTGAATGTACACTTTATCTTCTTCCTGTATAGATGATTTTAAGAGCTCCAAGTATGTATTTTCATCTGCTGCACTGTTTGAATAAAGTTTTACAAGGGCAGATTGACTTTCAGGATAGCACAATTCAATGAGTTTCCATCTTCATTTATTTGATCTCTGCCATTCTGTGTCTCTTCATTATACTCAGGTCAGCGTTTTTCCCCGCTGTTTTAGAACTGAAATTCCCTGTAATCAGAGGATGCTGAACAAATTCTTCTCTAAGTAACTTCACTGTAGTCAAAGTACTTATATGAGGAATGAATTTGTCTCAGAATATCTGGCATAATGTCAATGTATTACTATAGCTAGTCCAGGTCTCTTTATTTTCATCATCCTTGGCTAGTCTACCTGGTACTTAAACTTGAGTAGTGGTCAGATTTATTTGGGTTCTTTAAAGAAGCCTTAAAATAAACTTGGCACAGCCTGAATTATGTCCAAATACATGGTGCTTCTTATTCAGATCCCTCTTACATCTTCACACAAAGCCAAAACTGAGTATCCTGAATGGGAAGTAGGAGCTGGAGACGTACAATATCCTTCACAACTAAAGGAAATGAGAACTGCATGTGCTAAACCTCGAGAACAAAATCCAGAACACAATGTGAACTTTTTTTGCAACACATCACGAATTGCACAATGTTACTTTATGTTAAAAAATGCCAAAAAATGTTGCAATTTTGATCCTTGCATGATGAAATTCCGCTTCACTACAGACTTGTCTATTCTGTATAGCAATATGATAATGGTTTTGTACTCTGTTCCTCTGCTGATATCACTAGAAACTCCAGAAAGATTTGGTGGTGTTCCATTACTTTTGTCTGTCATGCAAAAGATAGCACTGATATCATTTTCCATTGACAAGGAAATTCCTGTAGTGGACAGTTATGTCAGTGATATTAGTCATTTACTTTGCAGTGTGGCAACATCTGCAGAAGAGTTAGAAAGGACATCAAATCGTGATTTTTTGTGCCATATTTATATCTTATGGAGGTACTGATTTAGTGCTTTCCTTGGTCATCTGCAAGGGCCCTGCAGGATATTTTTACATTGTAGTACCAGGAGATACTTATTTCTTGATGGGAGACAAATAAAGGCACATTTTGTTTTCTTGTCCTGTCACATCCTCTGAAGCTCGGGAATAGGTCATGTCAGGTGACAAATTATCTAAACTACATTAAAAATCTCAGATCTATCCACCTATTCATAAACTCATGCTTAGGCAAAAAGCCAGATTTTTAGGTCAAGAAGGAATCATTATCCAGGTTAAAACAGCCACCTTCTCTGCAGTATTTGAGAATTTTACATAGCATGTCCCTCCTATTACAGAGAAGCAAGATTTAGGTAGTGATTCTAGTATCTATCTCTCTCTTATTTGAGAAGCATATTGTGACGGCAGCTCTTGTTTTGTTGGTTTGGGTTTTTTCCCAGGTTTATGAGTTTATTGTAGGACATCAGTAATATTGCTCCGGTGCCTCCATCTATTGTAGCAGGCTCCAAGGTAGAGGGTTCTGCTAAGCCATTATGTGTTTGAATGGTTTTCTTTTCATTCCAGCAGTGCTTGCTATTGGCTCTTTATGTGTAAGCTGCATAACTAGGTCCATAGCGTTTGATGCCTCTGAAACACTACCATACCAGTTATGTGTATGAACTGGGAAGATTTAATCAAACAATTTCCAGTCAACATGTGTAAATTCTAACTAGGTGTTGAGCTGAGGTGTACTTAACCATGACTCCTTACAGAGCCAACCAAATAGAGAATGAGGTGATTTGGTGAAAAGTGTCCACATTCACCAAGGCATTTCTATAACTAGCTTGCATCTGGTTAAGTATCAGTAAATATAATTTGCTGAACAAACGGTAAAATGAAAACAAAACAAGAGAATGAGACAAATAATATCGAACTTCTTGTGACATTCCCAGAGTAACAGGTTTGAGGTTCATACTGAATTCCTTGGTTGGCCATCACAAGCCAGCTGAAGGACTAAACTATTTCTTTGGACTCTGAAGACAGGCTGGAGAGTGAAATGGAGCTGGTTTTCATTTTTTACCCCCAGGACAAGTCAAAAAAGGAAAGGGATGAGGAGAGCAGGGACTAGCTAGGACCTTGTCTGTCTGCCATGGATATTTGGCAGAAGATCTGAGATGGCACTCAGAGGTCATATTTGCTGCTGCTGGCCAGCTGTAAATGGACATCTTTCCTCATGGAGACCACTGTACTGGAGAGTTATCTCCAAGGTGGAAAGCTGTGCAGAAACTGACAATATCATTCTGTGGAGAAAAAGCACAAATTTCACTGTAGAAAGATGGGTGCGTGACAGTGTGCATTCTGTCCCATATTCACACACAGAAAGAGCAGTGACCTTGCTGGGAAAACAATGTCTGGATAAAAAATGCTTGTCATTTAATAGATAAGAAAACACAAGAATAAATCTGTTTTGGTATACATAAAGCATATTCTTGCAGAAGATCTATTCCTGAGAATTAGGTCAGCTTTGTAGTTTACCTCTTTTATGTAGTGGAGCACAGGAACTTCATTATTTTAACTGAATTATTAATGTACTTTATATTCCTGCAAAAGGGCTTCAGTGTATTTTAATATACATTTCATTTAGTTAACAGAAACAGAAATCTCCCTTGGTTATTTTCCTTTCATAGTTGTTTGTAGGAGTGACCAAATTCTCCCTTGTTTTTGAAGACAACCATTCGCACAAAAGAACTGAATTATTATTTGGGTTTGAGTATTGTATGTGTGTTGGTGGTTGTGTATATGCCTCTCTCTGTGGAAATGATATACACAAATACCCTGTAAGTAGCAAACAATGGTCCTTTTGAGACTTCCAATAGAATTTTGGGAAAAAGATTTAGTTTTGTAGCTCAAGGACCTTTGAAATGGCAAACAATTATCCACCTTGTCTGCAACAGTAAAATGGATAATATAGCAATGTGATGTAAAAATTGATCTTGGCTCCACTCTGCTGAGCATAAAGGAAAATATATGACCTGCTGAGGAGACACAGTGAGCCTGCAACATATAGTACATCACTGCCAAAATTTAGAAAAGGATTTAAAAGACCTTGCTACTAAGAGTGGAGTTTTTCATCTGATGTAAATTTCTAGCTAAACTTGTATTTGACCTTGAAAAACTTAAATTGCAGTCAATGGTCACCTCATACCAGCAGTGTAAGTACAATATCCTAAAAATTTTATTCTGTGTATATTCTGAGATGCACCTGTGGAAGAGATTAACTGTCCCTGATTCAGCTGGAGAAGCTGAAGACCTTTCTGCATCAGTATCATAGGCTTCCATGAGGTTATCTTAGAGTATTACAGCTTCATGTTACTGGCTCAATTAGAGCTAGTCCACTATGTGTCTTCTTTAAGCAAAATCTAAGGGACTGGATTTACAGAAGAGTTTAGCAGTTTGGAATTCCCAGAAAAGCAGCTAAAATAGGGGATAAATTTTCTGAACTCACCTCTCACTGAGAGAGATAAGTATTCCAAAATGCTGCTGAACTGCTGCTACAAAATTTGGCCAAAAGGAATTAATGTGTGTTTGAAACTGGAAATTTACAAGTGTAGATGTGTTCTGATGCATGGAAAAATTGGGAAAGAACTAGGCAAAACCTCAGCAAAAGAAGTTAAAACTAAAGGGCTTTACATGTCCTTTACCACCAACTCAGAAAGCATATGCAGTCAGTTTCTGCACGCTGGTTGATGCATGTTTTTTTGTTAAATATGATATCGTGGCAGTGTGTCTCAAATGCCGCAATTCAGTTTCTTCATATTTATCAGAGGCTGGTGAGTATTTCAAAAAAGGTAATAGCAGAGCATTTCATTGCTAAGTGCATTGCCAGCCAGCATAATTTCTAACAGCAACAACAAAGTGGGTTGAGTACATCCCTGGCAGGCACAGGGAATGTATTCAACAGATCCTTTACCTTACATCATTCAGCAAAATTTCACCTTCATTCAATACAGCTATGTTTGATCTTTATCAGGTCATGGGCATTAAGCAGTTTTTACAATCTGTTACACTGCCTAATGTTGCTGTCACTATACTGTTAATAATGGAATAAAATATAACGGAAATAATTAAAGGTTAAAAAATGCAAATTTGGTATCATATACTGTCCTGCTCATGTACACTGCCTGTCCTAGAGTCTGTCACTAATTATATGAAGAAGAAAAGTATTGGATTGTATGTTTAGTAATCAAAGGATAAATGTAGGGAAAAAATGCTATTGAGGATGGTGATGGAATTTATCTAAACCAGTGTGATCCCATCTTTTTTCATTACATGTGCTATATTGTTTTAAAAAAAGGTAAGGGGCCGTCTAATCTGTCCTCAACAAGTTGTGCCATTTGCTATGAAAATCTCCCTTTTCTTGTGTGACTTTGAAGGAAAAAGCCTTGCAAGATATAGCTAGCAAAGATTACCTAGGATAAGAAAAATACCAAGTAAAGGTAACATTGTTGAATAGCTGGGTTGTCCCTGACACTTCCAGGAAAATCACTACCATACAATTTCTTTCTTTTTCTCTGTAATTCTTTTCCAGAGTTGACATGGAGGGAATCTTTCTTCTTCTGCACCCTTACTACTGCAACTAAGAAATCTGTGAAGATGCCCATATTGAATGAGCTGAACAATCAAGAATCAGAACAAAGCTCATACTGCACTGCAGAATATATATGAAAGAAGCCTGCCTAATTTCCAAGGATCAAACTATTCCTGCTTGACCTTTATTAACTGTGAATGATTAGCTACCAATTTTGAACTAACATTGACAGTAGTTTTTATGACTTTTGATTTTTCAGTAATTCTGTTGTGGCTTCACGAGTGTAGCTGGAAGCAGACTTTGGCACCATCTCATCAGTTTGGACTGTTAAAACAAGTTTATTAATTTAATCACTGCTAGTTTGCAGCTTAACCTGTCAGGCTAAGGGCTCTGAACTTTTCTCTGAAATGGGATAGCAGGAACTGGATTAAAAGTGGTTAAAAAATGATGGTTTCTCTTTCTCCTTTGAGAACCACTGTTTGACTTCATATCCCCGAAAACAGTACTGCTGTCCATCATATTTAAGACCTGCTCACTCTTTCTTGTATGCACATATCCCATGAGGTTGTTCTCTAGTCATTCTGTGAATGCTTGCCATTAAAATTTCTCACTGTTTATTAAGTGGGGGCATCTGAACACATCTTAACCATTCTTAAACAGAAGACAACATAAATTCCCTTTCCCCTCCCTTCCTTCATCACTAAAAAGTTTCGCCTCCACATTGATGTGGAAATACTGATTCTTTTCTTTACTTCAAATAGTTAAATAAATAAAAAAAACGTGATACTGTTTATGATCTCATTATCACTACTTTTCAACTGAAAAGCCTTCAGAACTCAGTGGAATTAAACTGATTTTGAATAGGCGTGAAAGAAAATTCCACTCTTTCTAGAATTATTTTACATAGGTCAGAGTGACTTACAGCTGTCTGAAAACTGATTAAGAAAAATGGCTAACTTGAAAGGTGCGCTCTTAAAAGACTTTTAGAGGCACTTATGGAAAGCTCTGCATAATTTAGTGGGAACAGCATCAGAATAGTTATGCAGAAATTTTTGAACTTGTACAACTAAATAACCTGCATAATCACTTCTACATGATTTTAAATTATCGTGTTATTAGCACAGCGATCTTTTATATTTTCCAGCTCTGTTGATTGTCTAAAAATATGGAAGACCTATTACATGGTCTTTCTGTTAACTTTTCTAGGATTTATATTTAGGAAGCACAGAGAACATGCCCATTCAAGAGCCTGGAAATTAATTTTTGTTAGTTTTGTTCACTATTTACTTTCCCCATTTGATTAATTCTCTGGGAATAGTTAAAAGCCCTCCTTTCGACAGACCTGTCAAAGCACCCTGGAGAAAAGCACTCGGTAGTGCTTGTAAGTGCTAACGTCCACACGGGTAGCTGTGCAGGTACTGTGCTATGCATTCAAGAGGCTGGGTCTATAGGGCAGGTTAGTGAGAATAACCTATTAATATAAAGGGGGCACAGGGAATTTTCAGCTGCTTTGAGATTTCTGACTAATTAATTATGAAAGACATGCATAGCTTGGCTTAATCTTTTTGTTTGTGCTGAACCATGGATGTAGACCCTGTCTGGAAGGAGCAGCTATGGTATCCTCACCTTGGCCAGTGACATGTGGCTTCCTTGCTTCATGCAACTGAATGTCAATTTTGCTGTGAATGGTTTCAAGCTTAAGGTTTCACTCATGCTAAGAAGGTAATTCAAATCCCAATGATTGTACCCATACAAGAAATTTCATTTACATAGTAGTAAAAACGGGGCAAAAAAAGATTCTATTGCATGGCTGTGTTGCTGCTGCTCCCATTCCCTTCACTACATATTTACTGTATTGGTATTTCACCCTTGCTATTTTCACTTTTTCACAATCTATCTATCATACATGTGTACTGTTACATCTACAGATGTGCTTGCCAGTCTTCTCAGCAGCTGAATACAGCAGAGCTTCACCGCTTTTACCCGTGAAGCATCTGACCATGCTTTTTCAATTGCTAATTCTTTGACTTCTGTGAAAGCCACTTCAGTGATTACCATTTCAGGAAAGGAAAATGGGAGGTTTTTTTCATGTACCTGACTGAACTATTCAGATGTAGAGGAAATAAGGAAATGATCTTCACACCCATAAGGTGCATCATCCATGTGTGCACTCATGGCATGAGGAAAGCGGTGTGAATGCTGTCTCATCCTCTGTGTCTCAACACAGCTGTTGCATTCAGAGGCATTTCACAGGTGGCTGAGGCTTTTTTTCAGGTTTTAGTTCCTACTGGGGTTGTCAAACTGCTTCTGATTTAGGTTTTGTTGGTTTATTGTTTTGGGGTTTTTTTTTTAACAGGAACTAGAACCTGAAAGGACCTGAAAACATCCTTTGAAATGTTACAAGCATAGCAGATGTGAGTTGAAGCTGGGAGGGAGGAACGAGGAACTGTAGATTACAGAAGGAATATTTTTATGTTATAGAAAATCTGCAATATTTACATATTTTCATGTTAGAAAAGATTCCAAAACTTTTAAAACATTATTTTTCCTCTGTGAGCCCAAGGACATGTAAAGAAGGGACCACCACCCCACCCCCACCCCCATCCAAGCAACTAGCTTTCTTAAACAATATAAGAACAGCTGTTCTGTGTTAGTCCAATTGTATTTCCAAGGCCTGGACCCTGTGTCTTGCAGGACCCAGCAGTGCATGCCTAGGGAAGAGCATAAAAGGAGGGCAAGCAGGATGCACTGCTGGTGCATGGTCCCTGCCTCCAGCGAGCTGGATCTTAGTGACTTCTTGATGCTGAGATGGTGTGCATCCACTTAACAGGCTATTTACCAATAAACTAGCAGAGTGGGTTTTGAATGTAAAAAACCTGTTAGCATCCATGGCATACTAGGGCAAAGAGTTTCACAGCTTTGTTATATTTTCTTTGAGAAAGCGTTTCCTTTCCTTGCACAGGACCTGCAACATGGACCTGTTGGAGCTGGTCCAGAGGAGGTCCACAGAATCGAACAGAGGGATGTAATACCTCTCCCGTGAAGAAAGACTGAAAGAGTTGGGGTTGCTCAGCTTGCAGAAAGAAGGTTCTAGGGGGATCTTATTGTGGCCTTTTAGTACCTAAAAAGGGCTTATAAAAGAGATGGGGACAGACCAGGGCCCAAACTAAGTAGCCAAAATAGCTAAGTAGCCAAACTGTTCTATGAGTCTATGATTTTGAACCCACCAGCTACCTTCTTCATTATATTCAAATGTGTTATTGACATAAATGATGTACAGCTTAGGTGAAGAAACTGTTGTGGTTGTGACATAGCGCTATTTGACAGGTGAAACAGTTGTCTTGCTATTTTATTTATGCTATTAAAATTTTACATTTTAAATACAGATTTCTGTACTGTGGTAGCTGTAATTTGATTCTGGAAGCTTTTACCCAGTGTATTGGCAGGGACTGGCAAGGAAAACGTAAGTATGTTTGTTTGCACTGTAAAGGTCAGCATTGAAAATAAGTAGTGTGAACTTTTCTTCTTCACCTGTACCATGAAACAATCTACAATGTTAACTACTTAATGGCTAATGAAACACGCTTGGAGCACTCAGTTACAGCTAAATTGATGCAGATCAGGATCTCTAAGCTATGGGCTCTGTATTAGCCCATTCACAATAGATAGCCAAAATGGTTAAGGCAAATAAACCCTAGTGTTTAGTTAGTACTGCAATGAATCTGGAAAGTAACTTAGAAGCAGAAGGCTTGGAGACTACATTACTTCAAAGTCTTTTGAAAATTTCACCCTCAGCAGTGTAGCAGTGCTGCGAAGACATGAATAAAACAGCCTCCAAACCAGTCAGAACTAGGCTTCAGCTCAGCCCAAGACCACAACACATAGCACACATCCAAAATAGTGACACATAGATAGTGTAATGTTAAACAAAGACAAGAAAGCTGCATGACATTTCTTCAACAAATAGCTGTTTCAATCAACAGATGTGGAGAATTTGACATTTAGCGTAGGTTTTGGTAGAAAGAAAACTTCCTCTTCAGGGGTAGCTCACTTCAGGGAAGAGGAGAGATGCATACAGAAAGACCACGTACCCACCACTCCAACCCCCAATAAACCCAGCCAAAACCAGAGGGGCCTAGCAATGCACGCCTTTTCAACAGGAACAGAAGCAGGGTGAGCAAGCTGGACTATGATTACCCTTGGTGACACCAGAACCTGTGAAATCGTGCAATAAAGCAAACATTGAAATGCTAATAGACAGTAACAATCGAAAATAATGTCTCTATCCAAAGATTCCATTAAAGCTCATGGAACTGTTGGATGCCCTCATTTCATTGACAGACACATACAGCAGGTAGATTGTTTTCAGCAGTCAGTTCTTTTGATTAACAGCTGCTTAGTATCTGATCATTTTTGTCACCTCTAACTTTCATCTTGAGGCTCTACTCTGGTTTAATTTTGTTTTACACATTGGAATTTCATTAAATTCAATAGATACACAGATATGTAAATTAGAAGCAAGCTCAAAATAATTTCTTCTGTTCCATATGCATGCACTTTCAATGAAGTTGTGTCTTCTTCTCCAACACCTACATGCTTGTTTCATACAGTACACATAATATCAGTACACTACCACTTACAATTTTTTTGTTGCATTCTTTGACCTTTTTTTAGTGCACTATTCACTGTTATTATAAGACTATAATTATATAATTACACCGTAATAACATAATGAGAGTGACTAACAATTGTCTTTGACAATTGCCAGTGATTCAGCAAATATATCTTTACAGTACTAGCACCCAAATTCCAGGTGTAACTTGTCAGCTGACTCAATGGGCCAAAACTCCCCTTCAAGCTACTTTATATATTAACAAAATTTTACCACTGGCATGCACTCTATGATGTCCCTTCAACTACAGAGACAAAAATAGTTGCAATTAAAGCAATAATTGTATTTATTATAGATATATATTTTATATTACATATATTATTGTATATATTGTAAATATATTTATATATTTAAGTATAACTAAAGCAATAAAGTAACAGTTATGTTAGCAACTAATGACAGAATCATAGACTCATAGAATACTTTGGGTTGGAAGGGACCTTTAAGGGTCATCTAGTTCAACCCTGCCCCTGCAATGAGATTGGACCTCTTCAACTAGATAAGGTTGCTCAGAGCCCCGTACAACCTGGCCTTAAATGTCTCTAGGGTTGGGGCATCTACCACCTGTCTGGGCAACCTGTTCCATTATTTTACCATCCTTATTGTAAAATAAATCTTCCTTCTAGACTGAATCTGCCCTCTTTTAGTTTAAGACCATTACCTTTTGTCCTATCACAACAGGCCCTGCTAAAAAGTCTGCTCCCATCTTTCATATAAGCCCCCTCTAAATACTGAAAGGCCACAATAAGGTCTCCTGGATCCTTCTCTTCTCCAGATTGAACAACTTCAACTCTCTCAGCCTGTCTTCATGGAAGAGGTGTTCCATCCCCCTGATCAATTTTGTGGCCCGCCTCTGGACTTGCTCCAACAGGTCCATGTCTTTCCTGTGCTGAGGGATCCAGAGCTGGACACGGTATCCAGGTGGGGTCTCACTAGACTGGAGCAGAAGGGAAGAATAACCTCCCTTGACCTGCTGGACACACTTCTTTGATGCAGCCCAGGATATGGTTGGCTTTCTAGGCAGTGAGAACACATTGACAGCTCATGTCCAGCTTTTCATCCACGACACTCCCAAATCCTTTTCCAGCAGGGCTGACCTCAATCCCTGCATCCCCAGCCTATCTTGATACCAGAGGTTGCCCTGACCCAGGTGTAGGACCTTGTTGCACTTAGCCTTGTTGAACCTAGTGAGGTTCATATGGACCTACTTCTTGAGCTTCTTCAGGTCCCTCTGTATGGCATCCCATCCCACCGGCATGTCAACCACACCACTCAGTTTGGCGTCATTTGCAGACTTGCTGAGGGTGCACTCAATCCCACCGTCTATGTCATTGATGAAGGTATTAAACAGGACTGGTTCCAGTATGGACCATGCATCACTGTCCTCTGTGTGGACATTGAGCCATTGACCACTACTCTCTGGATGTGACCATCCAGCCAGTTCCTTACCCACCAAATAGTCCACCTATCAAACCCATATCTCTGCAACTTAGAGAGAAGAATGTTGTGGAAGACTGTGTCAAAGGCCTTAGAGGAGTCCAGATAGGTGACATCTGCAGCTCTTCCCTTATCCACTGATGTAGTCACTTCACCGTAGAAGGCCACTGGGTTGATCAGGCTGGACTTGCCCTTGGTGAAGCCATGCTGGCTGTCTCACATCACCTTCCTGTCCTCCACGTGCCGTACCACAGATTTCTAGGGAAGTCTGTTCCACGATTTTCCCAGGCACAGAGGTGAGGTCAGTAGTTCCCAGGGTCATCCTTTCTACCCTTTTTAACAATGGGTGCAGCGTTTCCCTTTTTCCAGTCACCAGAGACTTACCTGACTGCCATGACTTTTCAAATATGATAGAGAGTGGCTTGGCAACTGCATCAGCCACTTCCCTCAGGACTCTGGGATGTATCTCATCAGATCCCATAGACTTATGTATGTTCAGGTTCCTTGGGTGCTCACGAACCTGATCTTCTCTTACAGCGGGAGGGGCTTTGCTCCCCCCAGTCCCTGCCTTGGGGGAGATTGCCAGCGAAGACTGAGGCGGAAGAGTCGTTCAGCATCTCAGCCTTATCCTCATCTGTTCTACCAGCTTGCCAGTCACATTCGTCAAAGGGGGTACGCTTTCTGTGACCTTCCTTTTCTGGCTGACACACCGATAGAAGCCCTCCTTGTTATCCCTTGCATCCCTTAACAAGTTCAGCTCCAGCTGCATCTTAACCTTCTTCACCCCATCCTTACTCATCTGGGAAATGTCCCTATACTCTTCCCAGGACATATGAAGTTAATTTAGCTGGGATTATAATGGTTTAATGAGGATCTTGGTTTTCCTCTTTGCTTTTTAGGAGTGAATACCTAGTCTAATCAAGCCTTTCTTTACCTGTTATTTTATACATGCCACAGGGATTCTGATTTTCCATGGTATTAACTCATTTTTCAAGTATGAATAGTATCTACCGCTGTATTATCAGTCCTCAGCTGACTATAGCCATCCTTCACTTTGACCACTAAAAGATCTGGTAATTACTGCCCAAAATCATTGACTTCTATATCAAGTAGTCATGCATAAAGACCATAAGGTTAAACACCAGAGGACCATTACATGGATCCTCTGCTATAGTCATGGTTAAATTGACCTTCCAAATTCCACCATAAGTTGATATAAAATATCCTTTTGCAGAATGTGTGCAAGAGGCCTAGGAATTTCCTTTTAAATTTCAGCTTGCTCTCTTGTATCTTTAATTTTAATTTGGAAAAAAAGATAGCTTTAGTGAAAAGTAAGCAGGCATTTTTATTCTTTTCCAACTTACATAAAATGATGAAAAATCACTGAAGATATGTTTGAGAGGTTTTAAGTTCTTATTAAGGTGGTATTGTTAAGGCTTTTACTTCCATTTATGCCAATGTCTTATGAACACACAGTGGCAAGAAGGTTTATGAGAAACTATGAGCAGTCTTCATCACCTCCTTTTTATGACATAACGTGCAACACACAACTTAAACCACACAAAATAAACTGTAATACTTCACAACTTACTACACTTGCAGTCTTCCAGAAGATCAATTTTGCTTCCTTTGCTGGAGAAGATATAACATACAGTAGGAGTTGCACTGTTGGCAAGGTAAAAATAAGAGTTTCTTTGACATCCAGCTTCACAGTGAAAGGTTGCTAGGAAATTGCCATAACTGCCTCCTAAGATAAATGTACTTGTGTCTGCCCTCAATGGACAGCTGTAAAACACCTCCTAAAATTGTAGTGGACCAATATTTTCATCTTACGGACTTAAAGCCAAAAAGAAAGGGATGTTAGAGACAATCAGTACTTTACTTGTTTTGGAGAAATGATCAGGAGTGAGAAAAGTGTGTTGGTAGCATATGGTACAGAGCTTCATCTTGAGAAATGGGTCCAACAGCTATGTCTTTTCTCATGAATTTTCAGAGATCTGAAAAAAATCCTCAGATTTAGGTCCAGCTGATGTCAGCTGCAGGAATCTTCACAGACAAGCAGAAAAAAGAGGGGTTGGAAAACAGGAAAAAAATGACCAGATCCCAGCCCAATTGGTTTGACCCAATAGGCTAGCAGGAGAAATCATTGAATATAAAAGGTTTGACAAAAGATGCAAAGCACCTAAAAAGCTTCAGATTTAAATAGTCTTAATGCCATTTTTGTTGCTTGATTCAGAGATGGTTGGCCACGACATGATTATATCTGGTGCTGGAATGAAACTTCTTTATCATTAGCATTTCCCTCCTTAATTTCACTTGTGCACAACAGAGTGCAGTTCAGCTGCAGAGTGTTTGCCCACTCACTGTGTTTGTCATGTGTGAATGGTTAAACCTCTTGTCAGAAGGGAGCTGTGCAGTCCTGTTCACTGAAATCTGCCTCCTGAAGAGCAGTGCTGAGCACCGGGAAGGATGGGCTGTGGGAGCCTCGTAACTTCATGCTCAGTATTTCATGCCTGGTCAGTTACATCCCACGCTACCAAAAAATATTTTATGCAGAACTAATTTTATTGTAAGAAAAGCATTTCAGGGGCTGTTACCATACCTGTGATATTTGAAATATGAATTCAAAATTCACAGCTTATCAAGAAAAACACATTGACTTTCATAGAGGTTGTCTGGCAAATTTGAGTGCAGCAGTACAAACATTTACTTACATTATGTTCACAGCTGATAAACTGCAGTTGCTAAGTTTGTTAATTAGATGTTGGTTAAGCTTTGTCCTTCCTGCTTTTGTGCAAACCTTTAACATTTGAGGATGCAAATTTGCATGCATCAGTCAACACAAGCACTGAAGGAAGTGCTTGTTCAGGTAATAAGATAAGGAGGTGCTCTCTCCGCTTCTGGGTTTTAGCCACCACGGAGGTACTGGTTCCCAGGATTCACAGCTGCTGCTTATTCAGGCAGCTCTGTGGTTTGCACTGCATATTAATTTCTGTCCAACACAGGAATTCAATTTCTCCTATACATTTCATTTCTTCACAGATTTAGATTTATTTCATGTTCTCTGCTTTTAATTAACTCTCTGGCACAGCTGCTGGACAGAATATAAAAACTCATTGCTTTCCCTATGTTACACCACCAATCATTTACCACTTAGATGGTGGTGTAGGAGCTATTAGTTTCCATGGCAACCAGGGCCGTGGTGATTGATTCCTTGCCAGTATGGCATCACCACAGGGAGCAAGGCTTATGATTTTTGTATGCTTCCAACATCCATCTAATTAAAATGGGATTAGAGAATCATCCCTGTATATGTTCAACAACTGCACTGCAATCCATTTATGTAAATGCCAACTATATTCAATACACTAGTTGGAGTGTTTATGAAGAAACAGTTGCTTTGCTCCCAGTATCTTGCAATGGATGGGGGGGAATCAAAAGAGAAAAATGCATACAGCTTTATTTTGGCTAATTAAAAAAAAAAAGAAATAATCCTTTCACTGATGCTCAAGTGCTATGCAAATTGTATGTTGTTTCCAAATCTGACTTATGACTATAGGGAGCAAAGATGGTAGAGCTGTTATGGCTTTGCTGATGTGCTGATGGCTAATTCAGGAAAATGTGCTGAGCCTGTCCTGGAAATATATTAATTAATTTAGTGTGTATTAATTATTTATTTGTCAAAAGCCTTTAATTCATATGATTGATTTTAGTTCAGTTGCATCTCCTGAGAACAAAGTAATCCTTGTGTTCTCATAATTTTTCTTTTACAGAGCATTCCTCAAGTCTTATAACGGTTACTTGGAAATGTGTGAAGTCGTTGCAGATCAGGCAAGAAGACACATCTGTAGTATGCAAGGAGACTCCAGATGAAAAAGAAACTCAGGGATTTTTCTGAGGGCTAAAAGTGAAACCAGGTTCTTTACACTGCTAGATGTAAATGCAAAAGTAAAAAAAGAGGAGAAAAAGGACTGGGGTGACTGATCTGTTAGGGCTTTTTCTTTATGTATCACCATTTCTTTTGCATTACATTGAGAAAATAGTCTGTTAATATGAAGAATGACAGTTTCAGTACCTAATAATCTCGTATCAGTACGCATTTAATCAGTACGCAATCTATTTCTGTATTATAAAACTTAGAACCATTGTATAAATCACAGATAAAATTAATAGCATGTGGGATTTTATCTAAAAGCCCGTTGATACTAGTCACATGGCTGATTTTTTTTTTAAAGGCCATTACCTCTCACAACAGAAGAAAACTGACTGTATAGCAGACAACAATATACAGATGGCAGAAATGCCATGTACCACACGGGAATGCTGTGTTTTACCATGCTTCCATAATATAGCCTCACTCACGAGCAAATCCAGCTCTGGTCTGGGATGCCAGAAGTCACAGTGTCAGAGAACAGAGATGAATGATTTTGGTACAGAGGAATCAAACTGGGGGTGCAGCAGCGAAGAAACTGAGTAACTGGTTCAGAAATACAGAAACAGAGACAATCAGGATGAAAACATAGTGGAAGTTTCTGAATGAAATCTCCCTGAAGATATGCATACTGCCAAATTGCCTGAGGGGACATGCATAGTGCAGCAACCCCAAGGTCTCCATCCTGGCCTCCGTCTGGCTTTGGGTCCCTCTGGGAGAAGACAGCTCCTCTGGCTGAACATCAGGACTCCTACCTGCAGAGGAAAAGAGTGTTTTCCCTTTTTCAGTCCCCAGTACTTACACACATTTCACACATAACTCCTTCTATGTCCATCTGTACCGAACTTGAGGGATAGATAACTCCTTAGCCCAACACAAGCCTGCAGGGGAAAAGAGGGATCCATCCCTTCACCTCAAAAAATGTGGATTGGGCTCAGGATAAAAAGTCAGCCAGACACAGGTTGTACATTGCCACCACTTCCACATCCCTTTGTCAAGTAAATCACTGTCACCATAGCTGTGAAGCTACTGCAAGTCCTTCCACAGAAACTGCACAGGTATGGGACTGAAGGGTGGCTGTACCTCACGCAAGCTGTCGTACTAAGTGCTACAGCTGCTTGGTCCAAAACTGTTTAATTCACCTTATTGTCCATCAAAAAACCCAACCCAAAACAAACCAAAAACAACACAAAAAACTAAAGCAACAACAACCAACCAACCAAAAATTCAGAAAGAGGCAAAGCTAGGAGTAGTAAAAAATCTCCTGGCATTTTCCTGCCAAACCAAAAGCTCTGCCTTCTTCCTTAGAGCAAGCCCAGGAGGCATCCAATGATCTTGCCTTTTGATGCATTTTACCTGATAGACAACAATCCTTCCTTCAGGACTCACTGTCTCTGGGGTGGGAATTGGTCTTCAAGAGATTTCTGGCACTTGCACTTGTTTTTTTTACAAACAGGGGCTAGCAGTTCTCTCAGGTCCTTAAAGATGACACTCCCTGTACATTAAAACAGCCTAATCACACCTGCCTGGACTTTATTCTCCTTCCACACCTCACCATGTGGAACAGGAAAATGTTTCAGAACTTTATTATCCAAAAATTCAAGCAGCTAGAAAATAATGTCTCAAACTGCAGCATCTTAAATGGAATAATTAGCTTTATAAATCCTATATTTCTTATGAAATGAAGATCAGTTACCTCCAAAATAGCAGTTTAAAAATATCTTAAATCTACAGATGGAGGCTGAAGGGCACTAAGGAGAAAATTGTAAAATATTTGCTCTCTAAAGCAGGAGTATTTTCCTAAACAAACACATAGAAAATTCAGTGTTGTCTTCAACTGTTACTACGCCAAATTTGTATATTTGATTCAACAACTTCATTGCAGTAGCAGATTCCTACCCCTACCTCAAGTTCTTTCCACAACATAACTATCCTTATGGTTTCAGCACCACCAGTTCTAGAATATCTTGGAACTGTTCTGTGTTAAATGTTGTCAATGATTGGTTCTTCTGTGTAATTTTTCTGCAGATAATGTATCTTTTCACCAGCAAACAGGACTGTATTTTTATGCAACTTCACGTGCTGCATAGCAATGGAAACTAGAAAAGGTCCCCCAAGAATTTTGGGTCAGGTTTCCGAAGTTTAACTGCATGCCATCTGGTTTCTAGGTGGACAAATAAAGTAGTAAAAGTGTAAACTGAGTTCATTATCTGTGATTTTTAAAATTCACGGTTTTTTCCACTCATTTAACTCCACATCGACACAATGCTGTGTTAGGTTTACCTGGCTTGCCTCTCTCCCTTGGCTCAGTATCAGAGGCACTCCAGGCAACACCCCTGACAGTAATACTAAGAGTTGATGCTGAATCAGTCCCATATTTGCAAGTAGCGTGCTCTTGTTATTTTCCTCTGTAGAAACAGAACTAACTCAGGGTGATACAGTTAACCTGTCATAGCAGTATATGAAGGATTGCTGTAAAGTTGAGTAAAATAATGTTGTTGAAGAAAAGAGTCTTGGGAAATAATTGTTCAAATTATTTGCTGAAAAATTTTAAGGATTTTAAAATAACAGTTACAGTAAAAGAAACAAGGTTGAGATTGTGAAACAGCCATGTGAAATAACAGTAATAAAGCTCAGTATTTTAAAGCAAAATATTTCAATGAAAATAAGATTTTGTAGAGAATAGAAGCTCAGCCTTCTTAAGTATAGCCCAAATCCTTCATATTCCAACAGACAAAATGATCTGCTCTGGCTTTGTCCCCTGCTTCCTTTTCCAGCCAAGCAGTCCTGCTGTCTTTCACCCCCTACAGTTAGCTGAATATGTTGACCAGGGAAAGGTGCCAACCAAACATCTGCACCCTCTGCCTGCAGACCAGCCTGCAAGGACAACATGCCAACAGACTTCTTTACCTCCTTGCTGCAGCTCAGATGTGCTCTGGAGGAATCCCTGGAAATGGTGCCTGGTATTTCTTCTTAACCAGTCCTTGTTGTCCCTGATCAACTCTGAATACTCCTTGTCACCTATTAGCGTGAAATACAAGTAGCATTTTTATTTTTCTTTTCAAATGTGGATAACTTTCCACTCCAAACACAGCTGAAACAATTCAACTCATTTCATTTAAGCCAGCAGAAAGCCCATAGGTGCTCGGTTTAAACCTATTTTTATATGAACCATCCCATGCTGGCAGCACTTTGCCATCTCTGCATGCGGTGTTTTAGGTCTTTCACACAGGTAGAATCCAAATGCTATTTACCTTTTTATTTTTGCAACAAACTCTTACTTACTATGCTGATGGAGGATCATTTACAGTATATCTTTTCGTATCCTTTTTTATACCTCTAGGAGTGGTCTGAATTAGGTTGACCAACCACTATTGTTAATTAATAGCTGGAGAGATACTGCTAGTGAAGGGAAAGTGCTGATCTCAGCTTATTCCCTGGTGTGGAAAAATATTGAATATTGAAAGCAAGTGAGTTTTTTCAGAGGTTAGTTTTTGCAGTTTCATGGCTGAAATATGAATGCAAAATCTGATGCTCGCATTGCATAATTTTGCAGTTACTATAAAGGACCAGTCAGAGGTACACCTGAGATAGGGTTTGAAATACATGTTTGTGCCTCATGTATGGTTTTGTATTTCTGTCTCCGCTGCAGAGCTATTAGTGATCATAATACTGAGATGCAAGGGAGTATGGAGAACTGAAAGGGGCTGAGAAGAGAAAATTAGGGACTAACATGCAATTACAGTTTTGCCTCGAAGAACCTCATCTGCCGTTTTATCCCATGTTCCCCATTTCTGATATCTAACAAGGAGTAGAGCACGGGTTTACCTCAAACTGTGGCATTAAAGCCTTTTGGCTCACTTGCAAAGCACAATAAATTGTACATTTGATTTTTTTTTCTGTTAATAGAGCCTGCCAGACCATCTTGGCAGAAGTACAGCTTCATCAGCCCTCTACTTGTCCTATTTGTGCAGGACTTTTGATCACAGACAGTGCTTACAATGTCTTCAGGGTGGGATGGAAGTCACCTGTGGCAGGGTGAGCCCCTGGTGTTTTGAGAACACAGAACAGAGCAAGAAATGGAGCATCATCTATCACTGTGCACATTTCAGGTCCCCCAGGCTAGCTGTTCCAGTAGCACAGAGGAAAGTCCTAGCCAGTAGTTTTCAATCTGCAGAACGAACACCAACAGAGTTCTCCTTGTTACTATCCTCCCTCACTGCCTATTGTTCCCAAGCTTACCTCTGTGGGCATATGTATGATCTGACATGAGATCTTGGCAGTAATGACGTTTTTAAGAGACTTTGCATGCCTGAAGTGGAACAAAAGGTGTTGCTGGTTTTCTGACAGCTTTGAGAAGAATTTTAAAATCTAGGTGAAGTATCAGAAAGAAAAAAAAAGCCAGCTTCCAGAATCTGCAGGAGAAAACAAAGGATTATAAACTGTCACCAGTGGTGGTTCCTCTGTGTGCTAAGGTAGGAGTGACTGGGTTTTGGTCATTTTGGCACAGTTTTCACTAAATACTTCCACTAGCCCTCTGGTGATGAGAACCATCAGTGTCACTTGCTAACTCAACTAGTAGTTGTTTCTTCTCATCAGATGAAGCCTTCACCCAGTGTGCTGCAGTCTTTATTGAGCAGAGATGGTCTCTTCCACCACACCATGGCTTCTTGCATGCTCACAGTGCTTGTAGGTGTCTCACAGCATCCTCTTCTCTGCAGATGCTGTATTTCCCACCAGTCTTCTGTGACACCTTCATGGGATAAAGGAATTACTATGTAGACTGGCCCTTCCCAGGGACAGGGTAGCTTATGGCAGGGGCTGTTGGGAGGCTCTGTGACGGCTTTCTTTGCAGGACCTGGCCTATGGGACTCCTGACACTGTAAACAGCTGAGGCTTTTTCCTCCTGTAAGGCTAGAGAGGGGAGGAAGGATCTGGTTTTCAATTTTAATTCAGTAATATTTCTAGGGCCCTTTTTCTAGGCTCCTCCATTATGTCATGGAAAAAATCTATTTGCTTCATCCCTTCTTTGTCTGTCCATTGCAGTGATTCCAAAGAGTTTCTTCAGTGCAGAGAATAAATGACCTTCACTCACTGAAGCTTCAGAGACTTCCGAATAAAGACAGCAGATTTGCCTCTTTTCATATTTGAAAGCATTCCCCTAGCATTCATTTTCAGGAACAAATTTCTAGAATAAAATATGTCCCCCTGTATAGACCAACCCAGCCAGGCATTTAAAGTTAAAATGAAAACTGTACAAAAGGTAAGCATGTGATGACTCTCACATCTTTTACCTTTATGTGGGTGATAGAAATAATTACCTCTAGACATATCATTGCACTGTGTGCAGTTGGCACACAGGAGATTGCCAGGTGTTGAATGTGATAGGAAATGTGCAGCCTGCTTATATATGCTACAATCCAAGTGCTGCAAAATATCTCTTTTCAATGAGATGAGGAGCAAGAATTTAAAGATACTACTTAATTTTTCAACTGCAGTCAAGCAACGCTAGTGTTTCAAGATGAATTTGTTAATCACATGGGACTAGGGATTGTATGTGGTAATAAAAGACTAGAAAAACATTTCCTAGCAGGCAGCAATAACTGTTCCAGTCTGTTTAAGTACTTTTTTTTCCTTTGCTAGTTTAATTTCCCCTGCCCTGCTGCCTGCTCCAATTTACTTAAGCTGAAAGTGAATGCCGAGCTGGTGAAAGGCAGTGGATTTGTGACTGTGGAAATTATATCCATTTGGTCACAAAAGCTGTGTGAAATTTACCCTTAACACAGCAAGGCAACACAAGACCTCAGCACCACTGAAGATGTCCATGCTGCTGCCTTCAGAGGCGGTCTGAACAGCATATGAACCTCTCCCACTGCAGCTCTAAGGACATGGCCAGGTTGGTGATGGCAGGGCAAGCCCCACATGCTGGTGCCATCAATGCCTCCTGGCACTTGCTTGAGCAAGCAGGAACTTGGTGCTACCACTCGCTTGGTTTCACCTCCCCATGTGGACCGCTGGCAGGGATGCTGAGCATCACCAGCTGGGAAGGCAGCTGTCGGGGTAGGGAGCACCTCTTTTTCCGAGCCCATCAGCTCCTTGACAGGGGCCCTTAAGCAGCTTTCCGGTGATTTATTCAGATACATCCTCCTCTTGAGCAATGCAGTCTCTCCTGCAGCTCTACACCATGCTCGATGTATTAGTGAGTGACTGACCACGCAAGCTAGTCGATAGCCCACTGCTCAAAGAAATCATCCCAGTGCAGACCCTTTCAGAAAGTGTAAACCAAACTATGTAAATTCACTGCATCTTATTTCTCTCAGTGTGGAGATAGGCTAAGCAAATTCACCCTCAAGGATGCCTTGATTATTTAGAAACACAATGACTAAAAACTAGTGTGTACTGCTCAGGCATGAAGGAACACATTTATTCAGATTCTCCATAGCTATTTAGTTAGATTCATATTTACATCTTTTTTTATGCATTTATTCCCAGTTATGTATACAAACAGATGCTAAGTTTTTCTTCCCTGATGTGAGCATTTGAGAAAAAGAGAAGTTTCTAAAAACAGTGTTTTTGTGCATCTGCAAGTGTATCCATGGGCAAACAGATTGCATCCTTCATTACTGTGTCTTAAAAAAAGAAAAAAACGCCAGTCATAATCAGAAAGTGACAAAGAAGCCGCATAGAAACACAGCTTTTCACAGTATATGTTTTTTTATTTCTCAGATAATTAGTCATCATAGAAAGGTTTCTCAGGGCTCCTCATGAGCTAATTTACCCTTTCTGCTCATTTAAAACTGGGTCTGGTATTGCTGTAGCAACTAACTTCACTAACAGATTTCTGTTCACATTAACGTTATATACTTGTCACTCATTTGCCTTCACCTGCACTTCTTTTTCCTCCCATGCTCTGCAAGGCAAGAGCCCTTCAGCTTTTCTTTTAAAATCTGCCATTGCTTCTGTCTTTGTTTTAGAGCTCATGTTATGAAAAACAAGGCATAGCCTAGCCAAGATACTGAGAAAACTGTGTAGGCAGGCCTTTTTTTTTTTTTTTAAATATAATTTTCAAATAGGGTTCTGATGATTTCTGGGTATCACCAAGTACAGAACTTTTCAGTCTGTTACTACAGAGGTCTAAATAAATGCATGCATGTGTACATACATACATAAAAACCTTTGGCTTTGGAGAACCTGAATGGAAAATAGCACATATTTTTGAGGTGAGTGTGCTAAATATCAACTACAATATCACTGGCAGGGGTCATACAACCGAACCCCATGGAGTTGACAACTCAAATAGCCCAATACCAAAGTCGTGAAAACTGCTCAAAATTACATTGCCCTAAACTGACAGGACTGTAGGCTTTAAGGGCCTAAAGGGAGCATTAAATAAGTTGGTTTGAGCAAAAAGCTTTCCTGGCTTGGGTGTTGAATTCTGTGTCTGTATGGCAAGACCACACTCTGGAAATGAGACAGATTGCACTCTCCCCTCCTTCACTGATATACCTGCAGCAGTGAGAGCCTTGGCCTCAGCAGCCTTCCTGCTGAATGGATCAGGCTGGAGCCGAATGAGTGACTCACACTAAGAAGATACATGGACTATTTGTCCCCTTACTGGCAGCTAAACTTGCATGAACAGGTCTTAGTGATTTTGAATTTTTGGATCGATATTTTCAGCAGGGGTTTGTTCTGGTACCCTCAACCACACACAGGGGATAAGCCTTGTCTTTGTACCATCTCACGTTGTTGAGGAGCTGAGCCATGTGGAGACCAGACTTTGTCCTGTGCAGAAATGGAGAAAAAGGAGCTGCTCATCAGGATGAAGATGCTGGTGAAGTACTAAGATGGCAGAAGTATCTCCACAGCTAAATGCTAACTCCATCCACAAATCCTCGCACTAGCATTTGTGTGGACCTGCATGATCTCTGCTCATGATGCTACCTGAGAGCTTGGTCTTCTCTTGATGGGCTCGGAGGGTCACTGAAGGGAGCAGTGCCAGCACAGTACTCAAGTTTAGCGTTGAACATGCTCCTTATCATCTCTCAAGAGGTATTAGGGCTGTACAGCCTGATACACTGCCTCTGCCTCAGACTGGGCTTTGTACAATTTCATACCTCATTTCCAGATGTGACTTCACATCATTATGACAAACAAATTTAAAAAGTAATTTTTATTGATTTTGTAATAAGAATTGAATGACAGTTTTCAGAAAGTTTTGCCCTGAGATTCTCGGGTGCAATACAGCAGTGATATTCTTTCCTGGTGTCTTAATGGGCAGCCAAAGAAGGACTTGAACAATGTTCCCTTGCCACCACAGGTTTTTGTAGGTAGAACCTGACTGCCTCTTATTTTTGTACATGCGAAATGCAAGAGAGTACAAATCTTATTGCCACAACTAATGTGGAAAACCTGTTTATCAGGCTGTAAGCAGTGCAGCCTTTTTTCTTTTTTTTTTTTTTTTTTCATAAGATGTGGCTTGTTCCATGAAGCCATGAGATGGTAAATAAGATTCACCAAAAAAATCTGCATTGCTAAACTGGGATCTTTACTATTTTTTTAACTAGGAAATTAATATGTCTTTGGAGAGGAGTAGGACTAGGATGTCCAGCTCTCCCCACATTTTTGAAGGCATGGTGTTCTGTTTTCTCCTGTCTTCTTGTCAGTGGTCAGTGCTGTGGGAATTACAACATCTAAAGCTATTAGACCTGTGGCTGTTGATTTGCACACCATCACCTGAAGGAAGTTAAAGCAAAGTGTTTGGATCCTTAGAGTCTGATGTAAAGGGTGCATTGAAATAACAGCAGGCACGTATCAGAAGTTCAGGGTCAAGGAAAAGAGAAGACATTTTTAACTCACCACATTTTGTGCTTTGGTTTCTTGCTGAAGCTGGAGCTAGATTCCTTCGGATTCATTCAGCAACATTGTCCCGAGTGCTTAGGTGGCCCTGCTTATTTACTTTTCATCAGCTACCAGACTCCCATCTGAGAACAGAGCAGTTACTTCTCTGATGCTGTGACTTTACTGCCAACGTGTTGCTCAGTTTCCAGAGCTACCAAAAGAAGACAGCCCATCCATTACCTTGCAGTTTTAGTATAGAATTAAACAACTAGAATCTGGATGCTGGTTTTGGTCAGTCAGTTAGCAGTGTTAGTGAAGGAATGTAATGAATGTAATTTTTTTTTCTGAACTCTGTGGCCCATGATGAATGTGGACCCAAATCCTCAAGTACACTGCACATGTGGCACAGGGACCACTATGGCATGACAGAGCAACAGGAAAATTTGATACAAAGCTAAACTAATCTAGGTGCTAATCCAGATGTCATAACTTGTGCAGCGCAAGCCTAAGGGAAACTTTTTTTTTTAGTCCTTAAAAAAAAATGGCTAATTTACTTGCAGTCTCACTAAATGTCTGAGAAGAAATGTATCGATTATAGCTGAGCACCTGTGAGGATTCTTAATAAACAAGGGCAGAAAAATGAAGTTATAAGAAAGAAAAAAAGTTGATTCTGGTTAAATCTGGTTAAACCTTGGCAAAACAAGGACTTATTTTCATTCCTAAACCTCACCTCCTTTTTTGTATAACTTTTTCTCATACCACTAGAAACATTCAGCTTCAGCTGCTAACAAAGTTCCTATCAGCACTTGACTATGACCACAACCTTCAGAGGATGTTTGCTACAGAAATCTTTAGACTTCATTTACAAATTCTGAATGGTTAACTTTTGTGTTAACATTCATGATGAAGTTTACATCTTGGAATTTGAACAGGTACTACCCTCCTCATCCTCTTTAGCTAGGATATTTTTTGCCTAGGATAATTACTTAGTCATTATCTGGGTAACAGAGTTTTTAACATGCCTCTGAAGAAAGATAGTAATAAACGTCCATCTAGACCAAAGAAAATTCAACAGTACAACAGCATAAGAGTAACACTGATTCTAAAGATTATGTCTGTTAGTCAGAGAGCAAATTCAGTACCAAGTTACTCCTGCAAACAGCAAAATCCAATAAGTATGTCTCCCATTCTGGTGCAAGGCTGTTTGAAACTGAATTATGGGCTATGAGTTACAAAATGCGTGAGCTGATTCTTTTTGAACAACTTACAAGTATGAGAAAGAAAATAAGTATAAATAAATCAGGAACTGCAGCATATTTTAGAACAGAAAAAATGTGCATAAATACAAGTTTCACCCAGTATTCAGAATATAGAACATAAAATACAGAATCCAGTCTCAGAAAGGAGGCTTTTCTGTAAATTCCTGTGTGACAATGACCCTCCTTCCTGTGAAATGCAGATAAAGTCACTTCCTTGCCTCAGGGGTGTGAAAATACTTATGGTCAAGATAGTTATCCTTCAGAACCCATAGTCACAGAGCCTGACAAATATCAAAGAGAGCTAGGTGGTCAGGAAAAAGTTTCAGTTTTAAAGAGATGATAGTTTTGGAGTTTTTGTTGTTTTTTTGTTTTGTTTTGTGGGGTTTTTGGGTTTGGCTTTGTTGGGTTTTTTTTAGTTAGGTAATTTTAAAAAATGGGCAGAATCAGGCCATCTAAGAATTTGGGTAAGAATGCTTTGTGTATAAGAAAGGACAGCAATATATAAGTAGTTCCCCTGAAGTCAATTAAATGTTGTAGGAAATGGGTTGATCTGTCAGATGTTAGGTCTTACCTGTAAGTGGTTTGGGAAGTTATTTCATCTTGTCCTTAGTAAGTGTGGTTCAGGGGAAGAGGCATCAGAATTACCAGCATAACTTCTGAGCTGTGGTTTCAAGTGATTTCAAAGCGAAGTGTGCAGCACAGGGGAATGCAGCAATACCAGAAGAGAGAAGTAATACTTCTCTGTGGGTTTTACTGCATCATTTGTACAAGACATGAGGGAAGGGGATCTTGAACCTGTCTTCTGTTTCTCCTCTGCTGTTCTTTTTTATTCTCTACAGTTAACAAAATGCAATTATCCACTAAAGCTTAGGTAGGGATGCAAGCAAAGTATAAAGCTGTTGAGAACATCCCATGGTTTTATTTTATTTATGCAAAATTTTGCATGGGGGCATTCTCATGCTCTCAGTGATCTGTTTAAAACAGCAGTGAGTTTTCTTTGAATCAGGGTCTGATTAAAGACAATTCTAGAAGCTAGGATCCTGTCTTGGAAAAAGTTACTGATGCTGAGCTGAGGTTCCCAGGAGCAATTTTTCTGCATGCTCTCTCTATCCATGCCATGTTAGAGGTAGCATATCAGAGCAAATGAATCGTGCTACACTGTGTGTCGACAATTTATTTACCTTTCTGAAGTCAACTATCATACCCACATACTTGCTGTCATCTGCCATAGGGTTACTATCTCTACCAGTATAGAGTCTCCTAGCAGAAGAGTGGGTGACAACTGGACTTTGCATGGAGGATGCAGAGTAGGAAAGCATTTTATACTGCTGCTTTTTATGGTTTCAAATGGAAATCTATGTCTTTCTCACAATTTTAATGAGGAAAGAGCGCAAGCCTTTCTAGAAGATGGAGTTTGCAAACTGATGAAATATATAGTGTCTAATATTCCTTTCACTGATAATTTACATTCCTGCACAATCTCTTCCATGTGTTAAGTAATAGCTCTTGTATTATCACAGTAAATTATACATTTAAGTCTCTTTATGTTCTGTTTACCATTTTTCTGCTTCGTTTCTCTTACTGAAATTAGAATGTACCTTTCTTTTCTTGTTCAGTGTTAAATTTCACTTGCAATATTAACATAATGCTGTAGTGTTTGGATTTCAGTTTCCAGTAGTGTGGGTGGAGGGGACTGTTTAAATGTCATCTTAAATTAAACCATTTCCATTGGAATGTAAGCAATTACATTTAAACTTTTCTATTACCCCTGGTTTTGTTTGTTTGCTTGCTTTTAATCTTTCTTCCACTTTCCAACAAAACTAACTGAAAGATTTAAAACTACCTGACAAAAATTTTAGGCTATACATAATACATCTTCCAAAAAATATCCTATATTCTACACCCACACACCCACACCCACATACCTTTCCTTTTCCCTCTTCTAATCTTACCCACAGCTATTAAATTTTAAGTCAGATTTTGGAAGCTATAAGAGGCAGTAGTTGCTTTGCTTACTAGTAAACTTGTATATCTGTTCTGGGAAAAAAGATGAATTTTATAACTGTTCTGTATACTGTCCACTCAGGTACAATGAAACATTGAAAGCCAGGAGTCTGGCAACATATAATTACATTTCCTCATCCCATCAGAAGAAACAGCCTTGAGGGTATACTCCTAGGATTTTGATGGGTCAGTTGTTTTAAATTAAGGGTCCTAATTGGTTTTTATTGTTTGAATGATAAATGAACAGGGCACAGAGGTTAACAGCTTCTTCAGTGCATGTTAGTTTCTCCTGGCTGCTTTGCTGAGTGGAGGGATGTTGTGGTGGGGAGGGTATTGATACTGGGGGGGCACACACAAAGTAAATGGAAGGGTGTGTTCTTATTAGCAAAGCTTTACATCTAGTTAAGCTTCAGTGTGCATCATATATTTCCACTACTGGAAGCAGGAAAAAGTTCAATAAACTACTAAGAAAATTTCACATGCAGACGGTGGTAAACTGGTGTATATGATCAGGCCCTCACTCAGTTCTCACTGGCTGCATTGGGTTAGTGGATCACAAGTATTTCACAGCCCACCTCATGATTTTGGCTTTCCTATGTTGATTCCAGAAGACCTTATTGGACATCACTTCACCAGACCTCACTGCATCGAAGCCAGGAAGGACTTCACAGTACTTGAGACACTAGCCCTTCAGGAGCCCACAGGAGAAACTGAGGTCATCTCCACCCTGGAATAATGGTAGAAATCATGTCCTAGTGCTTGCCACCCAGCAGGTTTCCTGTCTGGTTGAAGACTTGCTCCCTGTTTTTGGGAAGCACTTGCTTTGGTTCCAGGTTGTCGTGGTTTAACTGCAGCTGGCAAATAAGTACCACGAAGCCACCCATTCACCTCCCCCGGTTCCCTGTGTCCCCTAGTGGGATGGGGAGGAGAATCAGGACAAAACAAAAGGTAAAACCTGTGGGTGGAAATAAAAACAATTTATTAATTGAAATAAAGTAAAATGTAATACTAAAATTCTAAATTACTACCAATAATATATATATAAATAAAAAATAGAATGAGATATAACAAAAAGAGAAAAAGAAATAAAACTTGGAAAAAAACCCAAATACAAACCAAGTGCTGCACAGTACACTTGTTCATCATGCACTGACCAATGCCCAGCCAGTCCCCCAGCAGTGATTCTTCTCCCCTAGCTAGCTCTCCCCAGTTTATATATTGAGAATGATGTAATGATGTCATATGGTATGGAATATCCCTCTGGCCAGTTCAGGTCAGCTGTTCTGGCTGTGTCCCATCCAACTTCTTATGTCCCTCCAGCCCTCTCACTGGCAGGGCCTGAGAAACTGAGAAGTCCTTGACTTAAATATAAACACCACTTTAGCAACATCTAAAAGATCAGTGTGTTATCAATATTATTCTTACACTAAATCCGAAACACAGCACTGTACCACTGGTTACTAGGAAGAAAATTAATTCTATCCCAGCTGAAACCAGGACTCAGGAGGAGACCCTCAAATAATGGTACTGTCAAACACCCCTGAAGTCCTTCCCACTTGCCTGCTCTGTACCATTGCAGCTGCAGGCAATCCCAAGTGCTGAGAGACAGAGCCCCTGTCAAGGGGGAAGAGGATTCATCCTTTTGCAGATGCAACTGGAGTCCTAAAAGTTGATGATCAGACTGTAATATTCACCCATGCAGTACATTCAGGAACATTTTGAACTATCAAACCAGCAAACTGTCTTGGCCGTAGAACAGAGTAAAGCCCAAGAAAACAAATTAAAGCCAAACCTGTTCCTTAGAAGCTGAAAAAACAGTCACATATAAATAAAAAATTGCAAAAGCATTTCCTTACTTAAAAGAAAGATTAAGCCGGTGTGAGGTAAGGCGTCAAAACTCCCAATTGTGCTGAAAATCATACCCTTGGGAGGAAAGGACTGCAATTCTTAATTACACTGTCAAAA
Source organism: Falco biarmicus (assembly GCF_023638135.1). Classification (NCBI taxonomy): domain Eukaryota; kingdom Metazoa; phylum Chordata; class Aves; order Falconiformes; family Falconidae; genus Falco; species Falco biarmicus. Next base: position 13,067,172 of record NC_079311.1, read on the forward strand.
ATAATATCACTCATGGAGTGAATGTGGAAAGAAAATGAAGTGATAAAGAGCTGCTTAATGGACTGATGAATAGAAACAGAACAGTTAATTATTTGAGGAATGGGAGTCAAAGCAGCGGGAGGAGTGGTAGTTTATGTATGCTGTTCTGCTGTTTTACTCTGCCTTACCTGCAATGTGCCTGAGAAAAGACAAGTCAGCAAGTCTTGCTTCATGGGATTATTGTAACAAAAGGCCATCTGCAGGAGAGAGTTCAAAGCTCAGGGAAACCTGAGTGGCTGTCACACTTCACAGGAATAGAAACCAAGGCCAAATCAGGAAATGGACTGGCTTGCAGATGCCCAGTGGGAAAGGACTAGTCCTGACCAGGACAGAAGAGAGGACTTACAGCAGCCCCCTGCAGCTTAGATGGGAAGCAGTTTCAAAAGGGAAATACCACTTTCTGGTTTTAGGCTGGTATATGCTGCAGATACTGGATCCAGGGGTGCAAAAGACTTGGAAAGGTATGAGCTGCTCTGGCTGCATGCAGACCTGCTCTGGTGTGGTTGCAGGATTACTGGGCTCACAGGGCAGTGCTCAGCACCCATGCTGATGTGCCCTGCTAGATTATTAGATGGGGTAAAGCATCACCCCACCAGTCTCCATGCAGATGTGCCACCCGCAATGCTCTGATGGTGAATAATTCATGTAAATTGAATTATTATTCAATATAATATGTAATTAGACAAATTACATAATTTTCTGAATCTGTAGAGAGACAAATATTCCTATTATTCTAAAGTCTTCAACGACTTTCTCTCCTCATGAGAGATACTTTTCCTTATGATTTATAAATCCATGCTAGGACTGTGATGCATGAGGATGAGTAGCAGGTGCTATTGGTTATACCCCGGCCCTTGCTCTTTTTATGGAGAAACCCCCCCACCCTCTAAGTAAATTTAAACTGCCAACATAAAAGTCACCTAGCCTTCATAACTCTTCTCTCTCAACTAAGAGTTTATTTCTTCCCCAACACAGGCTAATGAGCTGAAACTTCTTTCCCTGTTATTACAAGGTGTATTAGTTATTCAGTTTTTCCTAAATGTAACTTTAACTTTTCTGTACTCTTGTAACAGCAGGCATATCCAATGTTAATAAAAATACGTGAACATCTACTTTTATGACAAAGTTTTGGAGGCTTAAGTAAATTTTCAGTCTTTGATGCTCTTATGGCTCCTTCTCAAGTCTTATTTTGGCCCTTATGCGTAACAGCTTATTTAAGGAGCAATTTTACTCAGAGTAATAAGCTCAGTTTCAAAGGATTCCCTCAGCATGAACACCTAACGCATCTCAGCAGTTATAGGGTACCTTCCAAAGAGAAAGAGATACAATTTATTAAATCAACTGTGAATTATATGATGAATGTATATTGAACTGATAAACAAACCCCTTCAATTCACATTTTTTTTTGTTGTTACCCAAATTCTTTTAGAATTATTATTTTGGGCAAGCTTTTTTTCATTTTCTGCAATGCCTCCATTGTTCTGGAAGCAACCCCCTTTGTCAGCGGATATGTGCCCCAATTATTTCATGTCACTTGGATATATTGCATGTATATTACTTAAGGTAAGGGTTTATTTGGTGATGCTACACTGCCCAGCTACTTATCCATATTGCTTCACACTGACCAACTAAACAGATCACAAAAAGGGCAGGAGTCCTCTGGTCCCATAGCAAAACCCAAGAGGTGTAGTCATTTCTTTTGTTTCTATAAGTACAGAACATTTTTTGACCCTCTGGCTTACTGCCAAAATTGATGACTGCAGCTGTGTTTTGCAGTCCAGGCTTGCTCCTGTCACCTGCTCTGAAAAGTCACACAGAGTATTTTTGTGATGTCTTACAGGTTCTCCACTCTTCCCTGCTTTTTTTGATGTGCTTACCAGCCACTGAACTGTTTGATTTAATGATTGGAATCCCAAGTCATCTTTCCACAAGGATACCCCTAGATTTGGTTCTGGAGTGATCCTCCTGGGTCCTGAAAATCTGTGTTCAGCGCTCCAGTGGTGTTACCATGTAATACAGCCTGGTTTAGTTCTGCAGCTATATTGTTTGTTTCAGTGTGATCACTATAGAGACATTGCTAGCCCACCCTGGCCACGTAATTTCTTGCCAAGAGGGAAAAAGTCATTTAAAAGTTATGGTCACTGAAGAGACTGTATGGTAGCTGGGGAGACTGTTGTACAGGTAACTAATGAAACAAACTTGGACTTTCCTTGGGCTCTGCATATCAGGGAACTAAACTGAGGTTCAGGAAACTAAACTGAGGTTCAGTGATCGGTCAGCTGTAACTTTAGGGTTGACTATGGTTTGAGACCCCTTGGAAGACTCAGAGATACCTGTAAGGAGCATGTGCAACGCTTAATTAACACAGTACCACATATGTGTACTGCTTGAGTGAATATGTATGATTTTTCCAAGAAATCTGATACAAGTGTGGACTATACAACTTTGCTTGAATAAGACATACGGCATGCACATTAGGTGGAGCGATGCCCCATGCATCCAGCACTGCAATAAAGGAATGCCTGCTTCTTAATGCTACATTGGTGTTAAGGAGTTTTCTTATTCACAATTTTGGTGACAGTGGGTTTCTTTCTCCCATCTCCCGTTCTTATCTTCAGCAGGTCTGTGTATCTCTATAACATAATAATGAACACAGGCAGTTCAGTCTTTTACTTTAGGTTAAAATATTAACCCCTTCTGCCTTGGTACTCTATGAGACTTACACCGGACACAGTCATGCTAACATTTTGTTAGATTGTTCATAACAAAGCAGACCAAAGCAAAGTTTTAGTGGATGTCAAGCCCCTAAATACAAAACTGTGAACAAGAAAATTGATAGCCACATGCTGTTTCTCACACGTAAGGTACTTACATTCAGACAGTTAAGATACTTGTCATATTTCACGTATCTTAGGTGTGATGTCTAACCATGAGTCTATTTTTGAAAAATAAATTCCTGTATTGCTGTTTTTCTCTGTCCCTAAGTGGTCTTCTCAGAGCACTGGTTCCTTGGGTCCCAATGTGGTCATTGCTCCTCCTGGGCAGCCCAGGAGTTTCATATACATATACACATATACACATATACACATACACATACACATACACATATACATATACATATACATATACATATACATATACTTATATGGAGTAGTCCAGCTGAGACCTACAAGTCAAGAGTTTATGTGCTAAGTCCCTATTTAGAAGTAGCACTAAAGATCTGCTGAGCCAAATTACAGACCTTGAGCATTTATGAACAATTGTATCTCTTTATGTAAAGTAAAGTAAAATGCCCTAAATGTCTTCATGTCACCATCTTTCAAATTGCAAGAATAATCCTTTCCTCCCTTACAGGAGCACTGAGCATCCTTTAAAGTCTACACCAGGCCTGTATTATTACACTGATAAAAATGGGAAAAAGCTTTCGCAAATTGGAGCTGTGATTGTTCTTCTGATCTTGAACCTAAGAAATCCAGGAGTAACTTGAAGTCAAATAAATGACTGTGATTTACCCAGCTGGTGATCCAAGCTGATATTTCTTACCATTAGCATATGCCCACATGGTTGGCCACCCAAAGTGAATCCTGGTACTTCCTGTACGCACTGGCTGGCTCTTCTTGCTAAATACACCAATATTATGGCAAGCAAAATTTCAGTGAAAGAAGTTGCATGGACACTTTGTCTGATTGTCTGCTGAACAGTGAAGCACTTTCAAATTTCTTCTGATGCTGTGCTTGAAAGAGACTGACAAATAATCCTAGGAAGTAAATTGTCTGAGTTTTTAAGACTGTCATTAATCCTAATAGGAGTTTCTTACCTAGTTAGAATTAAAAAGACCCTAAGAGTGCAGCTGGTTGGAAAATGTCTACCAAAAAAAAGAAAAAAAAATTGTGTGCTTTAAAGACCAAATTAGCTTCACTTGGCAGTGCACTGTCAAATGTGCTAAGCTAATTCTTGAACTATGAACTGTGTGCACAGTTAGCACTGTTGCTTTGCTAGAGATGTTTTTATATGATAGTCTTCCAGTAATCACAAAGTGATCCAGTCTTGCAGTTGCACAAACTGTAAAGGTTTGTCTGATTGTGAAAATAGGTCCTTTAATGGCATATCACAGTGCAACAAGCCAGTGCTGGGGCTGCAAGTTTTGTTTTTGACAGAAAGCATTGAGTGTCAAAGCAATGTCTTGGCTGTTATTAAACTGATGAAGCTGGGCAGCCAGTATAAAGCTGTTAAGCAGGCATGGGTGATCTCGGGTGGAGATAAAGGAGGAGAACAGACTTACAAGTGGCTTGCTCAGAAACCACTTGAAGTACTGCAGAAAACCTTTTTATTCATTTGTCAGGTCTTACCTCTGGAATATGATGTGTTTCAACTCTGCTAAGCAGACTGTTCCGAAATTCTCTAAGGGAACATTTTTTCCATCAGAAAATGAAGTTTCATCAAATTTCAAATGTTTGTAGAGACATTTTGATTTCTGTGAGTGTGTGATAGGCTAGGCACTGTTTTGAAATGTGCCAACAATTCTTTCTAACATCTCTATAGCCTACCTGCCTGCTGGAGATTAAATAGCTTCCAGGTTTTTGGTTCCTGGCTTAAATGGGAATTGCAGACTTTCTGGGATTTTGAGGTTTCAGTTATGGTTC